>NC_143148.1:816071-1152142 GCF_059928025.1 Delphinapterus leucas
GGTCAGTCTCACCTCCAAGTCTTCGCACATGCACATTCCTCCGCCTGCACGCTCCACATTTTATCACACTGGATTCTGAAAGGCAGACCCCCGACCTGTGAACGTTCCACTGTCCTGAACACCCAGGCCTGAGGCTGAGTCAGGGACTTGGGGCACTGGGGTTCGGAGTCCAGCCAGGTGGAGGCCAGGAGACTCTACCTCATCCGTGCCTAGTCGATCGGCTCGCTTATCACGCCCGCAGTCCAGCTACATAATGGGTCAAGACCTCGGAATGGCTGGCTTTCGAGCCTGGGTCTTCTTCTCCGTAAAGCGGACACAACGCACAGGGCGACGACTCCGGGGTGGCCACGGACACAGACGGGCCTTGACGGAGGTATCCGCAGGGCACCCCGGCGCCAGGCGGTCCCCCGACAGCCGAGGACACACGAGCTCGGGGAGGCGGGACGTTCGCTGCGGTCATGGGGCGCACAAGGCACAGCGGGTGGACCACCCAGGCTCTCGTACCTACCCTACTCCCGTTTCCGCGGGCCCGGGGAGCCTCCTGGATGCTGTCCACAGCCCAGCAACTACGTCCCTCCACGAAGCGCCGACATAAAGGCGGGACAAAGAAGCAATGGTCCGACCCCGGAAGTCCCGCCCCCGCCGGCGCGGCCATTTCGGAAACGCCCCCTCACTTAGGTTATCATTGGTTCCTATCCTGGGCTCTCATTGGTCGACACTGTGTGCGGTCGCACGGCGAGGGTGTTTCTGGGTAATGTAGTTCGTGTCTCGTGAGACGTGACGCAACGTGCGTCCTTCCTGATCACCTAGGCAACGACTAGGCGGCACCGCGATTGGCTCCGGGAAAAGCGTCATAGTCAGCCGCGAGCCTTGAACCAGTGAAGGGTCAGGATTTGGGCGTTTTCGCGTGGGCCTCAGGGGGTGGGGCGGGACTTCCGGCGCGGCCATTGCAGTCTTCGTTTTGTGGCGGGTTGGGCTATGCGCAAACCGTCGCTGGGACGTGCGGCGAAGGGGGCCGGGGGGGGGGACGTGCTGGAACCGTCATCGCACCTTGGCAGTCACTTTTACCCTCGGCTGACGGCCCTTCTTTCCTGAGCCTCGGTTTTCCCGGAAGTGGAACGGACGCAGAGAGTCTCCGCGCCCCGCCTTCGTCCCACATTCCCGGGAGACAGCTCCTATATCATACTGGGGAAGACAAAGGCCTTGAGTGCGACCGTCAGCCTGCGGTCACTCCACCCAGTGGGTGTGGTGGTTCGGATGAGCCCGCTGGGCTCCTCCCGGTCGCCGCCTGGCAGGGCCCCGCCCAGCCCACAGGTTGTGACCGGGCCTGCAGCGTCGCAGATGGACCCGGCGCAGGTGAGTGGCGGGTGCGCAGGTCCTCACCCGCTGGGATCCCCCCCTCCTGTGCCTGGAGCCCGTTAGAGAATGGTCGTGTCCCGAATTCTTCACCTGCACATGAGTCTGGGGCCCTGAGAGTCACTTTCCCCTAGCATCCGGAGCCTAGGCCAGAGGTTAAATGGAGCGGATCACGTGGGATAAGGTCTGGAAAGGTGCCCCTAGCACAGGGATCAGCATGTGCCAGTTGCTTAGAGGTGAGTATAAGGTGGAAGTGTTCAGGGAAACCACAGGTCTCCATTTCGTCTGGTGGAAATAACGAGCAGGGGAACTGGAAGCAGGCCTGGAATAGCAGAGTGAGGTGCTGGGCCTGTTCGCAGTGTGATGCGAGTCACGGGAAGTGTAGAGCAGAGGAGGGAGGTGTTCTGACTCAGATCTTAACAAGCTCCCTCTGGATGCTGGGTGGAGAAGAGACTGGCAGGTGGGGTGCTGTTGCAGGCAGGAAGACCATTGAGGAGGAGACCGCAGTAGTCCAGGTGTGTGCTCTTTGTGGCTGGAGCAGAGAGGTGCCTGTGAGGTAGGAGAAGTGGTTGGCTCCTGGATGTGCTTTTTAAGTAGGACGGACTAGATTTCCTGATGTGTGGCAATGAGGTATCATGGTTGACCCTGATAGGTTTTCCGGATGTGGAAGGTGGTGCGAGGAGTAGATTTCAGAGGGAAGATAAAGAGTTGGGTTTTGGCCTTATTGTATTTGAAATGGCCCAGAGGGACTTCCCTGGTAGTCCAGTGGGTAAGACTCTGTGCTCCCAATGCAGGGGGCCCAGGTTCGATCCCTGGTCGGGAAACTAGATCCCACATGTGTGCCGCAACTAAGAGTCCTCATGCCGCAACTAAGAAGTCCGCATGCCACAACTAAGAGTCCAAATGCCACGATTAAAGATCCCGCATGCCGCAACTAAGACCCAGCACAGCCTAAATAAATAATAAATAAATATTAAAAAACAATGTCCCAGAGACTGCCAAATTGAGGTGCCAAGTGTGCTTTCTGCTGGGTCCAGGCTGGAGACATCTAAGGGGTGGAGGCTTGTGCTTAGACACTGTGTGCAGCTGTGAGCTGGGTACAAGATGATGACCAAGCCTCTGAGTAGAGTGTAGACTTGGGATGAAAAATGAAGCATGGAAGTAACTGAGGTAGGATAACAGAGGGGCCCGAGATTAGATTGTTTTACCTCTCTACAGCTCACCAGGTTTTTGTGGCTATCCTCCTTGGGTCCAGGGGTTTTTGTCAGGCTATTGGAGTAGCAGGGACATAAAGGGTCAGCCCAATCTAAGAGTTCCTAAGCCAAGAGTGGGGCCAGCGGGTCTGGGATTCGTGTATTAGGAAGGGCAAGGACAGCTATGACTGGTGAAGGGACAGCATGCACAAGGTCAGAGCTGGAAGAGAATAAGGGTGTTTGAGATCTTACTCATGGT
This sequence comes from Delphinapterus leucas, assembly GCF_059928025.1. Lineage (NCBI taxonomy): Eukaryota > Metazoa > Chordata > Mammalia > Artiodactyla > Monodontidae > Delphinapterus > Delphinapterus leucas. Next base: position 818,880 of record NC_143148.1, read on the forward strand.
TCTGGGGGGCAAGGTTGAAGCAGCAGAGCAAAGAAGGGAGGCATTAAATAGAGGGGTGAGGGCTGTCTCTGTCAGTGGGAAGTTTTGGCAATCAAGGGCAGTCCAAGGTTAGTATTGGATTTTGCTTGCCTTTGTCGGCAAGCTATGTACATAGTGGTATATGGGTACACTAGGGAGATGCTTGTGGTGTGGCCAGGGAGAGGGGCGATGGTATTGTGGGCTGTGGGGAGTGGAGATATGAGGAAGGTATGGTCCTATGTGTACAAGGTAAGGGAATGAGCCCTGGTACTAGAGGCTTAAGGAAGAAAACAGAGCCCAAATTTTCTTATATTTGGGAGGTGTGACCTGGAGGACACAAGGGAAATTGTCCAATGGGGGAAGTGGGCTGTGTGCCAACCTAGAGCTGAAACAGCATCCATCTATCCACCTTCCATTTGTTCCTCTTGTTTGGTTTGGTCTGGATACAGTGGCCAGTGGGAGTATGAGGAGAGAAGGACACCAGTGGTGCCAGCACCTGTTGTCTTCTCTGAGGTGAGGGCCTGGAGAGGGGGGTGAGCTGCAGGTAGGTGAGGGGAGGATGGACTGAGGGGGTCATGAGAAGAGGCGATGACAGTGGTAGATGTGGCAGAACTCTGAGTCACAGGTCAAGGGCCTGGATGTGCCCATTTGACTATTTGTTTGTTATTCACCCACCTATTGGCCCCCTGGCTTAGCTGTCTCATCATTGCAGAGTCTGGTGACCTTTGAGGATGTGGCCGTGCACTTTTCCAAGGAGGAGTGGGGGCTCCTTGATGCAGCCCAAAGGCAACTGTACCACAGTGTGATGCTGGAGAACTTGGAGCTCATGACCTCACTTGGTAAGGTCCTTATGCCCTGCCCAGCCTGGTGGCCAGCATCTGCCTTCTGCCTTCTCCCCACAGAAAGCTCTGTTCATCCCAAAGCTGGACCATGGACACTGCTTCCTTCCCAGGTTTCCTGTTGTAGGTGCTGTGAGTGCTGGGACTGAGCTGTATGCACTCGCCCTGTTTCTCCCTGAGCAGCCTGATGAGCAATCCTAATAGCTGTTAGGTCCCACAGAGGCCTTGTGGGAGAAGAGGTTGGGGATCAGGCATTCTGGTCTGCCTAAAGGATCCCACTGAGCTTGAGCAGTTCCTGGCAGGGTGACCCAGTGTGGGGCCATGCCTAGGTTCTGCCCCTTCTCCCAGAGACATTTTTTTTTAAATGGCTTTACTGATACATATCATAACATTCACCTTTTTTTTTCGGCTGTGTCGGGTTTTAGTTGAGGCAAGTGGGATCTTTGATGCAGAATGCAGGCTCTTTGTTGCAGTGCACACAGGCTTCTCTCTAGTTGTGGCACACAGGCTGCAGAGCACGTGGGCTCTGTAGTTTGTGGGACACGGGCTGCCTTGTTAAGGCTCACAGGCTCAGTAGTTGTGGCACACAGGCTTAGTTGCCCCGCAGCATGTGGGATCTTAGTTCCCTGACCAGGGATCAAACCTGTCTCACCTGCATTGGAAGGTGGATTCGTTACCACTGGACCACCAGAGAAGTCCCACGTTCAACTTTTTTTTTTTTTTTTGCGGTACGCGGGCCCCTCACCGCTGTGGCCTCTCCCGTTGTGGAACACAGGCTCCGGAGGCGCAGGCTCAGCGGCCATGGCTCACGGGTCCAGCCGCTCCGCGGCATGTGGGACCCTCCCGGACCGGGGCACGAACCTGTGTCCCCCCCATTGGCAGGCAGACTCCCAACCACTGCACCACCAGGGAAGCCCCAACGTTCACTTTTTTAATGTGTACAGTTTAGTGGTTTTTCATATGTTCTCATTGTATAAATATCACCATAGTCCATAAAACTCCTAGAAAAGAACATAGGCAGTATGTTCTCTGACATAAATCATACCAGTTTTCTTAAGTCAGTCTCCCAAGGCAATAGAAATAAAAACAAAAATAAAGAAATGGGACCTAATCAAACTTACAAGTTTCTGCACAGCAAACGAAACCATAAACAAAACAAAAAGACAACCTACGGACTGGGAGAAAATATTTGCAAATGATACAACTGACAAGGGTTTAATTTACAAAGTATACAGACAGTCCATACAATTCAGTAACAACAACAAAAAGTCCAGTTGAAAAATGGGCAGACACCTGCTGGGCCTGTGTGCCACAAATGCTAGGGCCTGCACACCTGGAGCCCATGCTCTGCAGCTGGAGAGGCCACTGCAACGAGAGGCCTGCATACCACAGCGAGGAGTGGCCCCACTTTGCTGTGGCCAGAGAGAAGGCCATGTGCAGTGGCAAGGACCCAGCACAGCCAAAAATAAAATAAATAAATTAAGAAAAAGAAAAAGAAAAATGGGCAGAAGACCTAAATAGACATTTCTCCAAAGAAGACATACAGATGGGCAATAGGCACATTAAAAGATGCTCATCATTACTAATTATTAGAGACGTGCAAATGAAAACTACAATGAGGTACCACCTCACACTGAGCAGGATGGCCATCATTAAAAAGTCTACAAATAACAGATGCTGGAGAGGGTGTAGAGAAAAGGGAACCCTCCTACGCTGTTGGGGGGAATGTAAATTGGTGCAGCCACTATGGAAAACAGTATGGAGGTTCCTTAAAACACTAAAAATAGAGTTGCCATATGATTCAACAATCCCATTCCTGAGCACATATCCAGAGAAAACTTGAAAAGATACGTGCACCCCAATGCTCACAGCAGCACTATTTACAATAGCCAAGGCATGGAGACAACCTAAATGTCCCTCAACAGATGGTAAAGAAGATGTGGTGTATATATACAATGGAATATTACTCAGCCTTATAAAAGAATGAAATAATGCCATTAGCAGCAACGTGGATGGACCAGAGATTATCATACTAAATGAAGTCATAAGGAGAAAGACAAGTACCATGTGAGATCTTATATGTGGAATCTAAAATACAACACATGAACATATCTATGAAGCAGAAACAGACTCACAGATACAGAGAACAGACTTGTGGTTGCCAAGGGTGGGAGTTGGAGGAGGGATGGATTGGGAGTTTGGGATTAGCAGATGCACCCTAGTACATACTGGATGGATAAACAAGGTCCTACTGTATAGAACAGGGAACTGTATTCAATATCCTGTGATAAACCATAATGCAAAAGAATATGAAAAAGAATTGTACATATATGTATAATTGAATCACTATGCTGTACAGCATAAATTAACACAACATACTTCAATTAAAATTTTTAAAAATTAGAGGTAATAAATATCACCATACTCTAATTTTAGAACATTTTCATTACCTAAAGAAAAACTTTGTAGCCTTTAGCAGTCACTCTACACCCCCCCTCATCCCTTCCTCCTGAGTCTTAGGCAACCACTAATCTACTTTATGACTATATAGATTTGCTTATTCTAGATATTTTATACAAATGGAATCATATAATATACATTTTTCTGTGACTGGCTTTCACTTAGCATAATGTTTTTGAGGTTCATCCATGTTGCAGCACATATCAGTAATATGTTGTTCATTTTTATGGCTGAATAATATTCCATTGTATCAATATACCAGTTTTTTTTATCCATTCATCAGATGATGGGCATTTGGCTTGTTTCCACTTTTCGACTGTTACAAAAATTACGGCTGTTATGAACGTTCATGTACAAGTTTTTGTGTAGATATGTTTCATTGCTCTCGGGTAGATACATAGCAGTGGAATTCACAAACTGTTTCCCAAACTAGCAGCACCATTTTACATTCCCACTGCAGTGTATGAGTGTTCTGAGTTCTCTACTTCCTCATAAACAACTTGTTACTATCTTTTTTCTTATAGCTATCCTGGTGGGGTGGTATCTCATTGTGGTTTGAGTTTGCATTTCTCTAATGACTAATGCTGTTGAGCATTTTTTCATGTACTTACTGGCCATTTGTGTATATTTATCTTTCTTTGAGAAATGTCTTTTCAAGTTCTTTGCCTCTGTGTCCATGCCTCTGGTAAGGCCCCTTTACTCTGTGGCTTGCTGGGCCCTGTCCTGCACAGTGAGCCTTTCACTCTTACTCTGGCCCCCTTGGCCTATCAACAAACCCTTGGGCCCATTTCCGTATGTGTCAGTCACACATTTCTAATGAAATCACCCTTTCCACTAAGTGGAACACTCAGTTAACCAGAAATTTCTCGGCTTTCAGGTTGTTGGCATGGAGTGGAAGATGAGGAGGTATGTTCCAAGCAGGATGCTTCTGTAGATGTGGTGTCACAGGTCAGGATTTTCAGTGCACATTCTTCTACCCAGAAGGCTGACAGTTGTGACATGTGTGACCCATTCTTGAAAGACATTTCGCACCTGGATGTACATCAAGGAACACATGCTGAGGAGACTCCCTACACATGTGTAGCACGTGGCAGAGAGTTTTGGTTTGGTGCAAACCTTCACCAGCATCAGAAGGAGTGCAGTGGAGAAAAGTCCTTCAAATGGAACGAGGACAGGGACTTGTTTGTGCAGAGCTCAATAGTCTGTCTATCAGAGAAGCCCTTTACATGTGGATTAGGTGGTAAGGATGTCTCAGACAGCCATGACCTCCTCCAGCACCCAAACACAGATGGCAGTGGGAAGCCACACAGCAGCACAAAGTGCAGGGAGGCCTTACCACACCCTTCCAGTCTTGGGCAGCTCCCAGAAGTCCATGCCTCACAGAAGCCCTTCAAGTGCAGTGACTGTGGAAAAGCCTTCCAGAAGAGTTCTGTCCTCCTCAACCACCTGAGAACTCACTCTGAAGAGATACCATTTAGATGCCTAAGAGTTGAAAATTCCTTAGAGGAGAAATTAACTCTTGTTAATGACCAAAAGTTTCACACTGGAGAAACATCTCACGTATGTAAGGAGTGTGGCAAGGCCTTTAGTCATCCGTCTAAGCTGAGGAAGCACCAGAAATTTCATACTGGAGTAAAATACTATGAGTGCAGTGACTGTGGGAAAACTTTCAGCCACAAACTCACACTTGTTCATCACCAGAGAATCCACACAGGAGAAAGGCCTTATGAATGCAGTGAATGTGGGAAAGCCTTCAATAACAGGTCACACCTCACTCGGCATGAGAAAGTTCACACTGGAGAAAGACCTTTTGAGTGCAGCAAATGTGGCAGAGCCTTCAGCCAAAGCTCCAATTTCCTTCGGCACCAGAAAGTCCACACCCAAGTAAGACCTTATGAGTGCAATCAGTGTAGCAAAGCCTTCAGCCGCAGCTCTGCTCTCATTCAGCACTGGAGGGTTCACACTGGAGAAAGGCCTTATGAGTGCAGTGAGTGTGGGCGAGCTTTTAACAATAACTCCAACCTTGCTCAGCATCAGAAGGTCCACACTGGAGAACGGCCTTTTGAATGCACTGAATGTGGAAGAGACTTCAACCAAAGCTCTCACCTCCTTCGACATCAGAAAGTTCACACTGGAGAACGGCCTTTTGGATGCAGTGAATGTGGGAAAGCCTTCAGCAATAGCTCCACCCTCATTCAGCACCAGAAAGTACATACTGGTCAAAGGCCTTATGAGTGCAGTGAATGTAGAAAAGCCTTCAGTCGCAACTCCAGCCTGATTCAGCACTGGAGAATTCACACTGGAGAAAGGCCTTACGAGTGCAACGAATGTGGGAAAGCCTTTGCTCACAGTTCCAGTCTCATTGAGCACTGGAGAGTTCACACAAGAGAAAGGCCTTATGAGTGTAGTGAATGTGGGAAATTCTTTAGCCAAAACTCCATTCTTATTAAACATCAGAAAGTTCACACTGGAGAAAGGCCTTATGAGTGCACTGAATGTGGGAAGTTCTTTAGCCGCAAGTCCAGCCTCATTTATCACTGGAGAGTTCACACTGGGGAAAGGCCTTATGAATGCAGTGAATGTGGGAGAGCCTTCAGCAATAACTCTCACCTGGTTCGTCACCAGAGAGTTCACACACAAGAAAGGCCCTATGAATGCAGCCAATGTGGGAAAGCCTTTAGTGAAAGATCCACACTTGTTCGACACCAGATAGTTCATACCAGAGAAAAGACTTATGAGTGTGGCCACTGTGGGAAAATCTTCAGCCGCCTCTGCAACCTTGCTCAGCATAAGAGGATTCATACCTGAGTGGAGCCTTGTAGAAATGATCTTCGTGAGAAAATCTTCAGCCACATCCAACTTTATGCAGCAGAATACCCACAAAGAAATTACCTAAGTGTGACTAATGTGGAAGAGCCTTCAGAAGCTACTCTGCCCTTTTTGAGCAGCTCAGGCAGCACTGTCTCGCCTCTGGAGCATAAACCTCTTTCTAGCTGTCTGGATCCAAATATTTGCAGCAGTCACCTACATATACATGGAGAGAACACATCCCTTTGCCTCCCTTCTCCTTTCCTGGAGGGTGTTGGGATTGTCCTAGGCTCACTGGAATGGCTTCATTCCCATTGCCTCTGAGAGGGTTAAGGAATGAACTGACCCCATGCCGGTTGAGAGATTAATTAATCAAGACACATGACAGTCCTAAATGTTAATATACCTAACAGTGCTTCAAGGTACATGAAGCAAAAACTGATAGAACTGCAAGGAGAAATAGACAAATCCACAATTATAGTTGGAGATGTCCACATCCATCCCAGATAATCGGTAAGGACAGAGAAGACGAACAACACTGCCAACCAACTTGACCTAATTGACATTTATAGAACATTCTGTCCAATAAAGGCAGAATACACATTCTTTTCACAGGCACATAGAACATTTACCAAAATGGAGCATCTTCTGGGCCACAAAACAAGGCCTGATAAATGGAAAAGAATTGAAATAATACAAAGTATGGACCCTGACTATGAGAGAATTCAATAAGAAGTCAAGAATAGTATGATGTGTGGAAAATCCTCACTTGGAAACTAAATAGCACACTTGTAAATAATCCATGGTCAAAGATGAAATCAAAAGAAAAATTAGAAAGTATTTTGAATGAAAATGAAAACAGAGGATATCACAACATATGGAATGTACCTAAAACAGTACCAAGGGAGAAATATTTGTGTGTGTGTCTCCATGTATACTAGTGAAATAAGAATAAGCCCTATGGAGTGTAAAAAAGAATCATTAAATGCTCAATTTTTTTAAAGTTACAACAAAAGAAGCAACCATGACAAATACAAGCCATAATAACTTCTTCCCTTCACTAAAAGGTAAAAGCCAATTGCAGAGGTCACCTGAGCCCCCAGGAGACAGAAATGCAGAACGTCAGGAGGGGCCTCATTGACACACTCGGGGCCCCTCCACAACCCTGCTCACAGTTGTCAGTTGTGTGGTTTCTTAAGGGATGTCTGTCTCCCCGTGTCTTAGTCCATTCCAACTGACAGAACAAAAATACCATAAACTGGGTGGCTAATAAATAATAGAAATTTCTCACAGTTCTGGAGGCTGGAAAATCCAAGATCACGGTGCCAGCAGATTTGGTGTCTGGTGAGGATCCTGGATAATAGCTGTCTTCTGTGTTTTCACACAGTGGAAGGAGAGAGGGAGTTCTCGGAGGGTCTCTTTTATGAGGGCACTAATCCCATTCATGAGGGTTCCTCCCCCATGACCTAATCATCTCCCAAAGGCCCCCACCTCCAAATACCAAACATTGAGGGTTAGGTTTTAACCTATGTATTTTGGGGGGACACAACATTCGGTCTACATCACCTACTAGAATGTCTGTTTCATGCAGGAGGGCCCCTATGGGTTTTGTCTCTGCTGGGTGAGTTCAGTCTCCAGAGCACAGCAGCAGTTTACACAGCCTGGGGTAGGTGTGTAAGCACTCAGGGAGTGCATGAAGGGGGATGTACTACTCTTTCCCTGTGCTCTCCTACCTTCTCCCTCCTGAGTCAGCTCTGATGACAGGGCTGTGGTCTGGGCCCAGCACAGTCCTTCAGAGCAGCCAAACATTCCCTGGAGTCCTTCTGTGTGCCAAGCTCTTGCCTGAGCTCTGTGGTAGATCCATTTCATCTCCATCTGATGTGCAGTACAGAGATTTAACGTGCAAACAGACTAAAGCAGCGTCATTGTAGGGTGGCTGGAGCTATGAAGGAAATGAAGCAGAGGTGACAAAAGTGATGGCTGCTACTGCAGATTGGTTGGGGAGAGCTGAGGAGGTGACTCCAGGGGAAGGGTATTCCAGCCAGAGGGAACCGCAGTGCAGAGGCCCCAGGCAGGAATGAACAATGAGGAGACCCAGTGGCCCATGAAGAGGAGAAGAAGGCCAAGAGGTCAGGAAACAGGTCATGCCGGCCCTTTTGGCTGGGGTGAGGAGTTTGGTTTAGTCTACCCTACCCCCACTTGTTTGTCATCTGAGCCCTACTCGGCTCAGCTGGACTCTACTCTGCTTCCACACAGACTGCCATGCCAGGGGCAGACAATTATTACCCACAGGGAGAAGGGCCTGAGCAGGCCTGGTGGTGGGCGTATGCCTTACGGTGTTGGAGAGACATTGAGCAGACTGGCCGAGAACTCCGTAGGGTCCTACCCCACGTGGCCACCACCCCTCCTGCCATCAGGGGGTGGGTGAGAGTAATCACTGAAGCTAAAGGAAGCAGCTGTTTCCAACCCCAACCCACAGTACTGGCTGAGCACCATGGCCCAAAGCCCCTCAAGTCCAGGGTTGGTGGCTCTCTCCCTAAACATACCTCCCAGCTAACATTTCCTTCTTGACATGAAGCATGATTTCTAGACCAGGGACACAGCTACAACCACATAACAACTTTCGCTGAACTGACATTTTATTTACCTTTTGAAAAAGTTTCCAAAATTTTAAACATAGATCTGGATCCATATGTTGATTCAACCACTTCTTTCCCTGGAGCCCTGGGAGAGCGGCAGCAAAAACAGCCAAAGCCATGGTGTGCAGAGACATCAGGAACACTAGCTGGGTCACAAAAGCCACATCCTAGGACTACAGGATCTTCTTTCAGTCCCAGGGTGATGGCCATGAGGTGAACATGCCCGGAAAGGCTCTGAGAATCCAAATAACCTGTAGATTATTTGCTGACAGTGACCTTAGACACAGGGAACAGGTTTGCAATTCCTGAGAAATTCTGCATGCCGCACCCTGTGAAACCATGGTTCCTGGAACATTTGTGGGTGCCTCTTTAGAACCAGCTCAAACCCTCTCGTTTACCAGATTCCCCACTCCACAGGACCTCACTCAGTGCTTCTGTGTCCACTTACTCTTTCCAACAGGCCCCTGTAGGACTTATGGCCAGTCTAGAACTTACCTCCACGTTCTCGATTTCAGGGGGCATGGCTTCTGAGCTGATTCTGGAAACAACTTCTTCTGACCAATGCTGGAGATTGCAGAACATTCCCTGGGAACAAGGAACCCAGGTGCTTGTCCCTAGTCACCCGGGGATCTTATACCAACCACCCCATTCTTCAGGTGAGCTCTGAATCCTCAAGTAAACCTGATATCCAGGCTGAAGATTTATCCACAAAGCCCTTCAATCTTTCCCTGGAGGTCTCAGGCACAAGTGCAAGTTAGGCCAACCTTGACTGGAGCTGTCCTCTGCCATCCTGCTGGCCCCACTGAGGCAGACAAAAGTCAGGGACCCCCACAGAAACCGTTCCCTCTATCCATGAGCCCAATTTTGTTCTCAATCCTTCCACACACAGATCCCAAAGATTAAGGGTGGTTTAAACAAAAAGGCCTAAAGATTACCAGACATTCCAGAGCAGTGTGAGCCAGTTCCAGGGTTGGATAAATGCATGACAGGGACCAAATGTAGTGTCAACAGTGTCCATGAAAATGGTTAACCTTCCCTGGAAGGCCCCAGCAGACACTGCTCAGCTGCTCTTGGCAAGAACTAGGTCATGTCCACACCTAAACCAGTTGGAGGGGGAGAGAATAAGACCCATTATGGGCTCCACCACTCATGATTCTCTCCTTTATCAAGTGGGGAACACAGAGGTCAGCTTCCCTGAGCACACACAGTGACTGATGCTTACCACGGGGACCTGCCAGGTGGTAGAAGTGGGATGGCTTCTGTCACAGTAACTGGCAGTGACTCAACACTGCCAACAGCCTGGGCAGGTGAGAGTGCAACACAGCTCCTGAACGCTTCCCATGTACCTGGCACCAGCCCAGTGTGGGTGCTGGGGTGTGACATGTTTAGCTTTCAAATGGCTACTCTCCTCAATCTCCTTTCTGGAGTGAGACCTTTCATGTTGAACAAGGTGCCAGCCATGTCTAAAGGTTTTCCCACATCCCCGTCCTCCTATGGCCTTTCTCCAGTGTGGACTTTCTTGTGCTGAAGGAGGGTAGAACTATGTTTAAAGGCTTTCCCACATTCTGTACATTCATAAGCCCTCTCTTCAGTGTGGAACTGCTGGTGCCGATTTCGGTAGGACCTGGTAGTGAAGGTTTTCCCACACAGGCTGCACTCGTAGGGACGTTCTCCAGTGTGGACTTTCCAGTGCTGATACAGCCCAGAGCGGGTCACGTAAGTTTTCCCACATTCACTGCACTCATAGGGCCTCTCTCCAGTGTGAACTCTCTGGTGAAGAATGAAGCTATGGTTGTATTTGAAGAATCTCCCACATTCCCTGCACTCATAGGGCCTTTCTCCAATGTGAACTTTCCGGTGCCGAATGAGGGTAGACAGAACGCTGAAGGACTTCCCACACTCGCTGCACTGGTAAGGCCTCTCTCCAGTGTGAATTCTCTGGTGCAGAACAAGTGCGTCTTTGCGGTTGAAGGTTTTCCCGCACTCACCACACTTGAAAGGTTTTATGCCAGTATGAACCTTCTGGTGCTTCCTCAGTTTAGATGGGTAACTGAAGGCCTTCCCACACTCACTACACACATGGGATGTTTCTCCAGTGTGAGTTTTTCGGTGATGAACCAGGGTTGAGCTCTCCATGGGGGCATTTCCACCTGCTGGGCACCTGAAGGGTCTCTCTTTGGCGTGAGTGATCAGGTGGTCAAGGAGCGCAAAGGCCTTCAGGAAGGCTTGCCCGCAGTCGCTGCATTTGAAGGGCTTCTGTGTGGCGTGGGCTCCCTGCCATTGCTGGCGAGTGGAGCTGGGTGGGAAGGCCTTGCGCTCGGTGCTTCTGCGTGGTGTCCCCTCTCTGTGGGTGGCCTGGGGCTGGAGGAAGCCTAAGGCGGCAGGGATGTCCTTCCCAGACACCCTGCACAGAAAGGGGTTCTCTGACAGGCGGACTCTGTGGCTCTTCACCTGCTCGGGAGGGGCTTCCTCATCCCGCAGTCTACACAGAAAACCTGAGACAGAAGAGTCAGTCACTGAGAGCTGGCTTAGACGGAAGAGGCACCTTCATCATCAGTGCATGTCGGACACACCCATAAAGGAGTCCACAGAATTGCCAGGAGGTTGCAAGGAAAGGTCTGGATGAGAAAGGGCTGGCCCAGTGGAACAGGGCTCTGCCAGAGCCCAGAATAGGGGAGACCTCAACAGGGACCAGGACACAAAGATGGGAACAGTGCAGGGAAGGGATTCAGGGCCTCTAAGTCACTCCTGTGCAAAGGGTATCGGCAGGGCCTTAGCTACTGGAGACAGCAAGCACTGTGAAGAGGCTGTGTCTACTCCAATGAAAACATGACTGTGACACAGTAGCTGGTGCTCAAGTATTACTGAAGGATATGTACGCACCTCAAATCACACACACAGGAGGTCACAGTTGACAGTTCTGCACTGGCACAGAGGAGAGGAAATGACAAGACACAGAGGCCAGAGAGGTGGGTCATCCAGAGCCATGGTAGAGATAGCAAGACCACACAGTGAGTCCACAAGAGGGGAGAGGAAAGGTGGGAATAAGGTGTGGTCACTGGCCCCAGCACCAAAATGCCAGTGTACTCAGATACCCGTTACTGAAACCAAGGCACCCCCTAGCCCCATTCACCAAGACCAGGACCCGTCCTGGCCTCTGCTCTGCTGACCACAGTCATATCCACCATGTTGGGCACCCAGGGCTCTTCCTCACCCTTCATTTGGGCCACCTCACCCTTCATAGGGACCTCAAAGGTGCAAAGCCTAGGAGGTAGAAAGGTAATAAGATACCAGCCCAAATCAAGGCTGACCCATCCCTACACGTACCACAGGAAGCTCATGTCACCATGGCAACCAGCTAGGAAACCAAGTATTAGAACATGAACCTCTTCTGTACATTTAAAAAAAAAAATTGTCAGAGAAGCAATTGTAATGTTCATTTTTTAAAATTTATTTTTTAAGTTGAAATATAGTTGATTTACAATGTTGTATTAGTTTCCGGTGTTCAGCAAAGTGATTCAGTTATATAAATATACACATATATTCTTTTCCATTATAGATTATTATAAGATACTGAATATAGCTCCCTGTGCTATACAGTAGATCCTTGTTGGAACCTCTTCTGTTTAAAAATTTGTTAAGAAGGTAGATCTCATGGTTTATTTGCTTTACCACAATTTTTAAAAAAAGACCCTCCTGTGAAGCAAAACTGACATAACTAAAGAAAGAAACAGACAAACAATAATATTTAGAGACTTCAATTTCTAACTTTCATATATGGATAGAACAACTAGGCAGAAAATGAACACGGATATAACACATGAATAACACTAAAAATCAACTAGACCTCCAAGACATCTATAGAACATGCCACCTAACAACAGCAGAATACATATTCTCCTCCATTCTCACATGCACATGGAACATTCTCCAGAATAGACCATTTGCTAGGATATAAAACAAGACTCAGTAGACTTCAGACAATTGAAATCATACAAAGAATGTTCTCTAACTACAAAGGAATTAAAACAGAAATCAGGGCTTCCCTGGTGGCGCAGTGGTTGAGAGTCCGCCTGCCGATGCAGGGGACATGGGTTTGTGCCCCGGTCCGGGAAGATCCCACATGCCGCAGAGCGGCTGGGCCCGTGAGCCAAGATCCCACATGCCACGGAGCGGCTGGGCCCGTGAGCCATGGCCGCTGAGCCTGCGCATCCGGGGCCTGTGCTCCGCAATGGGAGAGGCCACAACAGTGAGAGGCCCGCATACCGCAAAAAAAACCAAAAAAAACCCAGAAATCAACAACAGAAAGAAATTTGGGAAACTCACAAAGTTTTAAAAATTCGTTCCCATTATGGTTTATTACAGGATATTGAATATAGTTCCCTGTGCTATACAATAGGACCTTGTTGTTTATCCATTCTATATATAATAGTTTGCATCTGCTAGTCACAAACTCCCAATCCATCCTTCCCCTGCCCTCCGCTTTCCCTTGGCAACCACAAGTCTATTCTCTATGTCAGTGAGTCTGGGAAACTCACAAATTTATGGAATTTAAATTAAGTACTCCTAAATAACCACAAGGAAAGTTACAAAACATTTTGAGACGAAAGAAAAAGAGAACACAACATACCAAAAGTTATCAGGAAAAGTATTGCTTAGAGGGAAAATTACAGAAACATCTCTGAGCTGTCTTATTCACAACACTTCTGACACCACACGCATGGGGGCTTTCCCACACCATTTCTCCAGCTCTCTGACACCAACTGGGTGTTCAAGGATTCAATCCAATTCTGACACCAACTACCTGGAATTAGCATCAGATCCCACAGGTTATGGACGCAGTCCCACAAGACTGCCCCCACTTCAGACATCAACGGATAGTCCCAGGGCTCCTGTACTTTCTGACCAACTGACTATAAATCTGGGATTCTCACAATTATTGATTCCTCCTCAGGTTCAATAATTTGTTAGAACAGATCAGAGAACTCGGGAAAAGAGTTTGCTTACTATTACCAATTTATTTTAAAGGATACAACTAAGGAAGAGCCCAATGGAAGAGATGAAAAGGCCAAGGTATGCCAGGGGTGGGGATTGAGGACATAGGGGGTAAGAAGTGTCCATGCCCTTGTGGCACCATTCTCCCAGCATCTTGCTGTGTTCACTAACCCAGAAACTCTCCGAACTGGTCATTTAGGAGTTTTTATGGATGTTTTATCACATAGCCATGACTGATTACATCACTGGCCATTGATGACTGGCCCAATCTCCAGCCCTTTTCCCTTCCCCAAAGGTCAGGGTAGCGAGGTGGAGAGAAGGGGTTGGGAGTAGCTGAACACCCAATCTTACAATCATGCCTTGGTCTTTCTGGTGACCATCCCCCATCCTGAAACCATCTAGGGGTTCCCAGCCACCGTCAACCCATTAGCATACAAAAGACTCTCTTATCACTCCAGAGATTCCAAAGGTTTTAGGAGCTGCATGCCAAGGAACTGGGAACAAAGACAAAGTATATATTTCTTATGTCACAACACACATATTAAAAAAAGATCTCTATATGTGTAACTGAATCACTTTGTTGTACCCCTGGAACATTGTAAATCAACTACACTTCAATTAAAAAGAAATTTAAAAAATTTTAAAAAGAATCTTCAATATCCTAACTTTATACTTCAAGGAACAACAACAACAAAAAGCAACCCAAAACTAGAAGAAGGAAGGCAATAAAAAAGAGCAGAGATAAACTGACTGAAGAAGAAACAGAACAGCTGAACAGACTTAAAAACAAAAAACTTCCCTTACAGGAAAAAAAAAAACCTAGGCCGAGATGGCTTCACAGTTTAATAATAACACAGGAATAAGAATTAACACCAGGGGACTTCCTGGTGGTCCAGTGGTTAAGAATCCACCTTCCAATGCAGGGGACTCGGGTTGGATCCCTCGTTGGGGAACTAAGATGCCACATGCAGGGCATCTAAGCCCAGGTGCCACAACTACAGAGCCCACATGCAGCAACTACTGAGCCCATGTGCCACAACTAGAAAGCAGCTCACGTGCCGCAACAAAAGATCCCGTGTGCCACAACTAAGACCCGACGCACCCCAAAATAAATAAATAAATTTTTTTTTAAAGAAAAGAATTAACACCAATATTTCACAAACTGTGCCAGAAAAAGAAGAGAAGGGTACATTTCCCAACATCCACTGAAGCCAAAATTATCCTCATACTCAATACAAATAAAGACATAACCAGAAAAGAAAACTACACCATTGATAACTCTTATGAATACAGAAAATCAATTACTGTAATATACCACATTAACAGAATAAAGGACAAAAATCACATGGTCATTTCAATAGACATGGAAAAGCACTGCACAAAATCTAACGACTTTTCTCTATAAATGCCCTCAACAAACAAGAGAAGGGAACTTCCTCACCTGAAAAGGGCATATGCAACAAACCTACGGCTAACATCATACTTAGTGAAAGACTGAACGCTTTTCCCATAAGATCTGGAACAAGACAAGGATGTCTACTCTTACAACTTATATTCAATAAAGTACTGAGGTTCTAGCCAACCAAGTCAGTTAAGCAAAGAAAGAAGTAAAAATATCTCACAGATGACATGACATTATATATAGAGAAAATACCAAGGAATCCACCGAAAAGAATAACCATTAGAACAAATAAATGAGTTTAGCAAGGTTGCAGGATACAAGATCAGTATACAAAAATCAATTATATTTCTATACACTAGCAATGTACAATCTAAAATAAAGAAAGTAATTCCACTTAAAAGAGCATTAAAATGAATAAAATATTTAGAAATAAATTTAGCCTTGTAAACTAAAAACACTTTAAAAAATTACAGAGCTAAATAAACAGAAAGACAACCATGTTCATGGATTGAAATACATTAAGGTGGCAATCCTGGGAATTCCCTGGCGGTCCAGTGGTTAGGACTCCACGCTTTCACTGCCGAGGGTGCGGGTTCAACCCCTGGTCGGGTAACTAAGATCCCACAAGCCACTCAACGCGACAAAAAAAAAAAACGGCAATCCTGCCCAAATTGATCTACTGATTTAAATTCATGGCTCACACCTGGCCCAGAAAGGCCCCTATAAAACTTCTTTTGGAGGAAGAAGGCCAAAATCAGAACAGAGAGGGCCCACAGCTTCAGCAAAGTCACGAAGCCAGAAAGAGGAAGAGCTGGATAGGATTTGTTAGGCAAACTGTAGACATCTGAACCCCAAGCCTTACTCCAGGAGCCTGTAGGGCAACAGGTGTTGAGGCTGCCAACAGGGCTGCTCAGAGAGAGGCAGGGGAAGAGCACACAGCCTCTGTGGGCTTTAAGATACACAGAACTTCCCGTGGATTAAAGGCAGAGGTGGTCAGTTTGCTGAGGGAAAGTGTGAGAGACTTACCCAGTGAGCCAATGAGTGCAAAGTTCTCCAGCATAACATCACGGTACAGGCTCCTCTGGGTCAAATTAAGGATCCCCCACTCCTCTCGGGAGAAATACACAGCCACATCCTCAAAGGTCACAGGGGCCTGTAATGATGAATTCAACTGAGCCTTAGGGTCAATAGTGGGCAGAAAGCCAACTAAAATATGAACAGAGAAACACATCCATGCCCTTGACCTGTCTCAAGGTCCTGCCACATCTCTCACTGACATCATCTTTCCCTTTGAGCCCGCACCCCTCACATACCCTCATACCTCCTTCCTCCTAACACCTCGATCTCAAGGCCCCCAGTACCATTGGTGCCTCTCCCTTCATGCTGCTACTAAATTCTGCATCCAGCCCACAACAACAGGCTGGTGACCAGAGAGATGCCATCTATGTACCCCGCCAAGCACTCAGGCCCCACCCTATTTCCTGCCAGCCAATTCTCTCCGTGTCCCAGAGGTCACCTTTCATAAGGAAAAAAGACTATGTTCTCCTCTCTCTCTTAGGCCTGAGTACATCATCCAAGGGCCCTCCAGTCTGTCCTGCATGCAGACACATAACTGTACCGCAGCATGGTACAACTCCACACCCTCACCACAGCCTCGCCAGTCCACCCCACTGGCAACTCCCGCGTTCCACTGTGCACAGTGGTGTGTGTCTCCAGTGCGCTACCACAGAGAGCATCTTCAATCCCATCCTGCCTCGTCCACCCCACACCTCCCATGGCCCACAGCCAAGGACAACCCCCAGCTCTGCACAGAGGACCTACTCATCCTTCAACCCTCAGCCGCCGGGATCCACACACGGAGCTCCGAGACCCCCAGCCCTCCTCTTCTCTATTTCTGCATAGACTGTTCCTTCACCTGTCATAGCCTTCCTCACCTGTCACGGGCTCATTCAGAGTCCGGACCCGCTGGGTGGGGATCCGGGTGGTGAGAGCCTGGGGCGCACCTCCCACTCACCTGAGCCTCATCTGCCATTGGAACCTGTGGGCGGAGAGTTTCAGCGGACGCAGCTGAGAACCGCACCCGCCACCCCGCCCAGCGCACTGGAGCCTCCGGCCGACCGAGGAAAATGTGCCCGAGGACTGGGAGCAGCCTCGGGACGTTCTCAGGGTACGACAGCGAGTCTCAGGAAAAGCAAGTCATGCCCGGGGGTCACGGAGCAAGCAAAGGCGTGGCGAGGGTCCCTGCGGTTCTTTCAGCCGGGATAGTCTCTGCGGTGCGAGCGCTGCCCTCAAAAGTGCTCGCACCGACCACCAGCGGTGGCAAAACGAGTACCACAGGGAAACGCCGGAAGTCCCGCCCCGCCCCGCCCGTGCGCCTCCGTTAAGTCTGCGCCCGCGTTACCCGCGACCTCGTTCGGGGCGGGCGCGAACTACGTTTCCCATAAGTGACGTCGCAGACTGCGTCCGTACCGACGTAGCCAATGACAGCCCAGGAGAGGGGCGTTTCCGGGAGAGCCTCGTGGGCGGGGCAGGGACTTCCAGTGTCGTCTTTAGTTCCTTTGGACCCGCGCCGGGGCGGAGGGAAAGGGCTGCGGCAGCGGGGCGTGGCGTCCAGGAGGCTCCGCGGGCCCGCGGCCAGCGGAGCGGGCGAGCTGCGAGAGTCGGGGAGGTCCCACCACGCCCTGTACCCGCGGTGACCGAGCCGAGGTGACCCCGGCCGTAGAGAGGTGCAACTGAAATGCACTCATTTCAAGTGCAAAGTTTGATGAGGTTGGAAAAATAAATACACCCATTAATTAGATTCGAGTCACTCTCTGGAGTTATCTCCTTAGCCCAATACAGCTTTGTCCCACCCACCTCCATTATGCTGTTATTGGCAAATATATTTGTTTGTTATAGGCCAAACAGTACAATTATACTGGTTTTATACAGTTGCTTTTAAAATAAGAAATATGAATTTACGCTTTCTTTTATACACATGTCAATCATTACAGTATCATACAGAATAGTTTTGCTGCATGAAAAATCCCCTCTGCTCCATCTATTTACCCCTCTATCCCCCTGAGTCCCTGGCAATCACTATTTTACTGTCTCTATAGTCTGGCCTTTCCCAGAAAGTCATAAAGTTGGAATCATACAGTATGTACCTTTTTCAGACTGACTTTTTGACTTAGGAATACACATTTAAGGTTCCTCCATGCCTTTTTGTGGCTAGATAGCTCAGTTCTTTTTATTGCTAAATAATATTCCATTGTATGAATGTACCAGTTTCTTTATTCATTTACCTATCGAAAGGCATCTCAGTTTGATTCCAGTTCTAAGCAATTATGAATAAACCTGTTATAAACATTCCTGTTCTAGTGTCTGTATGGACAAGTTTTCAACACATTTATATAAATACCTAGGAGTGTGACTGATGGATCATATGCTAGGACTGTATTTAAGTTTGTATGAAACTGCCAATTGTCTTCCTAAGTGGTTATATCATTTTGCATTCTCACCAGCAGTGAGTGAGAGTTCTGGTTCCTTCTGTTGTCAGTATTTTGGATTTTAGCCATTCTAATAGGTATGTAGTGATACTGTTTAAATTTGCAATTCCTTAAAGACATATGATGTTGAGAGTATTTTCATCTGCTTATCTGTGCCATCTGTGTATCTTCTTTGGTGAGGTGTCTGTTCAGATCTTTTGCTTTTTTTTTTGGCCATGCCACGTGGCATACGGGATCTTAGTTCCCCTACCAGGGATCGAACCCACGCCCCCTGCAGTGGAAGTGCAGAGTCTTAACCACTGGACCGCCAAGGAAGTCCGCATTATCCTTTTAAAACTGGCTTCGTATTCTTGAATTTTAAAAGGCTTTGTTTATTTGTGGGGTTTTTTTTTTGGTACATTTTGGATAAAAGTCCTTTATCAGATTTATGTTTTGCAAATATTTTCCCCTAGTCTATGGCTTGTCTTTTCATTCTCTTTCATGGTATCTTTCACAGAGCAGAACTTTTAATTTTAGATAAGTCCAACTGAATTTTTTTCTTCATGGATCATGCTTTTTGTGTTCTATCCAAAAGTCATCTCAATGCCAAACTCAAAGTCACCTAGATTTTTTTTCCCATGTTATCTTCTAGAAGTTGTACAGTTGTACACATTTAACTCTATGATTATTATTTTTTTTTTTTGCGGTACGCGGGCCTCTCACTGTTGTGGCCTCTCCCATTGCGGAGCACAGGCTCCGGACGCGCAGGCTCAGCGGCCATGGCTCAAGGGCCCAGCCGCTCCGCGGCATGTGGGATCTTCCCGGACCGGGGCACGAACCCGTGTCCCCTGCATCGGCAGGCGGACTCTCAACCACTGTGCCACCAGGGAAGCGCCAAGGATTATTTCTTAATGCTCAGCTAAGTGTGAGTCTTTAAGACTGAACCACACGTTAAAAAAAAAAAGGCACTAAAAGCACACTGAATCAAGATGAATGGGAAACCATCCTAATAAACACATTTTAGATTAAAAAAAAAAGACTGGACTACATGTGTCACAGGGGTGGTCTTCTGGGTGGAAGGACCTCCCTTGAGGACTTGTGACACTCTTACAGAAACACCCTGCTTGAAAGATGCCTCCTCATCCCGCACTCCAAGTCAACAACGGGAAAGCCAAGAAATGCTGGCAAAAGTGCATCTTGACTTTGATAGGAGAGGACAGCCCCATCACACATGTGTGTCTGACACCCAGAATATGTCCATTGAGGAGCTTGAGTCAGGTTAATGGGCTACTGTGCAAGATCACAGAGTGGAAGATTCCTCATGAAGGGCAAGGAGACAGGGATGAAGTACAGAAGATGGAGAGTCTGCTTGGAGGAAGACTCTCAAACACACTCCTCTGTAAATGGGTTTCATCTGTGAACATTGTGTAGAAGGATGTGTTCGGGCCCAGGAAAATCCAACTGTAACTGAGTAGCTGGTGTTCAAGGACTATTCAAGCATATGTGCGCACCTCATGATACACTAAGTGAAGGCTGACTCGGAGAGCACTGCAGAAGGAGCAGTGAAGAGTGAAGGAGCACTGCAGAGAGGAGCAGATAAGAGGCAGAGGACAGAGAACAGAGAGGTGGGAAACAGGCAGGGGAGGAAGTCAGACTAGAAATGGCAATCCTGGGAGTTCCCTGTTGGTCCAGTGGTTATGACTCTGCGCTTCCAATGCTGGGGGCCTGGGTTCGATCCCTGGTCGGGGAACTAAGATCCTGCAAGCCGTGTGGCATGGCCAAAAAAACAAAAAAAGAAAAAAGAAATGGCAAGAGGGTGGAATGTCCAGAAAGGGGAAGGAACAATAGGCGTATTCATTTCTTAGGCTGCCATAACAAAGGACCAGGAACTGGGTGAGTTAAAACAACAGACAGGTCTTCCCTGGTGGCTCAGTGGTTAAGAATCCGCCTGCCAATGCAGGGGACACAGGTTCGAGCCCTGGTCCGGGAAGATCTCACATGCCACGGAGCAGCTAAGCCCGTGTGCCACAACTACTGAGCCTGTGCTCTAGAGCCCGAGAGCCACAACTACTGAGCCTGCGTGCCACAACTACTGAAGGCCACCCGCACACTGCAATGAAGATTAGCCCCCGCTCGCCGCAACTACAGAAAGCCCATGTGCAGCCACGAAGACCCAATGCAGCCAATAGATAAATAAATAAACAAACAAAACAAAAAAATCCAGACGTTTATTGTCTGACAGTTGTGGGGGCTAGAAGTCCAGAATCAAGGTGTCAGCAGGATCACGTGCCTTCATAGTGTCCAGAGGAGAATCTGTTCCTTGCCCCTTCCATCTCCTGGTGGCTGCCAGCCTTCCTTGGCTTGTGGCCACATTACTCCAATCTCTGCCTCCGTCGTCACATCTCTTTCTCTGTCTCCTCTGTCTCCCTCTTGAAGGGTACCTGTGATTACACTGAGGGCCTACCCAAAGAATCCAGGATAATCTCCCCATTTTAAGATCCTCTATCACATCTGCAGTTTCTTCAGCCATATAAGGTAAGTAACATTCACGCATTCTAGGGATAAGGACATGGATATTTTGGGGGCCATTATTCTTCCCACTACAGAGCCCTTCACTCTGCTTAAGGGGGAAGTCCAGAACTGCTGGGAGCATCAAGCTCTGGACTGGCCTCTTGGCAAGGGAGGGGCCACCTGTGTTGATGAGCCAAGTCTGTATCCCATGGGGGGTTGGGGGGACCACCCAGAGTGGGCTGGATCAGAAGAGCCATACTCCAGCCTGGTGCAGACGTGAATGATGCTTCTCAGACCACATGCACACAACCAGTCAGGAAAGGACACTCGCTTCTAGGGATCCCTGGAAATCAAAGTCGAGAGTCGTGAGTAATTTAAGCCAGGGCTCAGCAGACTACAGCCTGTGGGCCAGATACAGGCCATTTTCTATTTTTGTCTCGTCCCCAAAATGAGAACAGTTCTTACGTTTTTTTAGTGATTGAAAAAGAAATCAAAAGAATACTATTTCATGGCATGAAAATTACATGAAATTCAGATTTCCATGTCCATAAATAGAGGTTTATTGGAACACAGCCATGCCATGCATTTACATATTGTTTATGGTACTTTGACTCTGGTGGCAGAGTTGAGCAGTGACCAGAAACTTCACATCCTGCAAAGGAGAAAATATTTACTATCTGGCTCTTACAGAAAAAGTTTGCTGACCCCTGATTAAGAAGTCATAGAGCTGAAGAATTTAACCAGAGGAGCGGCGTGTAAAACAAAGGTGGTTGGAAGGAATTTGCTGGAGGAGGAGAGGATGGGGATGGCCACACTCAGCAGTTGCAGCGCGACTGACTCCAACGCTGCCTGCAGGTGAAGATCGAAGATCGCAAGGGCGCCCTCTCATCACAAGTCAGCAGCTGGCAGGAGGCGGCCATGCCAAGCCCTGCCAGACAGCTAGGAGCTACCTCAGAGCCCTCGGTTCTGAAGACTGACTAAAAGGACACATTGAACTCAGAAAGTCTGTCAAACTCTTAGTTACAGTTTATTACAATGAAAAGGTACAAATTAAAATTGGCAAAGGAAAGAGGCATACAGGGCAGGTTCTAGGAGAGACCAGGCACAAGCTTCCAGGTGTCCCCTCCCAGTGCAGTGCCGGATTCTCCCAGCAACAATATATGACAATAGAAAAGGCTGAGACAGAAACTAATACAGGCAGAAAGATCAATGTCTTCTTCAAGACTGCAGCCTAATTCTTTTTTTTTTTAAATATCTTTATTGGAGTATAATTGCTTTACAATGGTGTTAGTTTTTGCTTTATAACAAAGTGAATCAGCTATACATATACATATATCCCCGTAGCGCCTTCCTCTTGCATCTCCCTCCCACCCTCCTTATCCCACCCCTCTAGGTGGTCACAAAGCACCGAGCTGATCTCCCTGTGCTACATGGCCGCTTCCCACTAGCTCTCCATTTTACATTTGGTAGTGTATATATGTCCATGCCACTCTCTCACTTTGTTCCAGCTTCCCTTTCCCCCCCGCCAATCATGTCCTGTACGTCTGTGTCTCTATTCCTGCCCCCCTTTTTTTAAAAAAAATTATTTATTTTGGCTGCTCCAGGTCTTAGTTGCGGCATGTATGTGGGATCTAGTTCCCTGACCAGGAATTGAACCAGGGCCCCCTGCATTGGGAGCGCAGAGTCTTACCCACTGGATCACCTGGGAAGTCCCAACTGTAGCCTACTTCTTAGCACAAAACACGATGAGGCTTTAAACCCCCTGGAAAACAGGCAGCATCTCTCAAGAATAAGCTGCCTCCTTATCTTGGGGATACCTCAAGTATGAGAACATGAAGCTCATAAAGTACCTAGGCTGGCTTCCTAAATTAATACCTTAAGAAAGAAAGAGAAACAAAAGAACCCACGTATCACTAAGTGCTCTTTACCAACATCAACCCTCCCACACTCCTGTCCGTCTTGGCCACCCCTCCTCCAATGGCCCTCTGCTTCTCACGGTGGTGCCAGTAAGCCTGTCCCTGCATCAGGGCCTTTGTTCTTGCCATTTTCTCAGCCTTGCAGGCTGTTCCCTGGCCTCTGCTTGCCTTGTTTGGGCATCTGTGCTCCTACTCCCTGACCCCCCCCCATCGAAGTTGGGCCCCCGACAGTCTCTGTGACATCATTTTGCTTTGTCTTCTACAGAACACTTAGCTTTGACCTAAAGAATACTATGAATGGTTTGTCTGGCTGTGGACCGTCCAGCTCTGCCCTGGAACGTGACTTCTAAGGAAGAGAGAAATAAGAACATCTGTGACCTTCTTGTTCACTGCTACAACCTCAGCAGCCAGCCCAGAGTCTGGCAAATATCACAGGGGCCCCTTGAGATAAGGAAAGAACTGAGATGAAGTTTCAGCATGCGACAGATACTGAGTAGGTCCATGGCTCACTGGGACAAATGCTTGGCCTGAAACAAGGCTGACCAGAGGACAAGCCCCCAGGGCCCATCTGCTCCTGTTGCGTCTGGCCTCTTGTGGCTCCTTAAAATCCAGCAGAGACCCTCAGCCCTCTCACAGTCCACCAGTACCTGAGAGCAGGGAGCACGGCCTGAGTGAAGCCAGGAGAGCCCAAGGCCAAATGTACACCCCACCTCTCCCCAAGTGGAGAGTGAGTTTCAGAAGGGCTAAGAACAAGGCCATAATAGGAGTAGGAGTCACACCCACATCTCTCTGGCTCCAGAGTCCACACCCATGGCTGAGCTGGCCCCACCAGTTGGGAAGAACAATCCACACATTGCTGTTTTTAAGAGTGGATTTCTACAAACTGTATGATTCTATTGGTACGAAATGTCCTGAATAGGCAAATCCATAGAGACAAAAAGTAGACTAACGGTTGCCAGGGGTTGAGGAAAAGGAGAAATGGGACATGACTCAAAAGGGTATGGGGCTTCTTTTTGTAAATGTTCTGGAATTCGATAGTGGTGATGGTTGCATAAACTGTGTGATCATACCAACAACCCGAGGAATTGTACACTCTAAATGGGCAAATTGTATGGTGTGTGAATTACATTTCAAGAAAGCTATTACTAAAAATAAAAACGAGTAGATTTCTGGAAGATTCCTGGGAGAAGTCCCTTACCCCATGTGGAGTTTTCCACGGCCATTAGAGTGGAAACATACATGCCCCAGAAAGAGGGACGCAGGTCATAGGTCTCTCCTGGCCCCTCTGGCCCAAGCCTCTGCAGAGACTGACAGGGCAGAGGAAGTCGCAGCTCAGGAGGACAGGCCCAGCTCTGCCCCGCCAAGGTGTGTGGCCCTAGGGGAGACGCTCCCCATTCCAGCCTGTTTCCCCCTTGGGACGGAGGATCCCAGCACTTCCCAGGTCGGCCTTCGCTTCAGCTTCGGGCTCCTGATTGGTCGGACACACACACACACACACACACACACACGCCTCCCCCAGTTCCACACACACACACACACACACGCCTCCCCCAATTCCACACACACGCCTCCCCCAAGTCCACACACACACACGCCTCCCCCAATTCCACACACACACACACACACACGCCTCCCCCAATTCCACACACACACACACACACACACACACACACACACACACACACACACAGACGATGCGCTCGACAGGCCGAAGGCGGGCAAAATCGCCACAGCAACGACAGTCTCAAGCTTTCGATCGGCTATCAGCGCTGGCGCGCCTTCTCTGCTCCTCCCACCAGGCTCCGGGAGGGGCAAGATGCGCGCGCAGCCCTACAGAGCGGCGGGGCGAAGGCGGGCCAGGTTGCTATGGCAATTAACGTCACGCCCCCATCCCAGAATGCGGCCTCCGATTGGTCCGCGTTGCTGACAACCTCTTAGCTTTCCCCGCCTCGAACACCGCTTAGGTTTGTGAGCGGGAAAGACTCAGAGGATGGCAAACTCGGAGGACGGAGGAGAGCTGCGGTTGCGGGGCCCGGGGAGGAAGGAAAAGCGAGGCTGCCCTGTCAGGGTGTGGAGTTGAGGGGAGGTGTTTTGCAGAAAGCTCTCTGGTCCCTGTTCGAATCCACGCCCTGCCCCGCCCCCAGCCTCAGTTTCCCCATCTGTAAGCTGGACACTTCCGCTCTCAGTGTCCAGCGAGGGCCCCCCGTGGGCCTTATTCCCTCGGCCTGAACACAAGAGGCCCCAATGACAGGAGACGAGTGTGGTGTGGGCAGAGGCCTCCCCGACCCTCGTGAGGAGAAAGGCTGGCTGGATCCCGGTAGAGTGGAGCACTCGGCGCCCCTCGGGGGCAAACGCAGGAGACCTGGCGGAGGGCCTGGAAAAGGTTTGGGGAGTTGAGGGCCCCACGAGCGTGGAGGGGGAGGCAGTGTTGCCAAGATGATGGCTCCTCTCCTCAGCCCTCTGGACACCATCTGCCATGCGAAGTCCCTCGTTCACAAGGTGCCCCGAGTCCCCCCTTGGTACACAGCAGGCGCTCAATAAATACTTGTGGATGAACGAACTCTTCCTGCAAGTAGTTTATTGTCTCCCGTTTTACAGAAGCGAGAACCAAAGTCTGGCCGGTAAAGGCGTCCCTGGGCACCCATGCCAGGCACTGAGGCTAACCCCCACTCTCTGGGTGTTCACAGGCATTGGGACCAGTGGAAGGAGGAGCAAGCCTGGGGCAGATACGTGGGCGGGGGGGGGGGGTGCGTCCGGCAGGGATGGAATGGGCATTGGGAGGGCCGGGAGAGCACAGCTCCAGGTGGCCACAGAGGCTGGCAGGCAAGTGTCGGGAGGAGTCCCCTCTGATCCTAGCCCCGGGGTGGTTTCAGGCAGCCCCTTTGTTCGTGGGCAGTGGGCGGGCAGACATCGAAGTCGGCTTCATTTTACGGGAAGAGAGACTGAGGTCTCAGGCTCCCAGCTGGGAGGGTGGAGAAGCAACCCTTCCCCACAGTCCCGAGGAGGAAGCACGTTAGGACAGGGAGGAGCCAGCTCTGCCCAATGCCCTCAGCCACCAGCTCCCCGCTTAGGGCCCCCCCACCCCCGCCTCAATGCCAGCTGGCGTTACCCCTTAGCATCCTTAAAGATACAGCCCCGGGCTTCCCTGGTGGTGCAGTGGTTGAGAGTCCGCCTGCCGATGCGGGGGACACGGGTTCTTGCACCGGTCCGGGAAGATATCACGCGCCGCGGGGCGGCTGGGCCCATGAGCCATGGCCGCTGAGCCTGCGCGTCCGGAGCCTGTGCTCTGCAACAGGAGAGGCCACAACAGTGAGAGGCCCGTGTACCGCAAAAAAGAAAAAAGAAAAAAAAAAAAAAGATACAGCCCCGAGGCCTCTTCCTCCAGGCAGCCTTCCTTGAACACCCTCAGGCAGAAAGCATCATCTTTCTCTTCCGTGCACCACCAGCCAAGGGCCCCTTCTGACCCCCCTGGCTGGGCCCATCCCTGCCAGTTCTACTCCCTCACCGTAACTCTCCCAGCCTGGGGGGGTAGGAGGGAAGGCATGAGGAGGGGCATATTAGATCCCAACCTGGGGTGAAGTGAGGCAGACTCGGGGCTCCAGGGCCTGGGGGGGAGACAGAAAGTCCATGTTTAGTTTGTGCAGAAGGTGGCTGCTATCTACACCACTGTGACTAACCCAGGAAGGCTTCTGAGAGGAGGACCACTCTCCCTGCCGAAGGAGGGCTGAGGCTTCATTCACCCTGGCGTACAGCAGGCTTGCCACAAAATGCTGATGGAGCCCTGGAGGAGGTGAAGTAACCGACGCTGAGTATTTAATGAGTGGAGATGGGGGTGATGAGGGCTCTAGTGGCTAAGGAGAGGGGCCAGGGATGTCCAGGAGCGATCCCTCACCCCAAATCACGTGACACTGTCTGACCCAGAGGGCAACCTTGGCCTCTTTGAGGCTCAGTGACCGCAGCTGCCCCTCAGCATATTAGGAGAATCTCAGAAGCCACTAGCCATAGGGGAAGTCGAGATCCCACTGCAAGTTGATATTCAGGACCCAAGTGGGAGCCAGTTTTTGAGGCTCAGGCCCTGTCTGTCTCTCCCCAGTCCTGGCCAGGGCACACCTCCCCCTTCAAGCCCAAGCCCCAGCCAGATGTGTAAGGCAGCAAATGCAGGACCAGCATGGAGATGGCTGGATCCCACCCAGGCTCAGCCTGCCGGCAGCAACTCCACAGCCTGGGGAGGAGTGGGGTGGTTGGTCCTGCAGTGGGCCACTCACAGGTGTGGCCAGGGAATAGTCTGCCATCCAAAGATGGGGGCCCCCAGCACCTGCAGAAAGCCCAAAGGATGAGTAAATCAGAGACTTAAGCTCTGGTGCCAGCCAAGGATGAGCGTTCTCCTGGAGTTCTGATGATTGGGGTGTATTCAGTAGGACCCTTACGAGGATCAGGGATGGGGTACCCCTAGCAGGGCCACTGCACGATGTTGGTCAGAGGGACCCTGCAGCTGGACTCCCACAAGAGCTGAGGATCGAGTGTACCCCCAGCTGGTTTATGAGTGCCTCCCAGCAGGACCTTTACAGACATGGGGGTCCCACAGCTGGATGCCCACAGAGATTGGTGTCAGGGGTGCTCCTTGAGAGGGTCCCTGCTCTGTGCTAATGATGCCAGGAATGATCCCTCCAGGCCTCTCTAGAGAAATGGGTGCTGGCCATGCGCCCTCTAAGGCCTCCACGGGGATCATGGCGAGCATCAGGATGACACTGGGGTCCCCAGGCCTGAGGCAGGGCCTGCGGCGCGGACGCTTTTACTGCGCCCCCCACCGCCTCCACCCGCCGCGTGCCCGCGGGGCCCAGTCAGGCCAAGCCTCCGCCCCCCACCTGTGGTCCAAGGACCCGTCCGGCGTCTCTGTCTCTTCGGGAACCCCCTCGGGCTCCAGCGCGTCCTCTGCAGCCCCCGGTGGGGCGGCGTTCAGGTCATGGCCCACGGGGCGCGGCATCCAGCCGGGGGTCCAGGGCGCCGCCGGCGTGGGCCGAGGCAGGAACCAGGAGAAGCCGGGCGCCGGGGCGAGCGCCACGAGCTGGGGCCGAGCGGGGCTGGAGGTGGTGGCGCGCGGGATGAGGAAGAAGATGTAGAGGCCCGTGACCACGAGGCCCGCGGCCACAAGCACGGCCAGGGCGACGGCCGCGTGGAAGACCCGGGCTGATCTGGCCAGCGTCAGGCGGCGCGACAGCGGGCGGCCGAGGCGCAGCGGCGGCGGCGGCGGGGGGCGGGCCTTGCGCGGTCCGGGCGCGGGCGGCGGCTGCCGCACGTAGAGCAGGCCGCGCCGGCGGTCGAAGCGCACGGAGCCCTGGCGCGGCGGCGGGGCGCGTGCGGAGCCGGGCAGCAGGCCGAGCTGCGTGGGCAGCGCGGGGAGCCCGCGGCGTGGGGCCAGGCGCGTGGGCGCGCGGCACACGGGACAGGCCACCGCGTCGCCGCCGCCCGCCGTGGCCAGAGACAGACGAGCCAGGCACTCGAGGCAGAAGACGTGGCTGCAGTCCAGGCACTTTGGCAGCTTGAATACGCTGTCGAAGGGCGACACGCAGATGAGGCATTCCACGGGGGACGCGGGCGGCAGGATGGGTCCCCGGCTGCCGTCCCCTTCCTCCCCATCACCCTCGTCTTCGTCCTCCCCCCTGCTGGGGGGCCGGAGTGTGGACGGCGAGTCCGGGATGCTAGGCTCCGAGCCCAGGGGGACGCGGGGTCGGCGGATCCAGGGCGGCCGAGGGCAGGGCATCTGGACCCGGCCTGCGGGGACAGGCGGTCAGGCAGCGAAGGGGCCGGGGGGAGATGGCAGAGGGGATCTGGGGAGGGTCAGGGGCTGGGCTCTGGAAGGATCACCCCACACAGGGCAGGGGCGTCCAGAGAAGGGGAAGCAGAGCCCAGTAGGCAAGGAGACTGGGAGTTGGGACAGAGTGTGCAGGTAGAGATCTGGACTGGAGGCACACAGGCAGGTGAGACCCAGAGGGGTTCCGAAGAGGATTAGGGACAGGGACAGACAAAGGGAGCACCGCAGATTCTGAGCTACACTTGGGGGATACCCCAGCCAAGAGCCAGGTGGACCTGGGTGACTCCAGGAAGGATCCCAGACAGGCGTGGAGAGGAGACAGGGACTCCCAGGAGAGCTGGGCAGAGACAGACCCTGGGAGACCACAGAAGACAAACGGGAAAAGCAGATGAAAAAGGATGGAAGCTTCAGGATAGGTGGCCAGCAGCCCAGGAGTCAGATTCCCCAGTGACAGACGCCAGCGGGCCAGCAGGCTCTTCCCACCTGCTGGTGCCTCCTCCCTCTGGCTGGCGCCTCCTTGCCTGTTCTGCCCGCAACCCTCGGCCTACCAGCCGCTGGATACTAATTGCTCCTCCCCATGGGAGGGTGCCTGTGGTGGGGCCACTCCCTCCAGATGCCAGGTTCCCACCACACCTGTCACACTGCCCTCCCCGCCCCTAGGGAGGTGCCACCAGGACGGAACACCAAGCCTGACAACGGCCAGATGTTGGGGGTGCAAGAAAGGAGGCACAGGCTGACAGGACGTTGACAGTCCAGGCTCATCAGGAGAGGGGGTCCCCACCACCACTCCCAGTCTTCAACACCTCATGAATCCTCCACCTAGAGCCACTGGTGGGGTGAGTGCAACCTGGGGTATCAGTGGCTCTGGGCAGGGGCAGCGTGTCCAGGAAGAAGAGTGGGACTTCTGGAGTCCTGGGGGTTGAAGGCAGGCTGACCCCACAGTAGACTGGACCGGACCAGCCCTCTCCAGCCAAGGACAAGGGGCTAGAAACTGTCTTGGTCCAGAGCCCAGGCCTTGGCTTCCTCCCCCTGGGGCTGCTTCCTGGCAACACACCTCTCAGGGCAGTGGGCTGCAGCCACCAAGCCCCTCCCCAGACCAGTGACATCTCTGCCAGGACAACCCCACCCCTCATTTTCCAACACCTGCTGGAACAGTCCAGGCAGCCAGGCCTGCAGCCCAGGGTGCCATGGTTCTGAGTCAGTGGTGCTTCCCGAGCCGAGCACTTCCCTGGTGGGTCCAGATCCCAACAGACCAGAAGACATGCCAGGAACATGGGCAGCTCCTCAGAAACACCAGTCATCCTGCCCCTCACCCCCTGCTCCCAGATACCCTTCCCCATTGAGCACAGACAGTGGCACAGGTGGGTGGGGCCACCCCAAAGGGCAAACAGGTTTATTGCAGCTGTGGCCAGGCAATCAGCGGTTGGACTTGGCCACACGTTCCAGCTCATCCTTCTTCTTGATAGCGTAGGAGTTGGAGGAGCCCTGCAAGAAGGGATGGTTAGTTCTAATGTCGGAGGACCCTCCCCTTGAGACTCGCACCCCCGCCCAGGTGTCCTCACCCACCTTGGCAGCGTTGATGAGCTCGTCTGCCAGGCACTCGGCAATGGTCTTGATGTTCCGGAAGGCGGCCTCACGGGCACCTGTGCACAGCAGCCAGATGGCCTAGGGAGCACAGGGGTCCCTGTGCTAAGTAGGGGTTGCCCCTACACCACGCAGGGACACGGCTCTCCAGTACCCTGGGACCCAACAAATGCTGCCTACCACGTTGCCATCCGCAGGCCAACTGAGGCAAGACACAGTGGGAGCCCACAGCGCTGCCCAGGTGCCATGCTGCTAGATCTGGGATCAGACTGAGGGGCACAAAAAAGTGTGCGGACACAAAGGCTGAACTGGGCCCTGATGATAGGTGACTTAAAACTAGCCGTGACAGGGAAATGCAATGTGTTCCTGGCCTGGAACCCTTGACGGAAAACGAACAGCTATAAAGGGTATGCTTGGGGACAGCTCCATAAACTGGAACAGTGATGTAATGTCAAATGTTAGATTGCTGTTACATTTCTTGGGGGTGATGGTGGGGACAGAACATCTTTATTCTAGGGGGACACCCAATGAAATGTTAATAGGGAAATGGTCAAAACACCTGCAACTGATTCTCAAATGGTCCAAGAAAATAAAAACAGTGTAAAAACATATACCCAAATGACGGGCCCTTCAATCTAATGCTGCCCAGGAGAGGGCCCAGAGCTAGGACGTGCTCTGCGTGGGGTGGGAATCCAGGAAGCCTTCATGACCCTTCATGACACTCAGGTAAACATGCAGACAGAGATGAACATTCCCACTTGCCAGCCTCTGCTGCCCCAGGCAGGATTCTGCCAGAGCCTGGTGGCTGTTCCTGGCCACCCACGTGTGCCCCAAAGCCCCGAGCCCACCTGATTCACACGGCGCAGCGGGGACACGTCCACGGCCTGCCGCCTCACTGTTCCAGCTCGCCCAATGCGGGTCGAGTCCTCCCGGGGGCCGCTGTTGATGATGGCATTCACCAGGACCTGCAGGGGGTTCTAAGAGAGGGGGGCCATGAGCCAGATACCTGGCAAGCATCCCTCCCTGACCCTTCACCCCTAAAACCTGGAGCACCCTGGCATGCATATCGTGGGGCGGCCATTGGCTTTAGGGTGTACTAAGGGCACTCTGCCCCACCTGGCCTCGGGGCCCTACCTCGCCTGTGAGTAGATGGATGATCTCAAAGGCATGCTTGACGATGCGCACAGTCATGAGCTTCTTGCCATTGTTGCGGCCATGCATCATCATGGAGTTGGTGAGGCGCTCCACGATGGGGCACTGCGCCTTGCGGAAGCGCTTGGCCGCGTAGCGCCCTGCACTGTGGGGCAGGTATTTGGCATACTTCTCCTTCACTGCGATGTAATCCTGGGGCAGCAGGAAGAGGGGGTGAAGGGACCACGGTCAGGAGCAGGACGGATCTTGGCAGGGGACCAGAGAGACTGAACACCCACTCAGGGTAGCTCCCACCCACCTGCCTGCCACAGAAAAGCAAAACCGAAGCAAGTGACTTTACCAGGACACTGAAAAGAGTACTTCCTTCCTAATGGGAGGAAGGGTATGGAAAACTAAGCAGGTAACCACCCACGATACCAGTCTTGTTTTAAAAGTGTTCTTCACTCTGCACTGACGTTTTATGTCAACTAACTCTTTGTTCTGGAGGGGCTGCCCTGTGCACTGTAGTATGCCAGGAGCACTCCTCATTACTGACCCCCAAAAATGTACCCCTAAAGGGGTAGAGGCGGGGGGAACTAAGCCAGAGAACCAGTGTTGCAAAACAATCGTTCAACAATTTTGCCTATATATACATACATATGCCAAGATAGTGTCTAGAAACACTAAACCATTCGGGGGGGTTGAGTCAGAGGACTGTCTACGTGAGGACTACTTTTGATATTTCCAGTACGAAACCTACACAAAGTCATTCTACCACACACACATGAGAACATGTACAAACAATGAGTTTCTACAAATACAAGGATTAACAGGAAAAGAACACAGAGGATTCTGATGTAGGCACAACAGTCTGGTGTCTAGCCTGGAGAGGACCACTTGCACAAATAGGCAAGTAGACAGACAGGTGTCCATGCAGGGACTCAAACTGTGCCAAAAAAACCTGAGAATACCAAATGCCCCAGCAAGCGTTTGGTTAAGCTGCTGGGCCCCATGGTAGAGCCCAGCACAGCTTTCAAGAGAGTGAGAGCTCTGATACCAGCTGACTTCTGCTTTCCCAGCCCCTAGGAGAGGACCAGGGGAAAGTGAAAATTAGTTTTTACATTATTAAAGGGTTGTACAAAGAAAAGCAAGAAAAAGAAAACAAAGAAGCAAACACGCATGTGACCTACGAAGACTTTAAACTGGCCCTTTTAAGTTTGCAGACCTCTCCCCCAACAAACTCATGAAGGAAAACAGTTCTACAAGACATTGAGTGAAAAACAGGTTTGAATTCTCTGTTAGGCTCAGTACCTAAGTACCATGATATATTTAGAGGCAACAAAAAGTTTTAATTTCTTTTAAAAGAAGAAAGAGAAAAATATGATCAAACCTGAATTTTATTCGTCATTATACCAATGCAGTCACAAAACATAAATTTCTTTTTATGAAGGCCCCACAAAAGTCCTAATGAGGCCAAGTGTAAAACAGTATGGGGGCAACATACAGTGGGAGAACTCCCATTTCCCAATTGCAAAACCTATTACAGGGCTTCCCTGGTGGCGCAGTGGTTGAGAGTCCGCCTGCCGATGCAGGGGACGCGGGTTCGTGCCCTGGTCCGGGAGGATCCCGCGTGCCGCGGAGTGGCTGGGCCCGTGAGCCGTGGCCACTGGGCCTGCGCATCCGGACCCTGTGCTGTGCAATGGGAGAGGCCACAACAGTGAGAGGCCCGCGTACAGCCAAAAACAAAAAAACAAAAAAAAACACTATTACAAGACAGTGTGGTACTGGCAAAAGGACAGGCATAGAGACCAATGAAATAGAGTTCAGAGTTCAGAAACAAACCCTTACATCCTTGCTCAACTGATTCTCAACAAGGGTGCCAAGACCATTCAATGGGATAAATACTCTCTTCAACAAATGGTGCTGCGCATGGGGGATCTTAGTTCCCCAACCAGGGATCGAATCTATGCCCCCTGCATTGAGAGCACAAAGTCTTAACCACTGTACCGCCAGGGAAGTCCCTTTACCTTTCTGTTCTTAATTTCGCTGATTTCTGTTCTGATCTTTATGATATCCTATCTTCTACTTAGCTTTAGTTGTATTTTGCTCTTTTTATTTTTTGAGGGGTGCTGAGATTATTGATTTGAAACTTTTTTTTCTTTTCTAACAAATCATTATTATAAAAAGTTCCTTCAGTACTGTTCCAGCTTTATCCCACAAGTTTTCATTACAATTTATTCAGTTCTAAATATCCCTTGATTCCCTTAGAGACTTCCTCTATCACCCGTGTATTATTTAGAAGTATATTGTTTCATTTCCTACTGTTTGGAGCATTTTCTGGTATCCTTTTGTTACTGATTTCTTATTTGTTTCACGTTTGGTTTGATTGTTTAAATTTGTTCAAGTTTGTTTTATGACCCAGGGTGTGGTGTATCTCGCTGAACGTTCTGTAAGCCTTCTTGAAATGAATGTGTATTTTGCTGTCACTGGGTGAAGTTTCTATAAATGTCTTCACAATCCTCTTGGTTGGGGTTATTACTCAAGACTTTTTACATCCTTGCTGACTTTCTGTCTAGTATTTCTGTCAGTTGCAGGGAGAGGGATGATGAAGTCCTGAAGTATAACTGAGAAACTGTCTATTCCTCTTACAAGTTCTGTAAGTTTCTGCTTCATGTATTTCAAAGTTCTGTTGTTTGGTGCACACACATATAGGATTGCTATGTCATCTTGGTGTACTGACCCTTTAATCATAATAAAAGGGTTCATTTTCTTGCAAAAACAAACAAAAAAAACAAATGATGATGGGACATATACATATAATGTATAAATGAGATTGAAGTTACATTTTATTGCCTAAATTTAAGTACGATACAGAAAACTCCAAGAAACGAAAACAAAAGCTGCTGGGACAACTGGATTTCCCCACACAAAATGATAACGTTGGGCCCTTACACTTTATGGGACTTGAGCATCTGCAGATTTTGGTAAACTTGGGGGGTCTTGGAAAGAACACCCCTCAGATACTGAGGGATGACGGTAAGGCATTTAGATTTTTAGGCATTTGAATCTTTATAATTTGACTCTTCTCTCCAAGGCACAACTTCTGAACTTGAAAAACATTGTCCATTTTTATTTAATTCTAAAACATATAATTTAAATAAAATTTTATAGCCTGAAGTATTGTCCTTGTCATCGTCAATACTTGAGTAAAATAAGAACACTCAAAACTTATAGATGACTTTTAAAAAATAAAATATATGAAACTAAAAAGATAAATAAATTGTGTATTTCACTACAAAACAATTAACTAAACAACTTGTGGGACGTGATACTCCCTCTGAGGAAGGAACCATCTCCTGACAAAAACTGTAGCAACCTCTAACAGGATACAAGGAAAAACAGACACGATGGGTGTGGTGGTCCAGGGATCCCTTCGTTACCTGTCCCATCTTCAACTCTACTTAGTGGGGCAGCTACAAGTTTCAAGCGACCTCACCCCCAGCTGGGAAGCACAATCATTACACCCCCCTCACCTGCAGGGAAATGTCATTGATCTGCACATCATCGGTGCTCCACTTCCCAAAGAGCTTGATGTCGGGGGTCTCTGCTACTGCAGGTGCAGCTGTCTCCCACTCCGTCATCCTAGGGACAGAAACTGTCAAAGCCCAGGCACACTCACCACAGACTCTGAGGTTAGCGCACAACCTGAGAACTGGGAAGTTACCAGGAACTAAGAAAAGCTGTGAACATCTGAGTCCACCTTGTGGAACCTTAAAAAAACCACTCATCTGTCAGCAAGAAACACCTGTCTCTCACCCAGGAACCCTGAGGCTAACAGCTGGCAGGCACCCCCTCAACGGTTGCAAGGCGGCCCAGAGACGGGCAGGGGATGCCAAATGCCCTGATGCGGCATCCGCTCGAAGTCAAACCCCAACCTTGTTCTTCAAGAGCTCTGCGACCCTAGGAGAGTCTACAAGCCGCTGTGGACTCAGCTTCCTCATCAGTAAAACAGAAGGATCAATGGTATGAATTCTGCGCTTTACCAGTGCACAGGCCGAATCTGGTGTCCGACCCCGACGTGGGGATTAGGGGCTGCTACTTAGAAGAAAGCGTGTCCAGACCAAAGTGTGCATCGTGCATGTAAGGAAAACGGGAACTTCTTATAATAAATAAAGTACAACTGCAGAGACCAAGCCAACATTCCCCAGTCCGCTGGGGGCAAGGCTAGGCGGCGGGGGGGGCATCAGCAAAGGGGCGAGAGTAACCTTCCCCGCGCCTCCATCCTTGTCCCCTGCCCGAGGGAAGCCCCCGGTCTCGGGTCCCACCCACGGCTCCCGGAAGACCCTGAATCGGCCTTCAGAGCTCCGACTCCGCGGCAGCCTCACCTTAACCAGCAGCTGAGGCGTCTCGATCGCTCAGCATAGACCACGCGCCGCCCTGGCACAGACAAGAAAAGACCGCACGCCGCGGGCCGACGCTTTTAAGGGACGCGAGAACTTCCGGGTCATCGAGGCCGCGCGTGCGCAGAAGAACAAGGCGTATTTACGGACCAATTCGGAGCGAGCATGTAAAGGCGCCCTCTGGGCCAAACGGAAACCGTAAACCCCCGGCGCATGCGTACTTGCAGAAGCGGGCCCAAAGGTTGTGCCTGGCGGATGTCCAACTTCCAGCACTTGCCAGTTCGTAGGCGTCCCCTGCACAGGCGCAGAGGTCTCTATGAGGTCAACGCCGCCATGTCTAATGAGGGCAGAAGTCTGGCCCGCGCTCGTCGCTGCCCATACAAGCACCCGCTACAGGACCCGGCGGCTCAGTGAGGCCAGGGCGTCGCGACTGCTGTCCACTGTGGTCCGGGCCCCGCGCGCGTGGGCGGGCACCACTCGCGGGCCCCCCTCCCCCACACTCGCGCGCTCTGGGCTGCTTGGGGCCTGAGCCTCCGAAAGGGGACCCTTCGCTTCACCCCATGCCGGGGTCCCCCCGCGACCGACCATTGTCTCTCTTTGGCCCCCGCCTCTCCTGGCCCGTTACCGTGTGCGGGAGGTGGTCGGGGAGGTGCCCTGGAGGAGGAGCCTGAGGGACAGCCCCCGCCCTTTTTGATCCAGCTGGGGCCTGTGCTGCCGAGGTCACTGATTGAGTGCAGGGCAGGCACGGTGGTGCGTGCCCTGCGCACTCTGCAGCCGCACCCAGTGACACCGGCGGTCTGCGTGGAGAGCACGTGCCAAGACTTCACATCCCCCGCCTAGACTCTGGAGCCGAACTGGGTTGTGGACGCCTCCTCGGCGGGCTTCGCAGAGGCAGCGACCACTGTAGCTGCACACCCATGCTGGCTGCAGATGGCAGGGAGCGGCATCTGGCAGAGCTTGGTCTCCAAGGCGCCTGAGGCTCCTCACCTCCAGGTGCCCACCTCATCTTCTAAGGGTGGGAATTCCCCTTCTCAGACCCGAAGGGGCCCAGCCACGTGACCCAGGCGGTCCTTCATTTGTCCGCACCAACCCCAATTGCCCACCTTCGGGGCATGCGCATTACAGGTGCTCAGCAGCCGCGATGTTTGTTGACTGATTGTAAAGGATACTGACTGACTATAAAGGCTCGCCCCTATCCCTATCCCAATTCCAGGAGCGTTTCAGACCAGAAACTCTGGGCCCCCTTGGACTGTCGTCGTCAGTCACAGCTCATGCCACTGCTCAGGGGGACACAAGCCTTGAAGCTGGTCTGGGCAGCGGGTTAGACCTCAGGCTCGGGTGGATTGAAGTCTGGGAGCCGCACCCAGAGAGGCCAAGGCCCCCAGCCACTGCAGTCTGTGGCCTTATCCCTGGCCTCTGCCTTGGTATGTACAGAGCAGCAGCCTTGGGCCTTTTACTGGGGTTGGGGAGGAGCTAAGTAGGTTCCTTCCTGGTCCTGGAGGGACCCTCTCTGATCATTGGGGGCCCTCCCTGGTCCTGGGGGACACAGCTGGGGAGGTGCTGACTGGGGGAAAACAGGGAGGCTGGGAGTAGGCACCAGGCACCCTCACACTCAGCAGAATCCAGGGGGCCCCCCAACCCTGTCTCTTTCTCCTCCAAAGTGGACAGGGGCCCACCCCCTCTGAACCTCAGTTTCCCCTGTCAGTGTGGAAGTGAGAACTAAATCAGACAAGGTGAGTTTGGAGCCTGTGGCCTGACTGTCAGTGGTCACTCGATAATGGGCATCTTTATAGACCTGACAGGAATGACCCACCATGCATGGGAGGGCAGGAGAGAGGTCCTGCAGTAAAGCCCTATGTGGTGTGGGGTAGGGGGTCACCTTGCATAGCTGATGATCACACACTACTTGCCTGGCCTAAGACAGTCCAGCCTCCTCAGGTCCCCAGGACACAGGCACAAAATCTGGAGTCTGATCCCATAAGTCTAGGGATGTTGGTGCTGTGTTCTTCAGGCTGGAGGGGGAAAGTCTCTGCAGAAGCCCCTTTGCATTCCTGGTGCATCATGTTCACTCTGGGCTGACCAGCTCTGGCCATCTCCTCTGCCCTGATTTTCTAACTGCTCCATGAGGCTAGAGGCTGTTTGGTTTCTTCCCCACTGTGTCCCCAGCTGGAAGTACTGAGTCTGGCACACAGTATCTGCTCACAAGTAACTGCTGAAAAAATGATGGGTGGAAGGATGGATGGGGCAGTTCTCCCTAGTCTTGCTGCTCCCTCTCTGGGCTTCAGGCAGACACCAAGCGGCTAGGCCTCGCTCATCCACCAGACACCAATTCCAGACCCAGAGTCCTGCTGTCTCCTGTTCAGAACACCTCCTTACCTGAGTCTGCCCCTCTTCCTGGCCACAGCCTGGGGAAACGCCTTCCTAATGCCAGGTAGGCATTAGGAGTCTGGGAATCAGACCATTTCAGACCTAATCTTCAGAACAACTTGATTAGGCAGTCAGGGAGGCCCAGAGAGGTGCAGTAACTTGCCCAGGGTCACATAGCAAAACGGGGCAGAGCTGGGATTCTAAGGTGGTTTGCCCCGGAGCCTGACCTCTCCCTCCTCCGCTGGCCTCTCCACCATCTCAGCATCATGTCTCCCCCAGTGCCGCCGATCTCTGAACATACAAAGTGCCCAATAAACAAATGAGTTCAGTCAACTCTGGGCCTTTCCACTGGATCTAGCATGATCCAGAGAGGGGCTCTCCCTGCGCCTTAGGCTTCTCCCTTTTTATTTAATTAAATTAATTAATTTATTTATTTGCGGTACGTGGGCCTCTCACTGTTGTGGCCTCTCCCGTTGCGGAGCACAGGCTCCAGACGCGCAGGCTCAGCGGCCATGGCTCACGGGCCTAGCTGCTCCGTGGCATGTGGGATCTTCCCGGACCGGGGCACGAACCCGTGTCCCCTGCATCGGCAGGCGGACTCTCAACCACTGCGCCACCAGGGAAGCCTGGCTTCTCCCTTTTTAAAGAAAAGGCTGCTGAGCCAGTAACCATGTAATTACTGAGGAAAGATGGTCTCTTTGGTTCCAAACCTGCTCAAACAAAGGAACAAGTGAATGCGAAAAACAAGCATATTTATTGTTCCTCTAACTCCTGCAGGACTGTGTCTCGCCCCCCCCACACAGCTGCTTGGAAGAGAACAAGTTGATCTTTCCCACTGTCCTGGGCCTCCCACTGCCTTGGTCACTGACCATGAGTCTAAACCTGGGCTCACAGGGGTGGTTGGCTTGGTCTGGGTGCGTGCTACAGGAGCGGAAGGTCTAGACCTCAAGGCAGGGGAGGTGCCTGGGCCAGTTCACCTGCTAGGTGGGCCAGCCTAAGCCCCTTCCCCATTCTCAATTTGCTTAGCTGTAAATTAGGACCACGTGTTCACGGTGGCTCTTTGGAATTGGGGGCAGGAGTGAGGCAACAGGGCAGAATGTGCAGGACGGGGGTGGCAACGCTGGATCAAATCCGGACCTGTCTTCTCACTTGCAGCACTTGGGGT
Organism: Delphinapterus leucas; assembly: GCF_059928025.1. Classification (NCBI taxonomy): domain Eukaryota; kingdom Metazoa; phylum Chordata; class Mammalia; order Artiodactyla; family Monodontidae; genus Delphinapterus; species Delphinapterus leucas. Next base: position 858,394 of record NC_143148.1, read on the forward strand.
AAAGAATAGTGGGGAGGAGGAACTGGGCTGGATTTGGAAACCTTAGGACAGGGTATTAATAGGGGTCTCAGAGGCTTGGGTTAAGGATAAATCCAGAAACACATTTTGAACATCCAAATGTCCAGAATTAGTGGGTACAGGATCTCAAATCTTGGAGACCAGATATATGAATTCAGACGTCTCACAGATACAGATTATGGTGGCTGCGATTTGGAGGTGCGAGGCACAAACTGGGAGAGAAACGGGGACCTGGACTTGAAGGGGAATCCAAGGCCTTACCTGCAGGAGAAACAGAGACCTGGATTCGGGGGGGACTCAGAGGCAGGAATTGGGGGGAGAACCAGGCATCCGGATTGGGCGGAGGTAGAGGCGGGAACTTAAGAAGTTACTGGTCACAGAGCGGGAGGACCCGGCCATGGGGATCTTGCGGGGGTCTAAGGACACGGCCTAAACCTTTGGGGGGACGCTCCGGCCTACCTCAGTCCTGCACTTGGAACCGACTGACAGCTGGACCTAGGCCGGAAGCCCTGCCCTTCCCTGGGAACGACCAATCACTAGAATCCAAGTGATTGCCTGGCTGGATGACGTAATGCGTCTCCAAGGCGATGGCGAATCGCAGGAAGGCTCCAGCTTCACCCGGAAGCTGGAGTTCCCACCGCCCCCTGCGGAGGCGGGGGAAATGGGGGGTCGCCATGGTAACCCCAAGGCCGAGTCAAGCCTGGACAAGATCGCCGGTTCCCCTCCCGCCAGGTTCTCCGCCGCTGAACTACCCGGCAGAACCTGGGGCGGACCCAGGGCAGAACCTCATTTTCTCAAGCCTCTCCGTCCCGGCCTCCTCTGGTCACTCCTGACGCCGCGCCGGTCTGGAGAACCACGGAGAAGGCAGTCTTCCGGGCGCCAAGAGCCGACCGCTCAGGGCACTCCGAAGGACGAACGCCAGGACTCCTGCGCCTCCGGTCCGGGCGGGGCCACGGCGGGGTCGGCTAGTTGGTTCCGGAGCTGAGGCGGTTCGGGGTCTAACTCGGCCTCGTACGGGAGTCCGCGGCCTAGAGGGGCGACCGGCCCGAGCCTACTGCTCTGTCGGAGCCTCAGGTCCGAGTAGAGGGCCGGCTAGGGCTCCCGAGGAGCCACCCATTTTCCGTGAGGGTGGGAGCGCCTGGATACCGCCCCCGGGGCCCTCCCTTCCGCCCTTCGGGGATGGAGGCGGGGTCACGATGCTCCCGCGGCTCGCGGGGCTGAGGTGAAGCGTTGGTGCAGGTCGAGCCCTGGACTGTATCGTGGACGGTGGCTGCCAGTCCGGCTGCATGGGTTCTGCCCGGGATGCGCGGCTTGCCTATCTGGGCCTCAGTTTCCCCACCTGTAAAGTGGGGATGACACATGCAACCACCTCATGGAGAGGTGTGTGAGCGCCAGTCTTTCCAGGTGACCCCAGAGCTGCATTTAAAGCCCTGCACTGGGCGCTAAAGTTTGGAGATTCCTGGAAATCTGAAGGCTAAGAATTTGGCCCACGCCTGGCTTCCTCTGTCTGAGCCCCTATTTCCCCATCTGTAAAATGGGTGGGGTACTGCCACCGCCTTTCTAGACTTGACATGAGGACTAAAGAATCAGTGTGTATAACACTCTTAGCACAGGGCCAGGTGGTGCCTAGCGGGCACGCAGAATTGTGGCCGCTTTTAGCTTAGTAATAAAATGGATGATCCAGGGACTTCTCTGGCGGTCTAGTGGTTAGGACTGCGTGCGTTCACTGCTGAGGGCCTGGGTTCGATCCCTGGCCAGGGAACTAAGATCCTGCAAGCCTCGCTGCACGGCCAAAAAATAAATAGAAATGGATTATCCATTCAGCAGACATTTATGAAACTCTGCTGTGCTACAGGCTCCTGATGCTCCAGCTTTTGGAGCTACATCCCCTGAGGATCTGGTTAGAATGGAGTTTTGCCTGAATCTCGATCTCCACACACAGCCTAATAAAGCACAGGTTTTCCCTGCTGGCCGAAAGTGGAGCGTTTCTATGAAACCTTTCCTAAGTCAAAATGGTGTACAGCGAAGAGTCAATTACCTTAGGACACATCTTGCTAATAGATGCGCAAAATAAATAGAAATAAAGCACAGATGTTCACAGTCACAGTTCGAAACTATGGCAGCTTGATGCTGAGGTGGTGAGAGTAGTTCTGGGGAAGGAGCTCCTTCGGCGATGCCTCGCCCCCTGATTGGGGTGTGTGCTTCCTCTATCACTCAGCTCACTGCAAAACAAATGCTGAACACTGTTTTCGCTTTTTAACTTTTTTCTTAAAAGTGAAAATTTCTTTCACTTAGATAAAATAGGTACTAATGTAGGTCTTTCATAACAGCAAAGGGGCATAAAGCAAACTTTTGAAAAGCGGGGGATGCATATATTGGGATGGTTTGTTACTCAACAGTAGATAACTCAGCCCCGGTGTCAGGACAAGTGGGCCGCTGAAATGTTGTAACAGCAAAAACGTGATGCCTTCCGATTACATAATACCTACTTACTGGACAAAATACAGGAAAGGTATGATCACAGAGGTATAAAGAGATGGCTCACAGTCCCAGATCCACCCAGAGGCAGCCACCGTGAGTTGAATGCCAGAAATACTTTCCCTGTGAGGTCGCTTTTGCATCCTTTGTTTCCACTTAGCAACTTCAGTGTGGAGTCTTAGGTCCCTCAGGTGTCTGCAAGGAGGCTGAATGGTGAGGGAAAGACCAGAGGCTCCACCACCAGGTTATTAGTATGAAGACATGGGGCAGACAGATAGCAGACCCTGCCAAGTGAGTGGCCCCCTGACTCAGGTTGGGTGGCGCCAGGGGCAAGGCCATCTCCTGGGTTTCCAGGGAAGCGGGGGAACGGGGCTCTGACATGGGTTGGGACATGTGAGGCTCCTTGTGTCTGGGAGTCAGGCATAGCCATGGGGCCTCAGACACTCCTCAACCCTGCAGAAAGTTAGAGGTTTGGGCTAGGCCCCAAAGAGGAAACCATCCATTCTCACATGGCAACCAGAGGGAGCCTCTGAAAACCCAAGTCAGATTTCATCCCTCCCCTGCTCAAAATCCTCCCTGTGTCACTCACGGGAAAAAACAATCCGCACAGTGGCCTGCTAGGCCCAGAGGATATGGCCCCTGTCACCCTCCACTCTCTTCTCCCTCTCAGCTCTATCCCAGCCACATAGGCCTCCTTAGGGCCTTTGCACTTGCTGTTCCCTCACTGAACATGCTCTTCCCCAGGGAGCCTCATGGCTCACTCTGCCCCTGCCCCCAGGTCTTGTTTTTTTTTTTCTTTTTTAAAAAAAAATTTTTTTTAATGACTTTCACATGTCTTTTACTTATTTATTTTTATATTTTGGCCACACCACATGGCATGTGGGATCTTAGTTCCCCGGCCAGGGATTGAACCCATGACCCCTGCTGTGGAAGCACAGAGTCTTAACTGCTGGACCGCCAGGGACGTCCCCCCAGGTATTGTTTTGAATCCCACCTTCTCCATGAGGCCTTCACTGACTACTCTACTTACTGTAATTTTTTTTGAGATATTAGTCATGTACCATAAAACTATTTCAAAGTGTACAATTGAGTGTTTTTAGTATCTTCACAAAGTCATGCAACCATCACCACTTTTGTAATTCCAGAACATTTTCATAACCCCAAAAAGAAACCCCATATCCATTAGCAGTCACTCCCATTCCCCCCACCCTCCAGCCCCTGGCAGCCACTAGCTTACTTTCCGTATGGATCTGCCTATTCTAGACATTGTATAAAAGTGGAATCATGGAATACATGCCCTTTCATGTCTGGCTTTTTTCACTTAGCTCCAAGCCCAGTTCCACTTTGTCCAAGCGACCCTTTCCTCCTGCACGTGCCTCCTGTGCTTCATGGTTTTCTTTACACCAGGGTTTCTTCACCTCAGCACTACTGACACGTTGTCCTGGGGTTGGGGGTGGGGCTGTGCCGAGCGTTACAGGGTCCCTGGCCTCCGCCCAGTGGATGTCACAGCACCCTCAACCCCAGTTGTGACAACCAAAATTGCCTTCAGACATTGCCAAGGGTCCTCCTGGGGGGCAAAACTCTCCCTGGTGGAGAACTGCTGACTTACATCAACTCACTTGTTTTTGCTTAGAAGGAAACCTGACGGCATCCACCAAAACAGAAACAGCCAGAAAAAGAAGGGAACTCGAAGTGTAAATTCCTGGACAGACTCCTTTGGTTAAACTGTGCTTGATAATGCTGAAAGCAGAGGCCCCGGGCTTGAGGCCTGCCTTCGCTCTGACGAGAGACAGAGGGGCCAGAGTGGAAATGTCAGAGACCTCCCAGTGCCTCCCAGTGCCTGCATAGACCTCCCAGTGCCTCCCAGTGCCTCATGCAGGTTTTCTGCTGGCTGCTGCTGCAGCAATTACCACAAACTTAACACATGTTTATTATCTTAAAGTTCTGGAGGTCAGAAGTCCAAAGTGAGTCAAAGGGGCTAAAATCAAGGTGTGGGCAGGGCCGCGCTCCTCCTGAAGGCTCCTTGCCTTTTCCAGCTTCCAGAGGCGGCTCGAATTCCTCATTTCTGTGGCTGCACCACTCTCACCTCTGTTTCTGTCATCACACCTCCTCCTCCCCTGACTCTGGCTCTCCCTCTTATAAGGAGCATCGTGACCACATTTAGGGCCCACCTGGATGATCCAGGACACTCTCCCTATCTCCTGGGCTCTCATCACATCCACAGAGTCCCTTTTGCCATACGAGGTGGCACGTCCGCAGGCTCTGGGGATTGGGATGTGGACCTCTTCGGAGTCTGTTGTTCCATCGAGCACACATACACATTGCACTCTAATCCCTGGTCGGCGGCACTTTCCATCGTGGGGCTGGCGCAGCCACCAGATGGCCAGCACTGGGTGAGTCCGGAAGTATGTGCAGGGCAGCTGGTGAAGGGGATGGGTCGGAGGGAAGCAGAGGTGAGCCGGGGCCCAGTGGTCAGACGGGTGAGAGAGGACAGTGGAGGGGCGGGGCAGAAGCAAGCCTGGAGATGCACGGAGTTACCCCTGACCACCTCACCCACTGAGCCGGCTGCTTAAGCTCCTGCTGAAACGCCTTTCTTTATGTTCTCCCCTTTTTACAGCTTTCAAGACTCCTGAGGAAATTTGGCCAAGCCATCCAGGATGCCTCAGCCATGGGGGTTTGCTTTCATGGCTCCTGGCACCTTTTCCCCTCTTGGAAACGTCCAGCCTCTCCATTTCTCGGCTCTTCGGGCCAGTACACTGAGCAGGCTGATTCCCAGTGAGCTGCCCTGGGATGTCAGGAGCAGCTGAGGTGGAGCCTAGGACCCTGGCAGAGGACAGTGCGGAGAGGCCCCCCTCTCGGGAGGGGAGCCTGCATGGAGGGGTGGTGGGCAGCAGGATAGCTACCCCAGGGCGCAGGCTCGCAGGGCTGTGGCCTTGCTATGAGCCCCAGTCCAGGACCTGACCTTTCAAGGAGCCTCGTGTGGGAACCCCACTTCCTCTCCAGCGTCCTGTGTGACCAGGGGTCTTGCTCCTAAATCCCCCCGCACCCCGTGAGTGTACTGAGGTGCTTTTCTCGTGCTGCTCCCAGCAGAAGCCCTAGGGGGCAGGGGGCTGGGGGAGGGGGAGAGCATCTTAGGCAACAGCAGACACTGCAGGCGGCCCCCGTCCAGACAAGCCCCGCACACTGGCGCCCGCCTTCAGTCGGAGTTCCAACCTCCAGGCCTGCCTGACAGCAATAAGGCCTTTGGTAGGCGGGCCTGTGGCAGGGCCAGATAATTCACTCGAGAGGGAGTGGCCCCTTCTGTGCACCCAGAGTGCGAGGTCCTTTCACAAGAGCTCCACGCTCTTCCAGCAGTGCACCCACAGACATGAGAGGTCCCAATTTTGTAAGCCCCTTGAGCCCTGGGAGAGCCAGCAGTGAGAAGCCCCAGGGAGTGCACAAGGGCCTTCTGCCAGAGGTGGAAGCTGCCCACACGCCGGCACACCCGCGCACCCACACTTTTTCCTCTGCAGCAACCCTGGCCAAGCCTCCGTGTTCCATCAGGGTAGGCATGCAGGCGAGCGGCCCTCCGAGTGCGCTTCAGCCACCGCTCCAACCTCATTGAGCGTGGTAAGCCCCACCAAGAGCTTCAACCAAGCCCTAACACTGCCCCTGGGCAGGAAGACAGACCTCACCGAGCCAGGGCGTTTGATGTGCAAACACCCATAGGATGGAGAAAGGGACACACAGTGGGAGCAGACCGTTGGGGCCGTCACAGCCGGCTGCTGAGTGCCGTACGGGGGCCGCATCGGCTAACAACATCAGATGTGTCTGTATGGTTGTGGCGCGGGGGCCACGAGATAGGTGGGCACAAGATGCGGGTTGACATAGGGGGCGGGGCCTGACCAGCGCTTCCCTCCCAGGAGAGCAAGCAGGCTCAGCGTCACCTTTGGGGCCCCGGGGGCCGCGGAATCTGCCCTGAAGCTTTCAAACCCAGATGCTCGAGCCCCACTCGCAGAGATTCTGATTTCAGCTCTGGCGAGCGACCCGCTCACCGGGGCGTTTCAGAGCCGCCCAGGTGTTTCCCACCCGCGACCCTCCCACGCCTTTCCCTGTCCAGATCTCCCAGAAGTCTGACTTGGGGCAAGGGCTATCAACCACCGTCCTGGCCACTCACCCGCTTTTCCCCGGCCGGGTGGGCTGGACTGCCCCGTCCGGGACGCCATCTCCTTGGCGACGACGCAGGCTCACGCCTCGCTGGCCTCGGTTACCACGACAACCGGAGTCCTGGGGCGGACGGAGAGCAGGGGACCCGTGCCGGCAGCCCTCAGCGAGTAAGTGGCATCCTGCGCGTACCCACGACCCCAACCAGCGAGGCGGGGCCTCGGGGCGCTCGGCGCGGCCGCCACCCCCGCACGCGGGGTCCCCGGCGGAGGCCTGACATGAGCACTTCCGGTCCGCATGCTCCGGGCCTTGGCTGGCCGCCGCAAGTCCGTCCTTCAGGTCCGGGCGGGTCTGTCTTCTGTAGATGTGGCTCCCGCGTCCCGCATCCCGATCGTGGAGGCTGAGGCCCACGAGGGGAGGCACCACCGGGAGGACAGGCATAGAAGGGAGTTTAGCCCGCACTCAGAGGGTTACTCCTTTCGCCCTACTGTGTGTCATGCTCTGCCTTCCCATTGGGTGTACGGTGTAGAATAGGACAGGCGTGCTAGGATTTGCGTCCTCTGGGGCTGTCAGTGGGGGTGAGCTTGGCTTGTGATTCAGGGTGGTGGAGCCGACCCGGCCTCGGCACGGAATCTGTGCCCTCCTCACCTCAAAGCTGCCTCTCTTGATTTCCCTGAAAACCCTCTTACTAGCCTCAGTGGGCCATGTCCAGGTTCTGAGAACGTTCAACCTCACTAACCTCCTTTCCATGGGCTGTTGCCATGCGGTTCTGCAGGACTCAGCCTGGGTCATATTAACCTCTCAGCACCCCACCTCCCTGCCCAAAGGTGGCTGCCTCGTGTCCTATTCCCATACACCAGCAGCCCCGGGGACAGTTAGAAAAGCTGGGCGAGCACTCAGAGTGGAGGTCATGGTTACCCAGGGCAGACGGGAGGTTACTGGTAGAACACCTGAAGCAGCTGCAGTTCAGGGCCAGGGACAGGCTCCTGGCAGCCCTTGCCGAGCTCAGTCACAGATCCCGGGTCCATGGCTGGAAAGTCATCCAGCTACAGGTAAGGGAGTTCGATGGTGCAGGCTAGGAGCAGGGCAGGAGAGGCAGAGAGACGCAGCCATGGTCTGCAGCTTCCCTCTGCTGAGTCCCGTGCTGGGAAGCAGTTGGGCAGAGGGGCCATGGTGGGAGCAGGGTGTCTGGGGACAGTTCTGGAGGTGCCCTGTGCACATGGCTAATGGGTGCCCTCAGCCCCTGCCTCCTGTGAGTTCAGGGTCCCTTCCTGTAAGACGGGGGCTGCTGCTTCCTGGGACCACCCAGTCTTCCTGACCCTCTGTCTAGGCACTGAGCAGTCATCTGACTGCATCACCAGGGATCAGGAGAGCCCCCTGTGCAACCCACCCATCCTGTACAGGGTGCTGGGCCGGTCTCTGAATTGGTTTCCTGTAGCTACTACAAATTACAACCTACTGGGCATCTTAAAACAACAGAACTTTATTCTCTTAGCTCTATAGGCCAGAAGTCTGAAATCAAGGTGTTGGCAGGGCCATGCCCTCGGCAGGCTCTGAGGCAGAGGTCATCCTGTACGTCTGTCGTGGCTTCTGGTGGTTCCATGTGTTCCTTGGCTTGTGGCTGCCTCACTCCAATCCTGGTCTTCTCTGTCTGCCTCCCTCTTATAAAGATTCTGTCATTGGATTTAGGGACCACCCCAGGAATTCAAGATGATCTCATCTCAAGATCCTTTTTTTTTTTTTTTTTCTGGCCGCACCCAGCGGCATGTGGAACTTGCCCAAATAAGGATCAAACCCGCACCCCCTGCAGTGGAAGCACAGAGTCTTTTTTAAAATTTTTATTTATTTAATTTTAAATTTAAATTTTATTTATTTTTTATACAGCAGGTTCTTATCAGTTATCTATTTTATACATATTAGTGTATATATGTCAATCCCAATCTCCCAATTAATCCCGTCACCACCACCACCCCGCCACTTTCCCCCCTTGGTGTCCGTACGTTTGTTCTCTACATCTGTGTCTCTATTTCTGCCCTGCAAACTGGTTCATCTGTACCATTTTTCTAGGTACCACATATATGCGTTAATATACGATATTTGTTTTTCTCTTTCTGACTTACTTCACTCTGTATGACAGTCTCTGGATCCATCCACGTCTCTACAAATGACCCAATTTTGTTCCTTTTTATGGCTGAGTAATATTCCATTGTATATATGGACCACATCTCCTTTATCCATTCATCTGTTGATGGGCATTTAGGTTGCTTCCATGACCTGGCTATTGTAAATAGAGAAGCACAGAGTCTTAACCACTGGACCACCAGGGAAGTCCTCAAGATTCTTAAGTACACCTGCAAATACCCTTTCCCCAAATAAGGTCACATTCACAGGTTCCAGAGATTAGGGTGTGGACATATCTTTTGGGGGTGGCGGTGCCATTCAATCCACTACAGCCTCCTTCAGTGGAACCTGCTCAGTCCTAGGTGACCTCATGTCCACTGATTCCATGGTGATTGGTTGTCCTGGGTTGGCCAGGCTGCCCTGGCGTCTTCTCTCATACTGTGGGTCCTTGGCCTCTGGGTCCCTGGGGGTCCAGGAAGTCATACTCAGGGTGGCCTGAGGCCCTGCTCTGGCTGCCAGCTGTTGTGCAAACCGGGATGTGAGGCCAGCAGTCATGACCCCACGGGGGCAGCTTTCACTGGAAGCCTTGGGGCAGGTCCCAGTGTCCTTCACACAGGTGACCTGGTGTTGTGTCAGAGGGACCTGGAACCCGGCTCTGGGGCTTCCAGGATACACATTGTAGAAGTCTGGTCCCTCTCCTGAGCTTATGCACAGAAACCTGGGTGCCTGCCCTCCTGCTGCTCCGCACTCATGTGGCATCCCCTCCTCTGTGTGAGGGGCTGGAGTTCACCCTGGGGTTATAGTTGTACAAGGAGAAGGGGTGGCAGGGTCCCCACATAAGCACTCGTGGCTGGCGAGCCCCCCCTCCCTTGTGTGTGGGGACCTCAGATCCTAGCCTGGTGGTGTCCCTGGACTGATCCCCATTAGTAGAGGGTCCTGGTGGCAGCGCCAGCAGCTCTGCAGTTGATCCCCCTGCAGGGTCAGCCTGGCTTCTTGGAGGCAGACCAAGGAAATCCGCAAAACCTGCAGCGCCCAGAGGCAGAGACTCAGGGGTACAGGGAAAGCTGGGGTGATGGCGGCGTGGGCCTGCCCTGCACAGCTCTCTGGCTGGCAGACACCTGCCAGAGGGTGAAGCCCACACGTGTGAGAGGCAGATGCTGAACGCTGTGGGTGGTGGTAGGAGCCAGTGGGCCCCCTGGGTGCGGAGACAGGGCTCCAGGGTCAGACAGGCTCGGCATGAGCGCACGTGCTCCACGTCCTGCCCAAGTCTCGCTCTCGCTGAATCACAGCTTGCCATCTGTGAATTGGTGACAGCAGTGCCCTGGAGCTGGGGACACCATAAGGCATCGCCCTGTGCCCAGCATGCTACCCATTATTCCCAGCAAGTATGTCCAGCTTCCCACAAAGCGTTTCCTTCTAGAAACGAGTGGATTAAGAGACACCCAATTGAAGAAAAGTCTGTGCCCTGTGGGAGAATGCTGTCAACCCGGCATTAAGCTTCTGATGTGAAAACAGCTTGGTGTGCAGTTAGCTTGGCCATAGGCAAGAAGTTGATGTTTTATTTTTACCTAACAATTTTGAAGACCTTGTTTTTCTTGCTACAAGAGTATTGTTTAAACACACACACACACACACACACACACACACACACACACTTCCTTTCCATGCAGTATTGTCCCTGTGGCCGGGGCTCAGATGACATCCTGGATGTGGCAGGGTGGTCTGGCCCAGGCGGCCTTGGGCAGACACACTGGCACGCCAGAGGCAGGAACACCTTGTGGCATGAGTGCATTCCATTATTTTGGGGGGGGATACAATTCACATGACATAAATGAACCATTTTAAAGTGTACAATTCAGGTTGGTTTTTGGTATATTTCTTAGTTTATGTATTTTCTGTGTTGTGCAGTCATCATCACTAATTCCAGCACCCCAAAATGAAACTCCATATTCATTAAGCAATTACTCCCCATTCTTCCTCCCCTCAGCCCCTGGCAACCACGAATCTACCCTTTGTCTCTGGATTTGCTTTTTCTGGATTTTTCATACAAATGGAATTATACACTATGTGGTCTTTTGGTGTCTGGCTTCTTTCACTGACCATATTTTCCGAGGTCCAACCGAGTATCAGTACTTCATCCCTTTTTATTGCTGAGTAATATTCCATTGTATGGATAGACCACAATTTGTTTATCCATTCATCAGTTGATGGACATTTGGGTTGTTTCCACCTTTTGGCTGTTATGAAGAATGCTGCAGTGAACATTAGCATACAAGTTTTTGCTTGAACACCTGTCTTCATTTCTCTTGGGTAGATACATAGGAGTGGAGTTGCGGTGTCATGTTTAACCATTTGGGGCAACTTCCAGGCTGTTGTCCACAGTGGCTGGCCGCGTCCTTTTCCATTCCCACCAGCCGTGTGGGAGTGCGTTCTGCACTTGCCTTTTTCTGCCGGCTCTTCCTGTGCATCTGTCCTTGTCAGGGCAGACTCTGCCTGTGGAGAGTGCTGGATGAGTCTGAGCAGTTTACCTGCAGTGGGTGACGCACAACAGGGCTTGCTGCCAGCAGCTCTGCCAGTCCTGGTGTACAAGGACGCTTTTTGGAACCTGGACCTTTCAACTTGTCTACTTTATTTGCACAGCAGGCTCCACAGTCTAGAGAAAGCACCTCCCTTGACCTCCCCCAGGAAGGGCCCCTCAGGAGCCATGGCTACTGAGCCCAGCTCCATCATCCCTGAGCTGGTGTCTGCTGTAGGTTAGATTTGTCCCCACCTGCTGATGATCATGCTGGTGGGCAGGTGGGGCCCACAGCTGCCTGTTCCCCAGTGTGCCCATGTCACCCCCACCCATGTTCTCAGGAAGCTGCACAGTCAGTATCTCAGGTGGACAGGCAGGATTGCATCCAGTCCACTTCCCACCTGGGAAGAATATCCTTGGACTCAAACCCACAAGTGTTTGGGGAAGAGATGTTTCTCTTTCACATCCTCCCATTTTTTCACGTGGTGATGGGTGGTGAGTCTGTCAGGTCGCATGGACAGTTTGGCAGGGGGTGAGATGTGCCAGTGTTCATTGTCACCCAGGTGTCCTCACACTTGCTTGGAGAAGGGGCTCCGAGTACCCATCCTTTGGTCTCGAGATCCAGCTGGCTAACTTGTCAGGTGGAGAAACCAAGGTACAAAGTGGCAGTTGCCACAGTGCGGGGGAAGTGTTGGATTTCCAAGGAATTAGCCCTGATCAATGCCACCGGTGGGGGAAGGAGAACCAGCAAGGGGAGGGGGTGGTGTCGGCTTCACCTGCCCTGGGTCAAAGGCCAGTCCTGCATAGGGCCAGAGGGGATGGAAGCGTTGTGCAATTATCACATGTGTGATGGGTCCTGCAGGGTCCTGTCCTTCTTGTCATCCTTTTTTATTTTTTAATTGAATTTTATTTATTTATTTATTTATTTATTTATTTATTTAATTTTTTTGCGGTACGCGGGCCTCTCACTGTTGTAGCCTCTCCTGTTGCGGAGCACAGGCTCCGGATGCTCAGGCTCAGCGGCCATGGCTCACGGGCCCAGCCGCTCCGCGGCATGTGGGAACTTCCCGGACCAGGGCACAAACCCATGTCCCCTGCATCGTCAGGTGGACTCTCAACCACTGCGCCACCAGGGAAGCCCTATTTTATTTATTTTTTATAACTTAGTTATATAGATAACTAAGTAATTAGTTATCTATTTTATACATATTAGTGTATGTGTGTCAATCCCAATCTCCCAATTCATCCCCCCCACCCCCCCTGCCACTTTCCCCCCTTGGTGTCCATACGTTTGCTCTCTTCATCTGTGTCTCTGTTTCTGCCCTGCAAACCAGTTCATCTGTACCATTTTTCTAGGTTCCACATATATGCGTTAATATACAATATTTGTTTTTCTCTTTCTGACTTACTTCTCTCTGTATGACAGTCTCTAGATCCACCCACGTCTCTACAAATGACCCAATTTTGTTCCTTTTTATGTCTGAGTAATATTCCATTGTATATATATATACCACATCTTCTTTATCCATTCGTCTGTTGATGGACACTTAGGTTCCTTCCATGACCTGGCTATTGTAAATAGTGCTGCAATGAACATTGGGGTGCATGTGTCTTTTTGAATTATGGTTTTCTCTGGGTATATGTCCAGTAGTGGGATTGCTGGCTCATATGGTAATTCTATTTTTAGTTTTTTAAGGAACCTCCATACTATTCTCCATAGTGGCTGTATCAATTTACATTCCCACCAACAGTGCAAGAGGGTTCCCTTTTCTCCATACCCTCTCCAGCATTTGTTGTTTGTAGATTTTCTGATGATGCCCATTCTAACTGGTGTGAGGTGATACCTCATTGTAGTTTTGATCTGCATTTCTCTAATAATTAGTGATGTTGGGCAGCTTTTCATGTGCTTCTTGGCCATCTGTATGTCTTCCTTGGAGAAATGTCTATTTAAGTCTTCTGCCCATTTTTTTGATTGGGTTGTTTGTTTTTTTAATATTGAGCTGCATGAGCTGTTTATATATTTTGGAGATTAATCCTTTGTCCATTGATTCGTTTGCAAATATTTTCTCCCATTCTGAGGGTTGTCTTTTTGTCTTGTGTGTAGTTTCCTTTGCTCTGCAAAAGCTTTTAAGTTTCATTAGGTCCCATTTGTTTATTTTTGTTTTTATTTCCATTACTCTAGGAGGTGGATCAAAAAAGATCTTGCTGTGATTTATGTCAAAGAGTGCTCTTCCTATGTTTTCGTCTAAGAGTTTTATAGTGTCCGGTCTTACATTTAGGTCTCTAATCCATTTTGAGTTTATTTTTGTGTATGGTGTTAGGGAGTGTTCTGATTTCATTCTTTTACATGTACCTATCCAGTTTTCCCAGCACCACTTATTGAAGAGACTATCTTTTCTCCATTGTATATCCTTGGCTCCTTTGTCATAGATTAGTTGATCATTAGTGCGTGGGTTTATCTCTGGGCTTTCTATCCTGTTCCATTGATCTATATTTCTGTTTTTGTGCCAGTAGCATATTGTCTTGATTACTGTAGCTTTGTAGTATAGTCTGAAGTCAGGGAGTCTGATTCCTCCAGCTCCATTTTTTTCCCTCAAGACTGCTTTGGCTATTCAGGGTCTTTTGTGTGTCTCCATACAAATTTTAAGATTTTTTGTTCTAGTTCTGTAAAAAAAAATGCCACTGGTAATTTGATAGGGATTGCATTAAATCTGTAGATTGCTTTGGGTAGTATAGTCATCTTCACAACATTGATTCTTCCAATCCAAGAACATGGTATATCTCTCCATCTGTTAGTGTCATCTTTGATTTCTTTCATCAGTGTCTTACAGTTTTCTGAGTACAGGTCTTTTACCTCCTTAGGTAGGTTTATTCCTAGGTATTTTATTATTTTTGTTGAAATGGTGAATGGGATTGTTTCCTTAATTTCTCTTTCTGATCTTTCATTGTTAGTGTATAGGAATGCAAGAGATTTCTGTGCATTAATTTTGTATGCTGCAGCTTTACCAAATTCATTGATTACCTCTAGTAGTTTTCTGGTGGCATCTTTAGGATTCTCTATGTACAGTATCATGTCATCTGCAAACAGTGACAGTTTTACTTCTTCTTTTCCAATTTGTATTCCTTTTATTTCTTTTTCTTTTCTGATTGCCACGGCTAGGACTTCCAAAACTATGTTGAGTAATAGTGGTGAGAGTGGACATCCTTATCTCGTTCCTGATCTTAGAGGAAATGCTTTCAGTTTTTCACCATTGAGAATGATGTTTACTGTGGGTTTGTCGTATATGGCCTTTATTATGTTGAGGTAGGTCCCCTCTATGCCCACTTTTTGGAGAGCTTTTTTTTTTATATCATAAATGGGTGTTGAATTTTGTCAAAAGCTTTTTCTGCATCTATTGAGATGATCATATGCTACGAGCACCACAGCCTCCTCGCCACTCTCGGGGCACTGAGCCCGCAACCAGGTCTGGATCTCGGGGGGCAGCGCGCCCAGGAACTGCTCCAGCACCAGCAGCTCCAGCATCTGCTCCTTGAAGTGCACCTCGGGCCGCAGCCACTGGCGGCAGAGTTCACGGAGCCAGGCCAGCGCCTCACGTGGGTTGGGATGCCTCCTCATAGCAGAAGTGTCAGAAGCACAGACGGGCAGCCTCAGGGTGCGAGGTGTGGCCAAAGTTAGACTCCTGGACCTGAGAGAAGCTGGCCTCCTCATGCTCGACCTTCACTCGCAGAAAGTCATCCTGTTCCCAGGGCACCGGGCTCACAAGGCTCTTGGGGATGGCCATTGGGCAGCAGACCTCCAGTGAGATATGGAATGGCTGGAGCCTTGGAACTGGGTCTGCAGGAGGATCAGAACTTGGTTATCCTGTGAACTTGGTGCCCTGCCTTGTGGCTGCTGAGTAGGGCAGATGTGGGCTTGGGGCCTGTGAGATGTGACTCAGTCTCACAGAGTCACAGATGATCAAAATAATTAGGGCAGCGCCCATTTGGTGCTGAGCACCTTTCTAAATGCTTGCATATAGTAACTCGTTTAAAACTCACAATAAACTCAGGAGGTGGGAGCTTTCTCTCATTATATGGCATAAAGACAGACAGGAGAAAAAGATTTGCCCAAAGTTTCCCAGATACTGAAAGGAAGGGCGGTTGCTGAGCTACAAACCCCAGTAGCCTGACCCCATGGCCAGTCTGCTTCAGGCCTATGCTCCTCCCACACAGAGTGGGTCTGTCTTCTATCTCACACACACACCCCACTCCCCTGGGAGCCACAGGGGCATTCCCTTACTTTATTTGCTAATTATTTTGTAGTTTCTGAGATGAATATTTAGACAACTGACATTCAGCCTTTCTTCTTTTCTAATACATGTATTTCAGGCTATAAATTTCCCTATAAACACAGCTTTAGCTGTACACCCACAAGTTTGGTTTTGCATCTTCATTATCATTTAGTTAAAAATATATTCTAATTTCTCTTTTGGTTTCTTCCTGAACCATGGGTTACTTAGAACTCTGCTGCTTCATTTCCAAACAATTCAGAGTTTTCTGATAGTCTTTTTATTACTGATTTCCAGATTAACTCTGTTGTGCTCAGAAAATGTGCTTTGGTCAATTTTAATCCTTTGATATTTGCTGGTTTGAGACTTGGTTTGTGACCCAGTGTGTGGTTTTGTGGTCAGTGTTCCACACACACTCAAAAATAATGCAAAGCCATCTTAGGTAAGTGACAAAAGAGAAAACAGATAAACTAGACTTCATCAAAATTAAAAACCTTTGTGATTTGCAGGACACCGTCAAGAAGGTGAAAAGAGGAATTCCCTGGCAGTCCAGTGGTTAGGAGTTGGAGCTAAGATCGTGCAAGCTGTGTGACAAGGCAAAAAAAAAAAAAAAAAAAGAAAAAGTGAAAAGGCAGCCCACAGAATGGGAGAAAATATTTGCAAATCATAAATCCGATAAGGGACCTGTATCTAGAACAACTCCATAATAAAAAGACAAATAATCCCAAATTAAAGAATGGGCAAAGGATTTGACTAGATATTTCTCCAAAGAAGATATACAAATCGTCAACAAGCACATGAAAAGATGATCGACATCATCAGCTACCAGAGAATTACAAATCAAAAGCACAATGAGATATCACTTTACACCGGCTAGGATCTAATACGCAAAATAACAGATAACAACTGTTGGCACTGAAGCCATGACCTTGAGCACAGGGAGAAGTGAGCACGAATAAAACAAGACCTCAATCCTGAAAACTTTCAGTGGCAGCTGGTGATTTCTGGCAAAGCTGTGCTCTAGCCCCTAACTCCACTGTAAAGCTTACTTGGGCCTCTTGCAACCTTGCCTTTGCCATTATCCCAATTCCTGAATTCCTTTGTCCCTGTTACTCTCTTGTCCTAAAATCCCCCTCTGCACCTGAGCAATTTCTCCTAGTTCTCCAGGCCCCACTTTAGCTGTCATCTTCTCCAAGAACCGTCCCAGCACCTGAAAGCAGGCTAAGTATCCTTCTGAGTGCCCCGGGTCATTCTCCCCCAGCTCTGTGTTCTAACCTTGTTTCCCCAGAGAGACTGGGCATGCTGGAGCCGCAGTGCCTATAGCAAGTGCACAGTGAACAGGTGCTGAGAAAACGGAGAGACCAGGAAAGGCGGAGTTTGAGGCAGGGAATCATTGTTCAGAGGAGTGGGTACAGGGGTGGCAGGATTGACAATAAATACAGCGACCGTTTCCAAGCTCCCTTTTGTACCCCTGAAACTGCTGTCTTGGAAAATCCCTGAGGACAGTCTCTGAGACACAGGGACGTGAACCATGATCAGCTCACCCCCAACGTGCTGACCTCACATCAGGTCGAGGTCCCCTGTCCACAGCTGCTCAACCAACTTAGGAGAGCAGTTCTTTCATTTCTTGCTCCTTCCTGTACCCGACCTGACAACAGGCCTGGCACACAGCAGACATGCAGTAGATGCCCAGTCTGATGACTCCACAGTCCCTGCCAGGCTTAAGGCCACAGAAGGTGCAAGTGGACATCAACCCAGCTGGGTGACTGCAGGTCACATAATTTCAGCTGCATACAAATTCTCTGTCACATACTTGGTAAACTCCCTGCAAATCATCCAAATATAGTCCCCCTGACAAATCCCAGTCAGTCACATAGTTCCATGCATACACCCTACCTCAGGCATAGTCAGTCATATCCCAAAATATACCCCTGCACCCAAATAAACACAGTCCAATAAACACAGGAGCTCACAGCATCGCCAGTCATTCATAACCATCAGTCACTGTCTCAGCCAGTCACATACACAGACTCTCGGTTACGCCTGAAATCACAGTCACAGACACACCCTCTCACGCACAACACACAACCCTCCGACAAAATCTCAAACAACTTCTTTGTCAGTCGCACACTTGATCAGGTCAGTCAGACATCCTATCAGCCGACCACACGCTCCCAGCTTGTCAGTCAGAAACACAGCAATACGAGTCAGACACAAAAACACAACCAGACACTCACACAACTGGTCAGTCAGCCGGTCCCGCACTGGAACAGAGTTCCACACTCGGTCTGTCCGTCTGTCGGTCCACGCGCGGCTCGGGGTCAGCCCCTCGCTCTCCATCTGCGCGTGTCTGTCCCACACATCTCGCTTAGACCACCGCAGGCGTTCGCCGCTTCGGGGTTTCCCGTAGTTTCTCTCCGGCAATCCGCGGGGGGGCCCCACCCAGACCCACCTCACCCGCTGGTGCGCGGCTGGTGCGCGGTCGGACGCTTCCGGGAGGCGACGCGGCGGCGCTGGAGTGATGAGTCCGTGCGCCAACTGGGAACCACAGCTTCCAGAACGCGCCGCGTCTCAGGCGCCCCGGCTCGTGCGACTGCCCGCCCACCTGGACTACAATTCCCAGAAGGCGCCGCGTCGCCCGCCCCCAGGAGCCCGGGGGCACGCCGGGAGTTGTAGTCCGGCCAGGTACGTGGGCCGTGGGGACAGCGGCCGTGACTTTGTTGGGCAGTGGTGGCGGTGTGTGGATGATCCAGCTGGAGGGTGTGCGGGAGGCGGAACCGTGCATGGTGCGTGGGGGGTGAGAGGTGTGAGGGGTGTGTGAGGAGGTGAGAGGTGTGTGAGGAGGTGAGAGGTGTGAGGAGGTGAGAGGTGTGAGTTGAGAGGTGTGAGGGGTGTGTGAGGAGGTGAGGGGGTGTGAGGAGGTGAGAGGTGTGAGGAGGTGAGAGGTGTGAGGAGGTGAGAGGTGTGAGGTGAGAGGTGTGAGGTGAGAGGTGTGAGGGGTGTGTGAGGAGGTGAGAGGTGTGTGAGGGGGTGAGAGGTGTGTGAGGAGGTGAGAGGTGTGAGAGCTGTGTGAGGAGGTTTGAGGTGTGAGAGGTGTGAGGGGTGTGTGAGGAGGTGAGGGGTGTGAGGGGTGTGTGAGGAGGTGAGAGGTGTGTGAGGGGGTGAGAGGTGTGTGAGGAGGTGAGAGGTGTGAGAGGTGTGTGAGGAGGTTTGAGGTGTGAGAGGTGTGAGGGGTGTGTGAGGAGGTGAGGGGTGTGAGGGGTGTGTGAGGAGGTGAGAGGTGTGAGGGGTGTGTGAGGAGGTGAGGGGTGTGTGAGGAGGTGAGGGGTGTGTGAGGAGGTGAGAGGTGTGAGAGGTGTGTGAGGAGGTGAGAGGTGTGAGGAGGTGAGAGGTGTGAGTTGAGAGGTGTGAGGGGTGTGTGAGGAGGTGAGGGGGGTGTGAGGAGGTGAGAGGTGTGAGGAGGTGAGAGGTGTGAGGAGGTGAGAGGTGTGAGTTGAGAGGTGTGAGGGGTGTGTGAGGAGGTGAGAGGTGTGTGAGGGGGTGAGAGGTGTGTGAGGAGGTGAGAGGTGTGAGAGGTGTGTGAGGAGGTTTGAGGTGTGAGAGGTGTGAGGGGTGTGTGAGGAGGTGAGAGGTGTGAGGGGTGTGTGAGGAGGTGAGAGGTGTGAGGGGTGTGTGAGGAGGTGAGGGGTGTGTGAGGAGGTGAGGGGTGTGTGAGGAGGTGAGAGGTGTGAGAGGTGTGTGAGGAGGTGAGAGGTGTGAGGGGTGTGTGAGGAGGTGTGAGGAGGTGAGAGCTGTGAGGGGGGTGTGAGGAGGTGAGGGGGGTGTGAGGAGGTGAGAGGTGTGTGAGGAGGTGAGAGGTGTGAGGGGTGTGTGAGGAGGTGTGAGGAGGTGAGAGCTGTGAGGGGGGTGTGAGGAGGTGAGGGGGGTGTGAGGAGGTGAGAGGTGTGTGAGGAGGTGAGAGGTGTGAGGGGTGTGTGAGGAGGTGTGAGGAGGTGAGAGCTGTGAAGGGGGTGTGAGGAGGTGAGGCGGGTGTGAGGAGGTGAGGTGTTGAGGGGGGTGAGGGGTGTGGATGCTGTGGGAAGGTGTGCATCATGTATGTCATGTGTGTGGCCCACTGCAACCATGTGGTCACAGTGCCTCTTTATCTGGCCCTCTTTCCATTTTCTTTCCCCTTTAAAAATTTTTACCATTTTTTGGAGCTGTAATTCACATACCTTCAGTTCACCCTTCTAAAGTGTACAATTCAGTGGTTTTTAGTATCTTTCCAAGGCTGTGCAACCATCACTATCTATGTCCAGAACACTTTTATCACCCCCAAAAGAAACCCCATGCCCATTAGCAGTCACTCCCTATTCCCCCTGCCCCCAGCCCCTGACACCCACCGATCTGCCTCCTGCCTCTGGGGATTTGTCTATTCCGGATATTTTATGTAAATGGTCCCTTTGCAGTTCCTGACCACTGGTAGGCACACCATGGGCACCCTAATCCAAGGAATCCTTCACTTTCCCCAACAAAGACCCATCTCACCCATCAAGTGCTGGGCTTTGGCCTGCGGGTGGCACTGGTGGCCTTCATTTCTTTGGGTCTTCTTGGCCTTCTCTGTGGTCTTCTGCCTTCTGCTGTCCCACTTCTGTTGTCAAAAGCACAGCCCCATGACGCCCACCCCCAATAATCATAACCATAAACCACATCTGCACTGAGCCCCGTTTGCACACCAGGCAATTACTGAGCCTAGTCGGTTCACCCAGATTGTCAACTCTGCCCATGACCTTCTCCCTTTTTGCACCACCAAAGGCTTTCTCGCTGGCAGCTCTTGCTTCCCACCCTCCAGCCCTGCCCTCTCCACCAAGCCCAGCTTCGCGTCACTGACGTCTTGCGGCACTTGCCTTGATACCTCCCTGCCTCCAAGCCTAACTTGACTCCCACCAGTGAAGGGAACCCCAGATTTTCCTGGTTCCTATTTTATCACTTCTATGAACCATCATGTCCTTCTTCCTATTATACACACGGGTGCAGTTGGCTCTGCTAACTGGTCTGGTTTGTGTCTAAAGAGGCTGTATTAGTTTCATATCACTACTATAACAAATTACCACAAATGCAGTGGCTCATAACAACAAAAATCTCTTATCTTAGGTTTCTGGAGGTCAGAAGCCTAAAATGGGCCTCACTGGGCTAAAATCACCATGTTGGCATTTGTGTTCCTTCTAGAGGCTCTAAGGGAGAAATCCATTTCCTTGCCTCTTCCACCTTCTAGAGGCTGCCCTCGTTCCTTGTTCTGTGCACCTGCCTCGCCATCATTCCATCCCCTTCTCTGACTGACCCTCCTGCATCTCTTTTTCACTTATGAGGACGCTTGTGATTATGCTGGACTCACCTGGTAATCCAGGATGCTTTCCCCACCTGCAAATTCCCTTTTGCCGCGTAAGGTCACATACTCACAGGTTCTGAGGATTAGGATTTGGACAACTTGGGGGGCGGGGGAGGCATTATTTTGCCTATTACAGATTCTAATTTCATTGGTCTGGGTTTTTTTTTTTGTTTTTTTTTTGCCACACCATGTGGCATGCAGGATCTTAGTTCCGCGATCAGGGATCGAACCCGTGCCCCCTGCAGGGGAAGCGTGGAGTCTTAACCACTGGACTGCCAGGGAAGTCCCCGTCCAGACTTTTAAAAGTTTCCAGATGATTCTAATGTGCAGGCAAGGCTGAGAGCCATAGCATAGTGCAGTAGGAAGCAAAGGCTATGGAGAGGGACCCAGCTGATTTCAATCCCCAGTTCTGCCTCTTAACTCTTTTATGGGCAAATGACTTCATTTATCTGGCCTTCTACTTCCTTCTCTGTAACACGGAGATAATAAACCCTCTCCTCTTCCCAGATGATCATGACGCCCTCTGCTTCTCCATGTCCATGGTGGGAGGCAAAGTTGTACCTGCTCAGACACAGCCACACACTTAGGCTCACACAGACATACAGACCCACATAAAGACACAGACACACAAAAACACAACTTGCATCCAGGATATATAAAGAACTCTTACAACTCAAATAACCCAACAACAAAGCCCCTAAATAACCCAATTTAAAAATGGGCAGGGAATTCCCTGGTGGGCCGGTGGTTAGGACTGCTGGGGGCCCAGGTTCCATCGCTGGTGGGGAAACTAAGATTCTGCAAGCCACACAGTGTGGCTACATAAATAAATAAAATAATAATGGGCAAAGACAGTAACATTTACCCAAGGAAAACATGCAAATGGCCAATAAGTACATGAATGGATGCTCAACATCCTTTGTCATCAGGAAATTGCAAATCAAAGCCACACTGTGATCCCACTTCACACCCAAGAGGATGGCTATGATCTGAAAGACAGGTAACAAGTGTAGGTGACGATGTGGAGAAATAGGAACCCTCATACATTGCTGGTGGAAATGTAAAATGATGCAGCCTCTGTGGAAAACAGTTGGAGAAATGAAAACATATGTCCACACAAAATCTTATACAGAAATGTTCGCAGTAACATTGTTCAAAGAGGTAAGGGAGGAGCCAGGATACAGAGGTCTTTTTGCTGGAAAAACAAACAACAAAACATGTAGTCGAACATCAAAAGATTACTGCTAATCGCAAAGAACAGACACCTCAAGTTAATAACGTTAGTGCTTTTCTATGTATTGGAAGATGCAAGAGTCTGGGTTCATTGAAATTATTCCTTAGATATGTATCTTAACCATCTAGGCCAGTATCCAAAGCACAGAATGCTTCCTGTTTTTCTCCATCCTGAATTCCCCTCAGGGCTCACCGTCTGGAGGCATGCGCTGGCTGATGGCTTGCTCTTTGTCTATTGGAATGGCAGGCAACATTCCCCCAGTAGTTGTTTTGTATTCGGTGTCTCACTGGCTCACTCACGCATTCCCCATACGTGACGTGCCAGGAGATAGGGACACAGAGACGTGGACATGTGCTAATGGGGCTCCTGGCCCGGGGGGGGGGGGTGGAGGGGGTGGGCTCTGAACAAAGACACAGGCAAAAGCCACACAAGGGATGTGCTGCCAGGGTTGGAGGGGCCGAGGGGGCCACGGGCCTCTGACTTGCTCAGGGAGTCACCCTGGAGCTGATGCTGAGGACAGGAAACGAGAACAAGCTGGGCTGTCTAAGGAACCGGAAGGAGGTAGGTTTGGTCACTGCAAGCTGCCTGGGGGATGACGAGAAATGAGCCTGGAAAGGTGGGCCATTGTGGGGAAGTGCAGGGGCTTCGAGGCTGGGCTTGAGGTTGGTTCTTACCTTGGTGGCCACAGGGAAGCCCTGAGCAAACTTGTACAGGAAGTGAAAGGCCCCCGCCTGTGACGGGAACAAGCTCGTGGCTCCCAGCAGGCATTTCCCCAACGACGTCTGGATTGAGCAAGGGCTGCCCAGTTCCCACGCTGCCTTTGCCTCGAGTTGCTTCTTCAGATGGGACCCAATCCTCCTGTTGTCTCCCAATACTCAAGGGGGCTTTATATTCCACACGTCTTGGTGCCCGCTGAAAGGGATGGATGGACTTCCACCACGCTGTCCTTATCTGCTACATCTAATATTTCCATCCTGAACAGTGAATGGCTTCCAGCTGGCCTTGGGCAAGCAGTTTAACCTCTCAGAATCTCAGCTCTAAGTGGGGATAGAAGTGCCTGCATCCCAGGGCCGCTGACAGGATGAGATGGGACAACACTTGCAAAGTGCTCACATAGTGTGGAAGCCTTACACCGGCATCACCGTCGCAGCTCATTTCAACAAAGTCTTCATGCTGAAGCTGAGGAGCGACACAGTTTTTAAAGAGCTGAACTTGGTGACACCACGTTTCAGTACACAGAGCTTCCTTTTTTGGGGGGGGGGGTGGGAAACAGAAAACCACATGGCCCGAGTTAATGCAAGGCACAAAGGACTTAAAAAAAAAAAATACCTTTTTTAAAAATAGTTTTTTTTCTTGTTTGTTTTTTTAATTACACTTTTCCCTTGGCGAAAACTTTGAAATGAGCTCTTCCAGGCCTGCTGAGTGGAAGACCATTCACACCTGTGGATCTTTCCTACCAGAGAGTGGGCACCCGCGGGAACCTGCACATGGGGGAGGATTCGGGGTGGCCGTGACTCCCCTTGAAGTTCACGGAGAAGCATCTCCAGAGGACAGGTCCCAGGCCCATACCCAGCTTTCTCATCCGACCAGGTGACCCTGTGTGGAGAAGTGCATGAAGTGCAACAGTGGCGGCTCTGTACCTGCCCCAAGTTCCTGACGCTCCCAGGGCCCTCGCAGGCTCGGGGGACAACACACCCAGGACGGACAGGTCTCCGCCGCATCTGGCACGTCCGCAGTTCACTGATGCATGAGACCCAAACGATCACGGAGGGTTTTCTGACACCCGCTGCGTTCGCGTGGTCTCCCCCTGACCCCCCCCCCACAAGGGACCTGCTCTGGCGGAAGGCCCCTCCGCACTCCCCGCACGCGTAGGGCCGCTCGTCCATGTGCGCCCTCAGGTGCTTGGCTAGGGTCCAGCTTTGCGTGCACTCGGTGCAGGCAAAGGGCCACTCACCCCTGTGGATGCGCCGGTGCTGGGCCCGGGACGAGCTCTCGCTGAAGGCGCGCCCGCACTCCAGGCACGGGAACAGCTTCTCACCCGCGTGGGTCCTCTGGACCTTCCCACGCTCTTTGCACGCGTGGGGCTTCCGTCTGCCGGGACTCGGCGGACAGCCCACGAGGCACGCGTTCTCGCCAAACGCACCTCCCCACCCACCGCGCGCCGGCGCGTCCTCCCCAGCTTCGACTCCTCGAGGGAGACTGTGGTCTGGAAAAGAGCCGAAGGCTTCCACGCACACGCCCTCTCCCGGATCCAGGGCTGAAATGCACGTGACGCCCTCTTGGCGAACATGGTTCGCGGGAGCTTGCGCCCGTGCCGGCGTGTCCTGATGCTCGGTGAGGAAGGGCAGCCAGGGAAAACCTCCTGCGAGGCTCCGCTCGGGGCTCTGCTCCCGCCGGCTGCGCGTCCCCGCTGCCGCCTGGCCTCTGTGCTCTGTGACTTCACGATGGTGTGTGCCCTGGCAGCCCCCGCGTCACCTGCCCTGGAACCAGAGCATCACCTGCCCTGGAGCCTGCCCTTTGTCGGGAGCTCGGGACCCAGGCTCTGATTCTGAAATGTAAGCAAGAAACGTGCTCATGCCGCGACCTGAACGTGCACTGCCAATCTGCGCGGGGACAGAGCCCCAGCGGCCTGACTTGGACAACAGAATGAGCTGCTGGCCCGGACCTGCGGCCTCGAGCAGAGGCTCCTGCATCTGAGGAAGGGCACCCACCGCAGAGCACGTACCAAAATTCCAGACTCCCAGGAGGAATGCAGGTGCTCAGTATAAACCATGTTGTTGGTACCCACGGTTCAGGCGCAGTGAGCCGCTGTTACCATTTAGGGAGTGGTGAGAACCCCACGCTCCCGAAATCCAAGTTCAGACACCAGCCAAAGGCCAGCCTTGCATCAGGCCCTTCCAAGGACAGCAGCCTCAGACCTGCTGTGTTAACCTTTCTCTGCACAGCGAGGAAGGAAAACGGTAGAAGGGAACAGAGAAAGGCACGGGCCAAGGCCACCGAGAGCCATCTCCTTGGTCAGATGCCATGAGGGGCACAGCCACGCCCTCAGCGGACCAGGGCCTGGCCAGCAGAGTGGAGAACAGGCACTCAAACAAAAACTTGTATGTATGTGAATGTTCCCAACAGCCAAAACGTGGAAACAGCCCAACTCTCTGTCAACTGAAGACTGTATGAATAAAATGTGGTCTATCCATGCGATGGAGTATTATTCAGCCACAAAAAATAAAGGGCTGATAATGTGCTACGATGTTGATGAACTTTGAAAGCATTATGCTAAGCGAACGAAGCCAGATACAAAAATTCCACAGAGGCACAAAGCTGATTAGTGGCTGTCAGGGGCTGGGGGGACCGACTGCTTAATGAGTAAGGGGTTTGGCTCTTTTCTGTTGGGTGTACACGCCACCTCCTTGCCCCAGGAGGAGAAATAAACTCATCTGAAACATGGTGACTATAGTTATAATACTGCATCGTATACTTGAAATGTCCTAAGACATATCTTAGGTGTTCTCACTATGGTGAAAAATGGTAACTCTGGGCTTCCCTGGTGGCGCAGTGGTTAAGAATCTGCCTGCCGATGCAGGAGAAACGGGTTCGAGCTCTGGTCTGGGGAGATCCCACATGCCGCGGAGCAACTAAGCCCGTGCGCCACAACTATTGAGCCTGTGCCCTAGAGCCTTCGAGCCACAGCTACTGAAGCCCGCGCGCCTAGAGCCCGTGCTCCGCAACAACAGAAGCCACCTCAATGAGAACCTGTGCACAGCAACGAAGACCCAACGCAGCCATAAATAAAAAAATAAATAAATTTATTAAAAAAACCACGGTAACTCTGAATCAATAGCTTGATTGTCGTAATCATTTCACAATGTATACGTATGTCAAAATACAACCTTGTACACCTTAAATATATATAACCTTCATTTGTCAATTACACCTCAGTAAAGCTGGGAGAGAAAAAACGAAATTTAATTTAAAAAATGATTAGATAGAGACCTTCCTTCACTTACCTGGACCTCTTGGGACGTCTCTCTCCACAGTCCACGGGTCTTCCCACTGCTCCAGCTTGGAGATCACGTCTGGTTTGGAATCAGGAAGTCCTGTCCATGGTGACAAAGGAGGAGGGGTTGCTACAAGTCAGTCAGGCCCCAAGAGGCTCAACAGTAGTGCAGTGTGTGCCCTGAGGCATGGGAAAGCCCTCTCCCTGGTGATTCAGGGAGAGGTATCCAGTCTGTACAAAGGGGACCCAGCTGGGGACACAGAGCAAGGACACATCTGGGTGTGAGTGACCAGGCATGAGGCAGGGGATGAACACATACACACACACACACACACACACACACTCACACAGAGCATCCTCTGCGTTGGGCCCAGCAACCCCCATTCCTCCCTTGTGAAGTCCATGGCCACGTCCTTGAATGTCACTGGCTCTGAAACATCCCACACACATTGGCTCAGCCAGGGGCTATGTCTGACAGGGGTCAGTCCCATGGGAAACAGCAGGATGTGAACACCCTGTTGTCATAGGGGAGGCAGTGGGGGGACTCACGCTGAGCGGCCCAAGCCAAGAGTTGGCGCTGTTATCACCTTGATACCGGGTGCTGTGATTCCAGTTGAATATGTGTCTCTCCCAAAGTCCTATGTTAAAGCCTTAACCCCCAAAGTGAAGGTATTTGGAGGTGGGGCCGCTGGGGGTGATTAGTTTTAGATGTGGTCATGAGCCTGGGTGTTGGCTGGTAAACAGTGTGGCCACAGAGAACCCCATGTCCCAGATCTTCCCAGGGTCAGGGTTTCTCCCAAGGTGCCCTCGATTAGTGACAGAGTCACTGAGCTCCACCCTGGGGTGAAGAGAGGAGGAGGAAGGGAGGGAGAGGAGGAGGTTGGCCCTGCCCCAGGACCCACCCTCCCTGGGGGCTGCAGCTCCAGTTCAGCTCGCAGGTGAAGTGGCGCAGAAGCAGGAGCGGAAACGGGTGTGCCTGCTGAGAACATAGGCATTTTGGAGACTCACGCGGACAGCATCTGACGGGAACGTGGTGTCCTGGGCCTCAGGCTTATGGCCCTTGATCCTCCCCTGAGAGGGAGGAGCTGGGGGAGGGCAGGGGAGGGGCTTGAGGTAGGCCAGATCTGCCCTCAGACCCCAGGGACCGCAGCCCCAAAGTCCCCTCACCCAGAAGCCCTGCCAGCCAGTGGCCCCTTTCCCAGGGACCCTGGCCCTCCCCGACCAGACCCTCCCACAGGCGTTTGCTCCTGTGCTGCCTGCCCTCGGCCTGCTCCCTCCTGTTCGCCCTCCAGGGCTCACAGAACCACAGCCCCCAACGTTTGCTACGTGCCAGGCGTGCTGTGGGAACCTTCCATCAGCTTGCTTGATCCTCACTCTGCCCCTACGAGTGAGGCAACACTACCTGACCCATTTGACAGGAAGGAAACTGAGGCATCAAGAGGGGAAGATGCCTGCGTTCACATGGACAGACGGGGTGATCTGTGCCCCTGGAATTAGTCTGGGGATATGGCACACCACCTCGGCTCTGGTGCAGGGGTCTGCACAGCCACCATGGATCCAGGGTGACCCGGGGAAGATGCATGCTTGGACCAGGAAGTCCTGGACCTCTGGCCCCATATCCCTGCTCTGGGCCTGTTTCCTCTCAGGTACAGCAGGGACAGTCTCCGGGAGGATGGACAGCATTATGCTGTGAAAAGTCTTTGTGAAATGAAACACAACACGGGAACAGCGCACAGGGTCTTTGCTGCCCAAGACCACACTACCTTTACACCCTGCATCCCCGCCTGGCTCCTAGGCTGGGCAAGGGGTCATGGGGCTCAGGGATCCATAGAAAGCAGCCCTCTGATTTGATGCTTGGGGGCTGGGCCTCAGACCCTGCCTCTAAAACCGTCCCTGAGCCTAGGCTGAGTCCCTGAGCTGCAGTCCCATGCCACCCCCAGCCCGTGAGCTTCTCAAAGGCTCTCTGGGCCACACTGGCCCAGTTCCCTAATGTGGGGAAAATCAGGTACTGTCACTACCCTCTGTTATACAGGTGGGGGGAAACAGGGGCACAGAAGGGTTAAATCTAAGGTTGTGAAGCAAATAATGGGTAGGTGGGGATTTGAAACAAGGCAGTCAGACTTGAGTCTGTGCCTTCAAAACAGTAATTTTTAAAAAGAGATATCAGGGCTCAGCTCAATGAGTTCTGAGCAATGCACACACCTGTGCAACCATCGTCCAGATCAAGCTCTAGAGCCTTCTGTGAGGATGGAATTTGGCAGCCATCAGCCCCATGTGGCTCCTGAGCAGTAGGAACGCAGATGGTGTGACTGAGAAACTAGATTTGTGATTTTTAAGTTTATTTATTTCAGATTTCAATACGTACAACGTGGCTCAAAGATACCAGTTGGAAAGTTCAGCCCTGGGGCGTTTCAGCACCATGGACAGACCCCCTCCTGGCTCCCTTCCAGGCAATGCCCTCCCCAGCCAGGAGGTGGTTACTGCTGGGATTTCTGACAGCGCAGGAGTTGTCCCTATTCTTGAACTTCGTACAAAGTGAATGATATGCTGTGTAACAGTCTGAAGTCTCAGCTCCAAGCTCTCTAAGGCTTATGGGCGACAGCAGCAGAAGGCACCTTTCAGGATCCCTTGTTACAGGGACGGTTGGGGATGAAGTGGAGCTACCAGGTGGGCGAGTACTCAAGAGGGCTGAAAATCATAGTCCCAGCTGCCTTGAATTCAGGTCCTGACAGAGACTCCCAGGAGGGAACGGCTGACTGAGGCCTTCTGCCCCTCCCCACAGGGGTGAGAGTGGTGAGCAGATCCCTGGGGCCCAGTGCGCTCTTCCTCCTGGTGTCATTGCTAAGCGAGGGAGGTGGGTAAGTGGAGTATGTCAGATCTAGGATCAAACCCATCTTCACCACTCCCTGATGGGTGACCTTGGCCTGCTCAAGTCCCCTGGGGCCTCAGTTTTCTATCTGTAAAATGGGGTAATAATACCTTTTGTGGGAGGCTGTTTGTTCATTCATTAACAAGTACTCCACGGACTGGGCACCACATCATGAAATTTACGGTCTGTGATGAATGGGAACAAGTGTAAAGTGTTCAAATGTGGTAAGAGATAAAAGCGCAATGTGGGTTTGGGTGGCCAGGGAAGGCCTCTGAACGGCTAAGCTTATACCCTATTGAGTGGCCGGTGGGGTGGAGGAGGAGAATGATGGGCAAAGGGAGAGCCACAGGGGAGGCCTGGAAAACAGAAGTCAGGTCATGCAGGGCCTGGAAGGCATGGAAAGAAGTGTGAATTTGTTTCAAATCAGGGGTCAGCAAACACGGCCCCATTGCCTGTTTTTGTATGGTCTATGAGCTAAGAATGGTTTTTACATTTTTAAGTGTCTGGGGGGGGGGAAAGGTGAAAAGAAGACAAATGTTACATGAAAGTCAGATTTCAGTGTCCATCAACAAAGTCGTGGATTTCGTCAGGAAAAAAGAAAAGAGTGTGGATGTGTGCTTTCTCTCTTGTTAGATAAGAACCTATATGACATCCTTGATTTTGCCTCTTGGACTGCAAAGCTCAAAATACTTGCTATCTGGTGCTTTACAGGGAGAGTTTGCTGACCCTGCTCTGATGACTTGGGCAGTGACAGAGGGTTTAAGGGGAGGGGTGGCCTCACCATTCAGGGTTAAAGACCCCTCCAGTCTTATGTGGAGAGAGGTGGAAGGGGCAAAGGGTGGCAGAGGCCTGTGAGGAGGTGGTGGTCTGGGCTAGGCTGAGGAAGGCAAGGAGAAGGGCATATTTTGAGGGAGACCTGGTTTCTGAAAAATGTCCAGCCCTGTGACCACCACCCTGCCGTCTGCCTCACCTGGTGCCTCGGGCTCCATCAACTGCTCGGTCTCTGGGCTGCTTGGCCTCACCAGATACATGACAGTCGTCTTAGTCTCAGGCTGAGGAGCCAG
Source organism: Delphinapterus leucas (assembly GCF_059928025.1). Taxonomy (NCBI): domain Eukaryota; kingdom Metazoa; phylum Chordata; class Mammalia; order Artiodactyla; family Monodontidae; genus Delphinapterus; species Delphinapterus leucas. The sequence continues at coordinate 888,466 of NC_143148.1, forward strand.
GTTGTAGGTGACACTGGCAGGGATGGATTCCTGTCCCCAGAGTCTGCTTCTCACACAGCAGTGGGGCTCCAAGCTTCTGGCTTGAACCTTGGGGTCCAGGGCTGGGATTCTCGTAAATGAAGTACTGCTGGCTGAGCACAGGGCAGGGAGTGGGTGTGGCCACAGCCATACACATGTGCTCCCCTGGGACAGACCAACTGCCTCAGTCCCCCGAATTGAGAACATATGTCCACACACAAACCTGTGTGTGAATGTTCACAGCAGTGATGCTTGAGTAAACAAACTGGTCTATTTCCATACGATGGACTATTATTCAACTACAAAAATGAAGTACTGATACACGACACAACATGAATGAACTTGGAAAACATTACTTTCAGTGAGAAAAGCACACACACAAAAGCACATATTGTAGGACCCCATGTATATGAAATGTCCAGAACAGAGACAGAAGGTAGATTAACGGTTGCCAGGGGCTGGGGAGGAGGTGAACGGGGGAGTGGTGGCTACGGGTTCAGGGCATATAGGCACACACCTGAGGTCACACCTGCATACACAGGCGGTGTCACACATGCGGGGTCGGACTCGGATGCACACCTGAGGTCTCAACTGCCAGCACAGGTCGCTCCCCACCCCCACCCCCTGGCGTGTATCACCGCCTCTTCTCTCCCCTCCCCCACAGCCCGGCCGCCCCGGTCCACGCCCCTTGGGCCCCACCGCCTGCACACACGGGCCTCCCCGTTCCTCACACTCGCAACCGCCAACCCGCTGGGACCGCGAACTCACCACAGAGTCGGGGAGCGCCCCCACTCTCGCGCATGCCGCCCTGTGCAGGCTCACTAAGGCCACTTCCGCCCAGCGCCTGTGGTTGGGGACTTCATCTCCCAGCGGGCCCCGCGCGCTCCGTGCCTGGAAACAGCCGGCATAGGGTGAAGGCCCTTCTGGGAAATGAAGTCCAAGTGCACCGCCAAGAGAAGAGCGTGGGGACGTGTCAGTCCGTCTTCCCCGGGGGGGTTGGAGGACTGGACATACAAGGACAGGCACAGTTTCCTGTGTCCTTTTAGATATGCAACGTATGTACTTTTTGTCCTCTTCCTCCTCACACATATACATGTATAAGTATTAATGGAAGAAATTTTCATGTATTGAGGTACGGGGAAGTCATTCTGGCTTGTACACGATTTAACTTTACTTTTATGCTAACTAAAACTTAAGCCTGTTTGCAGCCTATCACACACACATTGTATATCTGCTTTAATCATTAAAGAAAAGAGTGCACTGACCAGAAGTAAAGAATGTCCATGTTAAAAATAACGATTAAATGCCTACCTTCCTTCCTGGGACAGCAATGCCCATCCTCCTTCAATGATAAGGCTCCCTTCCCAGGTGCCAAGGCCATACTGACTGACTGTTTTTTGTTTGTTTGTTTAAATTTATGTTTTATTTATTTATTTTTGGCTGCGTTGGGTCTTCGCTGCTGCACCCGGGCTTTCTCTAGCTGCGGCGAGTGGGAGCTACTCTTCGTCGGGGTGCGCAGCCTTCTCATTGCGGTGACTTCTCTTGTTGTGGAGCATGGGCTCTAGGCGCGCGGGCTTCAGTAGTTGTGGCTCATGGGCTTAGTTGCTCGACAGTATGTGGGATCTTCCCGGACCAGGGCTCGAACCCGTGTCCCCTGCATTGGCAGGTGGATTCTTTTTTTTTTTGGCAGGTGGATTCTTAACCACTGCGCCACCAGGGAAGCCCTATTTTTGTTTTTTGAAACCTTGAAGGAAGGTATCCTTGACTTGTCTGATGCTCTTTGTTCTGAGAAGATACAAAACTGCACTGAAAACCATGCTTCAGTGGAGCAGTTCCTCAGAGTTATCTGAGATGCTGTCTTCCAGGCTATAGTCCTCAGTTTGGCTCAAATAAAACTTTCTTCTATTCCTACTATAGATTGGTTTATTGATGGGAAATGTATGTGCTACAACTAGCTTGCAGGAAACTTTATGGAGTCTATGCTGTTTTACACTCAATTGGTCCTGTTAGCTCAACACACACGTGTGCATATACACAGAACAGGTGTGGCCAAGACACACAGTCATGGGGACATTTAACTGGGGGGAGACATACAATGAACAATGAAACAAACGAACAAACTTAGTTTAATTTTAAAGAATTAAGGTTTTGTTTAAATTTATTTTTTGAACTGGTAATACTTTTACATGTTTCAAAATTCCAAAAATATCAAGATATAGAGTGAAAATTATTCATCTTTTTCCCCTCACTTCTCCTCTCCAAGAGCAAGTAGTATATATAGTAGTATGTATGTTCACTCTGTACCCTTCAGATATAGTGTGTGTGTGTGTGTGTGTGTGCATAAGCAATGGCTTCTTCTTTACACAAATGGAAACATACCATACAAACTGTTTTATACCTTTTCACTTAACAATCTTGGTGCTCTTTTCCACAGTTCATAAAGACAGTCCCCATTTTAAGGGCTGTGTAAAAGCCAGCCAGTCCACCATAAATCACTTAGCCAGTTCCATGTGGTGGACACTGAGGTTGTTTCCAAATTTTCACTTTTGAGATCAATACCATGGTTAAAACTACATACAGTTTGCACAGGTACAAATATATCTGTAGGATTCATTATCAGCAACTGGTTTGCTGAGACAAAGTGTTTGTAATTTAGATAGCAACCAACAAAGTGCCCTTCACAGAGGCTGTATCAGTTCATACTCCTTCAGAAATGTGTATGAATCCCTCCTCCCCCTTTTGGATAAAAGTCAAGGCTGGTAAGATGCTGGGTGGAGGTCACATTGTTACAATCCTCCTGAAAGGTAATTTAAAAAGCTATATGAAATCCATTTTCAGAGGAAAATGTTCAAGATAGAGAAAGAAGTACATGTTACAAGAGAAACAGAAGGGATTCTAATTTTCTAAACACAAGATAACTACACATAAATATTTTTGTTGTGTGTATAAGATTTAATGTTCACTCTGTGTATACACACGTATATTTCAAGAAAAAATTACAAGGAAAATTAACAAAATCTTAGGTAATGACCATCTCTGGATGGTGGAAGTGTGAGGAATTAAATTTTAAATAAGCCTCCATACTTATGTGTATTTTACTTTTGTGCATTTTACAGGTTTTGCTACAAAGAATTTGCATTACTTTGACAAACTGATAAAACCATATATTCTCCCTAGTTTATAGTAATTTCCCCTGAGGAGTTTCTTATCTGACTTGGTTTCAAAGCATCTGTAAGGAAATTAGTAGGAATATGAGGCCTAGAAAATGTGACCCGAAAAGAGAAATGGAAAATTCCCAAAGATCTGCAGTGCATGGGAGAGGGCGGCAAATGGCAACAGTGACAAGCTTGTTCCAGGCTTACCTGGTGAGGCCACTGTGGCCTCAGCCCACCCAGTGTCCACTCTGAGAACTGTGGAAACATGACCCTTTGGCAGCTGCCATTTCTCGGGCCAAGGCAGAGGGAACGGGGCAATCGCAGGCCTGGATTCCAAGCTGTCCAGAGCTGTGAAGTTACCGCGGGGACTCCCCTCCTCAGAGCACACTGGCAGTGGGAGCATTCCGAGTCTGCACCCCACACCGCTGGTGGGGCCGTGAGGAGGTAAAGTCAAAAGTGGGGAGGGCTCTGGTGGCCAGGCCACTTGGTGTCATGTCACTCCCCCTCTCGTGGCCATCCTGCACCAGTGGTGGCAGTGGGAATGGAATGGAATGAAGACAGCTGAGATGTTTAGATGGTAAAACTAACAGGATATCTATCTTCTGGCTTGAGGGATGGGGTGAGGGGTAGCAACCATCCCCGTGAAAGGGCCCAGGGGAGGAGGAACAGGCTTGGCCTGGAAAATGGCCTTTCCCTCCAGGTAGGCTGTGTTTTGGGACTTTGCAGGACATCTAGGGGAGCTGCCCAGCAGCATGCAGCTGCTGTTCTAGCCTGAAGCTCAGAGACCAAGATGTGGGAGTGAGCGGAGCATGCAATGGGCCTCCGGGACCACACCCCAGGGACCCCAACATTTAAGAGGGGAAGGGAGGGGAGGGCAAGAAGCCCCTCGAGAGGTAGAAGGGATCTGGAAGAGTGGGGTGTTCCAGAATGTCAGGGGACCAAGCATTATAGGGAAGGGGGCCTGGCCGGCAGGCTGAACTATCCCGGGGATGAAGAGGCCGAGCCGAGAGGCGGTGGCGGCATCTGATCAGGAAGTGCGGAGCACTCGCGACTCCTCCAAGAGACTGGAGGCGGAGGGCTGAGGGTGCTGCCAGCTGCCTATCCATTACCTGCTTCCCCAGACCTTCTTCTGAAGGGTGTGGTCTCAGCCACAGAGGTTAGAGAAGCTGAACACTAGCTTTCCAAGCGCCCTCGTCGTTAGACGGCGCCCTGTGACCCAGGCTTGGCCAGCGAGACATAAGGAGCACCGGCTGGAAGCTTCGGGGAAAGGCTTTTCTTTGAAACCTCACCGGAGAGACGAGCATAGGCCTGCCCTTCCCCCGTCCTCCAGTCCTGATCGTGGACGCAACTGCTGCAGCAGTCTCCCTGCGATGAGGAGGGCCCGGGTGGGAGAGAAAACACTGCCTCTGACGTAGCTGAGGCCCTGAGGACACAGCCTGATCTGTTTAAGTCATTGTTAACGGGATGCTGACTTCAAGTTCTGGCTCCTAGCTGTGTGAGCTGGCCATGGCTACTTTTGTCCTGTGCCCCATCTTCCTGCATGTAAAATGGCACCACCTCACAGAACTGTGAGGCACTGCCTGTCTGAAAACACACCTTTTCTGAGCCATGGAAAGAGAAGGATATTTGCTGAGAATTAAGTGGCAGGTGGTGCGGGCTAAGCCACGAGGACAGAGGTGTTGTGACAGTGAGAGCCGACAAGGGAAGTCCATGAGGACAAGCCCAGAGGACAGGTGAGCGCAGAGAAGCAAACGCGAGGCTTCGAGAGCTCTTGTGGAACGTCTGGAGATGAGCAGTGAGGCTGCCTCTGAGCGTCCTGGAAGCCAGCTCTGCTGGGATGGAAACCCCACTGGCTGTGACACCCACAGCACCCAAAGAACAGAAATGGACACGAGAAAGTTCTGACAGGGTTCTGACACTCAACCATCACGTCTCGGCAGTGAGAGCTCTGATGCTCAGCCATTCTGACAGAGGTCTTAGAACTGCCGTTGTATCCTTCCACGATGATACTTCTTCCATTCAACTTGGCGCTCTGCTAACCCAACATTCTGTGGTTATTTTTAGGAACAATTTCCACAAGCTGAGATGTGCCATAACCAATTTTCCTTCCTTCCAATTTTTGATGTTTATGGTTTGTGTTTAACTTCACTAGAACTCAGCTGCAGTGGGAACAGCAAACAAACAAAAAAAGGAACCATGTTGTATAACCGGAGCACACGACATAGTGTCCCGGCGGGATGGGCATTTCGCTCTTTCATTGTAGGTTAGAAAGCAGGCAGGTTTAAATCCTTGGTTTTTACATCCTTTCTGCTATGAGATACCAAGGATCACATCTCGAACACAATGTTCTTCTTTATGTCAAGAACAGCATAGACAAAGGTCACAAGGTTTTGCTTTCCTGAGGAGTAAAGTTGGAGGAAAGCAAAAAGATGATCCAGACGAAGTTTCCAATTGTGGACATGAAAATGGTCATGTTAGAATGTTCTGCATCGTATACAAATAAACCATTTTCTCAGACGTCTCTCTTTCCTGGGCATTGACAGCTGGAAAGTCTTCCGAAGGTCTTCCAGCAGAGACCCCAGCAAGATGGGGAGCCGTGCTTGAGATGGGGCAGACGAACTTTGAGAACAGAACAGTGAGTCACACCATTCACACAGCCCCTCAGCACAGCCTGGTGACTTGACGCCAAATCAGAAGTCACTCCACCAGGCCAAGGAGGGTCTGATGGGCAGGCTTGGGATGGGGACAAAATTTAGGTTATCCTGTTGTTTGTTTCCCCCAACATATAAAAGACTAAAAAAGAAAAAGAAAGGAGACCTATAGATTAAAAGAGACCTAAGAAAAATATTAAGCAAATGCACCGTGTGATTTTTGTTTAGATCATGATTAGAACAAACCAAATAGAGAACAAAACAAAATTTATGAGGCAACCAGGAACATCTGAACACTAGACACTTAACAATATATTGAGGAATTACTGTTATTTCTGTTTAGATGTGAAAATGGTAATATAGTTTTACTTGAGATTTAATGAAATTAATCATTTTTCCTGCTTCATCCCAGACATTCTTAAATGAAACCAACATTTTTTTTTCCTTTACTGAAGTGCCAGGGAAGGAAGACTATGAACAAGCTCGGGACCACTTCCTTGATTCCCACTCAGGCTCTGGCAGCTTTACTCACTGAACTTGGTGAAAACGGCAAATGACGGCTCAGAATGATTATGAAAACGGTTTCTGTCAGCGTGGGCTAACATGATTTTATATACATATTTAAAAGTCCATGCTTTTTAGAGATATCCAGAAAAATGGATGAAATGACAAGATTTCTGAGGCTGATGTAAAAATAATCCCGTGGCAGGCAGGGGTGCCAGTGAAAATGTATTATCCATGTTTTACATGGAATGTCCAAATTAAAATGCTAAAATTTAGATTACTCAGAAAAATAAGTGGATTCTTTTCCTTCATACCAACTATGAATGCTAAAAAACAGTGAAAAAAAATTACTAAAAACCATGTTGTGCACGTGCTCATGATGTCACTTGTTAAAATCAAACGTATAGGATTGTTAACACAGCCCTGATCAATCAATTGACAGAGTCCGGGGAAAATCGGCTCTTGTGCTGGGCATGGTTTCTCCACCTCAGCGCCATGTGATTCTTTGCTGAGGGGCTGTCTGGGGCTTTATAGGATGTTCAGCAGCATCCCTGGCCTCCCCTACTGGATGCTAGGGGCACCCCTCCCTTCCGCCAGTCATGACAACCAAAATTCGTCCAGACATCATCAAGTGTCTCCTGGGGAACAAAAGCACTCTGAGTGAGACCCTCCATCATAGGCCACACTGCTGTTCTAAGGCGATGGCTTCCTGCGGGAGCTGTGACACCCCCCAGGGAACACTGTGGAATTTCACGGGGGCTCCTCTGACATTTGATTTGGGCATGAGTGTGGCTGCCATGCATGCTCTAATGACTCTGAAGTGCAGAGCTGGCCCCAAGGGACCGTGTACATATGTGTGCAACCACCTGTCTGTAATGTATGAATTGAGACCCTGGGTCGACTCCAGGTACAAACCAATTAATTCCTGCAAGTTTAAATGTTATACATAAACCTTCCAGAAACGCACTGGCATTTTGTTTTGTTCAAACCTTTTCCAAGACTTAGTCACCGCTTTGGGAAATCACACCCACACAGGAATGCCTCTCGTAATGCTTCCATGGTCAACACTACACCCCGTGTACCAGACGGCAACAGGCAATGCCCCAGGTCTCCGGGCACAATGGCCACAAGGTCACAGGGAGAGATACCACCAAGTCAGCACACGTTACCCTACTGTAAATTACTTTTGCTTTAATTATCCTTTACAAAATGGGGGCACGTATGGATTTTTCAACATTACACGTGTGGGGGTTACATTACCTGTCAATTCATTTCAGGGTACTGGGCTTGATAGATTGGAGAACCACTGAGCTCAGGTGTTTGGGAAGCGTCATTTCCTTAGGAAATCAGAGAGCAGTTCTACCCCAGCCCCCCTTCCATAAATACACCTTGTAGGACTTACCACATTTTTGTACCTGTGGTTCAAAAGTCATCCGCAGAGTTTCTCCCCTAGGTGGATTCTCTGATGTCAAACAACACGGACGTGCCCACAGAAGGCTCTTCCACCCCAATAACGTGCACTGGGTTTTTCTCTTGCATGATTTCGTGGATGTCAAACAGGGCCAGTGCCCTGCCTGCCGGCTGCCCTGCCTTTGTCCCGGCCCCAGGGCTCTCACCCGTGGGCCCGAGCTGGTGCCGCCCGAGGTGCGGGCTCCGGCTGCAGGGCTGCGGGCGCCGCCGGCCCCGGCCTCGGGGATCCTCCCTGGTGTGCGTTATCTGGTGTCGGATGAGGTGCGAGCTCTGCGTGAAACACTTGCCGCACTGGCCGCACCTGAAGGGCCTGTCGCTGCGGGTAGCCCCCTCCCCAGGGGTCAGGGGCTCCGGCCATGCCGGCGTGGGCTCGAAGGCCAGCCTCTGGCGGCAGTCGTAGGGGCCCTCGCCGGCGTGCTTGCGCTGGTGCTGGGCCAGGGACGAGCTGTGCCGGAAGCCCTTGCCACAGCGGCTGCACTCGTAGGGTCTCTCGGCCGTGTGCGTCCTCAGATGTAGGAACAGGCACGTGGTGCGCGAGAAGGCCTTGCCACACACGCTGCACGTGAACGGCTTCTCCCCGGTGTGCGTGCGCCGGTGGCGGCCCAGGGACGAGTTCTGGTTGAAGGCCCGCCCGCAGTCCTGGCACGCATAGGGCTTCTCCCCGGTGTGGATCCTCCGGTGCACCGTGAGGTGCGTGCTGTGGCAGAACGACTTGCCGCAGTCCGCGCACTTGTAGGGCTTGTGGCCCGTGTGGATGCGCTCGTGCTGCACCAGCGAGGAGTTCTGGCTGAAGGCCTTGCCACACTCCTTGCACGCGTACGGCCGCTCACCCGTGTGGATCCTCCGGTGCACCGTGAGGTGCGCGTTGTGGTTGAAGGACTTGCCGCAGTCCGCGCACTTGTAGGGTTTGTCCGGCACTAGGCTGCGCGCAGGCTCGGGTTCTGGTTCCAGAACCGCCTGACCAGAAGAGTTGCTGCAGTCACTGTTGTCACGCGGCTGTCTTCCCGAGGAGCCCATCTGCTCACCGACTGCACTCGGGTTCTGCTGCGAGCTTGTAACCCATGAGTCGGGAGCACACAAACACTCTGTCCTGGAAGTCTCCGGGAGGGGATTTGGGTTTGGACTCAGGACACAGTTTTCCCCAAGTCTGAGACCTTCGTGACTTCCATCTTGAACCAGTGCTTCCTCGAGGCTGAATTCCAATTGCCTCAAATTACCCTGGTCCTTCTCGGGCCCCTGCACCCGGCCCTCATATTCCCAGTCTTCCCCTGGTGTAGCGGGACACAGAGCCTCCCCCAGGAAGCCTTCCCGCCCCTTCTCCTCAGGAAGGCCCTGCTCCTGGGGTGGTGCTCGGCCCTCAGGTCCAGACTCCCAGCCTGAAAGAAAACCCAAGAGCTGTGAGGGGCTAGTGGACACACCCTGGGCCTGTGACCTAACCTCCTGCCCCACCTCCCAATTCTGCTCTCACATTGACCCCAGTGCCCTGTCTGTAAACACAGCTTCACTCATTCATCCTTTCCACAAAAACTTCTTGAGCACCTGCCGTGGGCCAGATATTGGCCTAGGTCAGGAGCTGGCCAACTACAGCCCCCAAGCGACCGATGCTTTTTATGTTCTAAAGGGCTGTAGGAAAAAACATGTGATGGGTGGGCGGAATTCTGAAGCTGTCGGTGGCTGTCCAGGCAGTCATCCAGGTACTGCGCTCAGGTGACATTAAGCTTGCTCATCAGCTGGCCTTAAATCTCGAAGTAGGGAGCTGACGCTGGATCAGCTGCCTGGGCCCAAAGCAATCCCCCTCAAGCTTTAAAAGCAGGAGGTAGAAGGCAGAGGCTGCCTGGCCAGGGGGCATGAGCCAGGGAATGCGGGGGCCTCTCAAAGGTGAGAGAAGCTCTCGGCTGAGTCTGCAAGGAAACAGGAACTTCAGTCCTATGACCGCATGGAACTGGATCCTGCCCGTGTCTAGATGCGGATTCTTCCTGTGCCTCCCAGTAAGTCGGCCCCCCGACCCCCAGCCCGCCAACGCCTTGCCTTTGGCCTTGTGGGCCCCAGAGCAGATAAACCAGTCAGGTCTGACAGAACTGGGAGATAATAAATGTATGTTGTCTTAAGCCGTGTTTGTGGCAATCTGTCTCAGCGGTGACAGTTGCCCGCAAAGCCTAAAATATCTACGGTCTGGCCCTAGATGCTGGGGACAACGCAGTGACCCTCTGGAGCTAGGGAGGCAGACACTGAACAAAGTGCAGAAGGAGCAGGCTTGGGTGGGAAACGAGTAGCTGAGTACAGAAGACCTAGGTGTGACAGGCCAGATCCCCAAGTGCAGGTGCCCTCTTGTCTGCGGACACCCTGGAGGAGCAGCATCTGGCCTGCGGATCCTCCAGAATCGCCCCTCACCCAGGCAGGGCGTGGAGTGGCGGTGGAGCAACTTACCGCACACTCACCCCTACAGCAGCACATGCCTACTCTCTGGAAGGCAGAGTCTAGAGCCAGATTTGGCAGGGCTGTGCCCCTTCTGGAGACTGCAGGAATGGGTTTCCTTGCTGTTTCCAGCGTCTAGGGGCGCCCACGTTCCTTGGCCCTTGCCCTCGCCTCCAGAGCCAGCAGCGGAGCGCCTGCCAATCCCTCTCTGACGTCACCTGTCCTCTTCCCGCCTCTCACTAGAGGACTGTTGTGACTGCACTGGGCTGGCCCAATAATCCAATGGATGGGCGCTGGGCATCAGGACGTGGACGTCCTTGGGGGCCAGGCTCCCTGTTCACCCCAGCCCTCTCCAACCTTCTCACCTGCTGCAATCCTGTCCACAGCACACTCTATGTGTTCATTCACTTAGGGTCCATCTCACCACACCAGAATGTCCACAGCCAGTTCCTACAGCTGACAGGGAGCAGGTTCTCAAAAATACATGCTTCAGATGCGAGGCTCTGAGGCACTGGCTGGGGGACAGGTGCCGTAGGAGCCAAGCCTGACCAGGCAGCAGGCGCCTGTCTCGCTCACCTCCAGTCCCCAAACTGGACTCCATGCACAGCACCCAGAGGGTACTTAACAAAAACACCAGCCAGTCCACAAGGACAAAAACACCAGCCAGTCCACAAGAACACTCTACAGGAATGTTTACAGCAGCACTTTTCCCAAGAGCCAAAAAGTGGCAACAACCCAAATGTCCAAAAGTGTGGTCCATCCACATAATGGGATATGATTCAGCCATGGAAAGGAATGAAGTACTGACATACGCTACAACATGACTGAACCCTGAAAACAAGATGTTCACTGAAAGAAGCTAGACACATACAAACTATTAGGTATTAAAATAAGCTACAAGGATATATTGTATTGATACAACACAGGGAATTTAGCCAATATTTTATAATAACTGTAAGTGGGGTACAGCCTTTAGAAACTGTGAATCAGTATATTGTACACCTATAGCTTATATAATACATACATCAACTATACTTCAATAAAAAAATAAAACAAAACAGACACAAACAGAAAAAAAGAAAAAGCTGGACACCAAAGGCCACATACTGTAAGATTGCATTTAAATGCAATATGCAAATCCACGGACAGAAAGTGGATTAGTGGTTGCCGGGGGCTGGGAGGGATGAGGCGATAGAGTGACTGCCTTTGATATTGTCATTTAATAAGAAATATGTATTTGGTCTTCATCTCTGGTCCCCGACACACAGCTCCTAAAAGGCTTGGGATTTCCTTAGTGAGAGGGGTCAGGAGTGTCTTTTGTTAATTGTAATAAGTCCCCCTCAACCATATGAGTTCAAGCTAACGAGGTGACTCATGGTGGGCCTCTGGACAGCTTCAAGGGGAGCTTCAGCCCCTCTCCCCTGACATCTGTCTGTTCATTTGTATCTTTTATATCATCATTTACAAAAAACAGTAAATGTAAACAGTGTTTCCCTGAGGTCTGTGAGCTGTTACAGCACATTACTGAACCTGAGGGGCCGTGGGAACTCCCGATTTACAGCCAGTCGGTCAGAAGTATGGGAGGCCCTGACTTGTGGCCAGTGTCTGAAGTGGGGGCAGCCGTATGGGACTGAGTCCTTAAGCCGTGGGGTCTGCACCAGCTCCACGGAGATAGCGTCAGAATTGGACTGAATCGTTGGGACACGCGGCTAGTGTCTGGAGGGGTGGAGAACTGGTTGTTGATGTGGAAACCCCACACGTTTGGTGTCAGGAGTGTTCTGTGGGTAAAAACAAACCATGGTACTGCTAATGGACAACTTCTGGGCAGCAGAAATGTTCTGGAACTAGACGCTGCTGATGGATGCACAACATGTGAATACACTCAAAACCACAGAATCGTACACCTTACACGGATGAATTTTATGGCATGCTTGGGACCTGGCAGCTGGAAGGAGGCTGGCCTGATGGGAGTTAGTTCAGGGCCTGGGGGTGAAGGCCAGCATTTGGGGCTGGAAGATGTCAGACAGGCTCCGTGGCCTCAGAGGAGACAGGGTACTTGTTAGTCCTGCCCCCGGGTGATGGGCCACACCCTATTGTGGAGGTACCGGGGCTTCCCTACACATGGTGTCAGAGGCTTTCAGGTGGGAGGCTGGGCTGCAGGTACAACTGGTTACGTATCCCGTGGCCAGAGTCCACTTCTTTCAGAAAGTAGTCAGGGTACCAACGCACCAGCCCCAGGGAAGGGATGGATAAGCCAGTGATGACAATCTAGACTCCCTCCTTCCAGCTTCCCCAGCAGCTGGGCTGACCCCCTCCTGACCAAGGAGACCTCAATGGACAACATCTGGAATTCTGATAAAAGGGGACAAATGTGATTGGCGCCATTCTTCCCAGCTCCTCCTGCCCCTGTCTGGAGCACAGATGTGACGGCCAAAGCTGCTGCAGCCACACTGAGCCCCAAGGAAAGGCCAGGAGAATCAGAACCATCAGCCCTGGCATTCCTGGAATGCCAAGCCAGCACCAGCAATGGCCACCTCTGGGCTCCTGCTTCGTGAGAAAAATGCTGCTCTCTTGCTTTGAGGAGCTCTAGCCCAGTTGTCAGGTATCTACGGCTGAACACAATCCTGTTCCCGAGAGAACAGAAGGGTGTAGGGAAGAGGTTTACAGGATGTGGACGTGCAAGAATGCAACGGAGAAGATGAAGGGCAAGTTCACACATCAGAAACGATCCTGTGGTAAGGGCACGCTGGGAAGGTTGCTGAGAGAGGGAAGAAGTGGTGCCTTCTGACCCCTCGAGGAGAGGCGGGAGGTCTCTGAGCTCAGAGGAAAGGGAGCACAGGTGAGGAGGCCTCAGAGCACCGGGAGCGCCCCAGGCAGGGGACGGGAGGACAGGGCCCAGACTGCCCGTGCAGAAAAGAGCTACAGGGTCGGCCCAAGGCTGCCATCCTAAGAGCGCCAGCTTTCAAGGCTGGTCTTTGGCTGGGTCTGGGAACTTGGATTTGGGGAGGAGGGTTGCCACAAACCTAACCGGTCAGAGGCTCACTGTGCCCGAACTCTGTGACAACAATATGGTTTAGGGCGAACACCTGCTTTCTCCTGGGAGCCTGGAGTCTTGGTCTGTGCCAGGTAGGGGGTGCCCACGTGACCAGCCCCCAATAAACCCCCTGGCACAGAGCCTATAGTGAGCCTCCCTGGCAGCCAACACTTGTCCCCTGTTGTCACAACTCACCGCCCGTCCAGGGAGGGCTTCTGAAGCTGGCGTCTGGGCCTCTGGCCTCTTCCCTTTGCTGACCTTCCTCTGCACCCTTGCTCGGGGATCCCGACACGCCACCCCTTCCAAGCAGCACAACTGCTCCTGTTAGGGGTTCCCACTTGGCGGGTTCTCACCTGGACAGCGGCCCTGGGAAATTCCTCTCTCTGCCACCCATAGCTCAGCCCCTTGCTCCAGCTGGGAGATGACTTCGGGTTTGGGAAGCTCAGGCCCTGGAAACAGAGAAAGACAAAGGAGGTGGGAGCCTGCTCTGGAGAAAAAGAACCAGCCCAGGCTCCAGCCCTAGGCTCCTGACCGTCAGGATATGGGGGCGCCTCATAAGTTTTTGCATTGGGACAGAAAAGGGCAGACACCCTCCTACCCGCATGTCCCATAGGAAATGAGAATTCAAGGTCTCTGATCCCTAGCCCAGGTCAAGTCCTCACACCAGAGGCCCCACGACCCATAACCCACGAAGAATAAGTCACCACAGGAATCTGATCGTCAGCTTGGGAAGTGGGCCTCACCCACAGAGAGCAGGTGCCCGAAGGTCTCCAGCATCACGTCACGGTACAGGGTCCTCTGGGCAGGGCCCAGCTGCCCCCACTCCTCCTGGGTGAAGTCCACAGCTACGTCCCGGAAAGTCACCGGCTCCTGAAACATCACACACACTCTCAATCAGCTGGACTGTCCTCATCAACACGCTCGGGAGAAGGAGGAGGAGAGGGGAAGGCGAAGACAAGCAGGCCAGTGTCCAGAGAGCGCACGTTCTGAGCGATGCAAGTCAGGTTTCTCTGGGTACCTACTGGGCTGCCTCATGCGGGGGTGGGCTGTATGGCGAGGACATGAGAAAGTATCCGGGCAAGACCAAAGCCAACCATAGCTGACCTACAACTGATCTCAGACAGGTGCCGGTGCTGACAGAGACCAGATTCAACTGCCGACTTGCAGATTTGTGGGCTGAAGAAATGGTTACTGTTCTAATCCACTAAATTTTGGGATAGTCTGTTGTGCAGCAACAACTAACTGACACACTAAGAAATCCTCAGATTCAAAGCAAGGCTTATCAGCCTCCCTGAAAGAGGGATGTGCAGTTGAGGTCAGAAACTCGCTGGCCTTGAGAGACTGGGCAGGCTCACAAGTGACTAAAGTGAGCCCATGTAAGAGCTTACGAGGGTTTAACCGATAAGAGGTGACACGGGAAGTGATGAGTAATATGTGTGACCTGTCTGAAGGGGTGGCTGGGACTCAGAATCAGTTGACTGTGGGGAAATACAGGCCCCATGTGGTCAGAATTCCCAATCTCTGGTGAGAAGCTGAAAATTCGGTCACATTTTATGAAGTGAAAACTTTAAATTTTGGTAAGTTTATGCAATGTATTTAAAATGTTTCCCAACCCTTCTGTGGGCTGGCTGTGGCCATGATTAAAAGCTGGATCAAAGGTTTGGCTCTGCCATTTCCTCGAGAGGCAGAGAGCAGGTACCCACCTTTGCCTCCTCGTTTCCTTGTCTACAAACAATCACTCCTTGGGAGCTGTGATAGGGATTAAGTGGCTGGTAAACACTTCTTACAGGCCAACTGGATAGCCACATGCAAAAGAATAAAGTTGGTCCCCTACCTCACACCATATGTAAAATTGAACTCAAAATGGATCAAAGACATAAATGTAAGAGCTAAGACTATTAAATTCTTAGAAGAAGGGACTTCCCTGGCGGTCCAGTGGGTAAGGCTCTGTGCTTCCAATGCGGGGGGCCCAGGTCCGATCCCTGGTCCAGGAACTAGATCCCACATGCATGCTGCAACTAAACTAAGAAGCCCACATGCCGCAACTAAAGATCCCACATGCTGCAACAAAGATCCCACATGCTGCAACTAAGACCCGGTGCAGCCAAAATAAATAAATAAATATTAAAAAAAAATTCTTAGAGGAAAACATAGTGCTAAATCTTTATAACCTTGTATTTGGCAAAGGATTCTTAGATATAACAGCAAAAGCACCAGCAATAAAATAAAAAAATAAGTAAAACGGACTTCATCAAAATTAAAAACTTTTGTGTTCCAAAGGACATTATCAAGAAAGTGAAAAGACACCCATATGATGGGTGATGATAACTGCAAATCATATATCTGATAAATGACTTGTATCCACAAGATATAAACAACTCTTAAAACTCAATAATAAAGACAATCCAATTGAAATGAGCATAGGATCTATACAGGTATTTCTTCAAGAAGATATAAAAGAATATACAAATAGCTAATAAACACATGAAAATATGCTCAACATCATTCACCACCAGGGAAATGCAAGTCAAAACCACAGACCAAATACTTCAATTTTAAAATTGTATTTTCTTTTAAGAAAAACACAGTCAGATTTAAAAATATTAAAGATATTAAGGAAATATAGTACAGGTGCCATATGGCTCTGACAAAAATTGTGCAGCAAATATGCAGAACCCTTTGGTTGGGAACGGAGGTCTCTGCTCCTGTCCTCATATCCTCACCTCCCACTCAGAAGGTCCTCCAATCCTGACAACATGCTCCCTGTGCCTCCTGCCCCCACCCACCACCACCTAATCTGCATGGGGTACCAGTGACAGCCCAGCCACCGGGTCTTCAGACCCCTGCAAACCTCCTCCTCCTCTGCACTGTTGAGTCCCGGAGGGATGGGCTTTGTCAGACCCCATCCTCCCCCCTCACCCAGTGCCTTAGTTAGCTCTCAGTGTCTCTCCTACCCCCACCCCCCAGATGTCTGAATGTTTTTTCTCAAACCCATACCATTCCTGCTTAAAACACTTGAATGGCTCCTTTCCATCTTTGGATACAGGATGACCTCTTTTAGCCTGGCTACGGTTGGCTGAAAAACGGCCCCCAAAGGTATCTGGGTCCTAGTTCTTGGAACATGTGAACGTTACCATAAATGGCAAGAGGGACTTTGTGGACGTGATTAAGGATTTTAAAAATAGGGAGATTACCCTGGATTATCCAGGAGGTCCCTAAATTCAATCACAAATGTTCTTCTGAAGGGAAGGCAGAGGGAGATTTAACAACAGAAGGGAGAAGACAACGTGACCACTAAAGCAAATGCTATGCTGCTGGCTTTGAAGATGGACAAAGGGCTATGAGCCAAAAAATGCAAGCTGTACAGCTCTAACAGCTGAAAAAGGCAAAGAAACAGATTCTACCCTAGAGCCTTGACAGGAAGGGCAGATCTGCCCACATGTTGATCACAGCCCAGTGAAGGTGACTTCAGACTTCTAACCTCCAAAACTCTAAGAACAAATGTATATATTTTAAGCCACCACATTTGTAGTAATGTTATGGCAGCCAGAGGATGCTAATACCAGAAGCCCTCCACTTCTGGTCCTCGCCTCCTGTGGTGGCTGGCCTCCAAGATGGCCCCCAAGGATCCCCAGCCCTTTGTAGCCCCCTCCTATACGAGCAAGTTTGACTTATGTAACCAATAGGATATAGTAGAGTGTGAATTTTGACCCCAGGTCATAAGACATTGTGGCTTCCACATAGCTCCCTCCTGGATCACTCACTTTGTGGGAAGCTAGGTGCCATGTTGTGAGGCCGCCCAGGCAGCTCCACAGAGAGGCCCACATGAGAAGGAACACAGGCCTCCTGCCTGTCATGCGAATGAGCCATCCTGGAGGTGGATCCTCCAGACCCAGTCAAGTCTCAGGTGACAGCTGTCTAGGCTGACACCTTGACTGCCATGAGCCCAAGCCAAAACCACCAGCTAAGTCATTCCAGGATTCCTATCATCAGAAACTGAGATAATATTTATTGTTGTTTTAGGCCACTACATTTTTCATTATTTGTTACACAGCAACCAATAATGAACACACTTTCTCTTAAGCCTCTCACTGCTGACAAAGACTCTCTCCTTGACCAAACTTTAGTCTGGTTCCTCACAACCCTCTTCCCAACTAAGCTTTGACTTCTGGGCTTCTGTGTCCGTTTCTGCATCACTCAGTTTTACCAAAAATCCACTGATTTAGCCAGGATCCCACCCTCTATATCTGACCACTCTTGATATCTTTTCAAAGTCCTCATCCCCCACAATCCTCCAGATAACATCCCCTCATTTGGGTGCTTCAGCAATAATCCTGTTTTAGGTCAGTTTAGCAAGAATTACCCCGCGCCCCCCCACTATAAATACCCACTTTTCCCTGTTGTATTCGGAATAGAGCCCAGCTCTATACTGAAGTCTCTTTCCCCCTATTGCAACAGTTCCCAAATAAAATCTGTTTTTACTGCTTTAACTACTGTCCAGCTCTGGTATTCTTTGACACTGCTCACTCCCTGCCATCCACAGCAAAAGCAAACTAAAGCGTGGTTGCATGTCCTGCCAATCTGCAACAACAAGTCTCTGAACACATGCACACCTAGGATTTTTGAGAGTCTCACTCTGCATTCCAAATGTGAAATAAATGCAACCCCCCGCAGACAACAACAAAAAGAAAGTCTGTAACTTCAAAGACCCGGAGCTTCAGGAATTATGAATTTCTTTTGGTTCCTGCTACGTGGAGTCAGCACTACATGGAGAACAGAGGTCACTTTGTCTAGAAAGGCTGGAGCTTTGAATCAGGCGCCTTCCCAGATGGCCTTGCAAGCAGACTACCCTGTACTGCAGACCCCCACAGCCCCGCAGGGGTCAGACCCGGTGGTCGCTCCCGCCCCATTAACGCGGTGTGTGGTCACCTGTCCTCACCCCAGAGGCTGTCCCCGTCCGCGGGCCAGGGGGTTCGGGGAGCGGGGCTCTGGGTGGGTGTCGGTTGACTCCGCATGTTGAAGCATCTCTGCTCCAGTTACTATTACCCATGCTCATGGTGGTCGGCCTTCGGGGCGGGGCCAGCCCGGTCCTCGGGAATGACTCCAAGTTCTAGGCCGGGACGGAAAGGCAGGAGGACTTGCGGAGCATGCGCAATCGGGGACTGGAAGGCCTGGGTTCGATTCCCGACGCCACCCCTCACCAGCTGGGCTAGTCGGGGCGCCCGACCTGGGCTTCAGTCTCCCCGTATGACCAGGGGATAACGCCCGACCCTGCTCATCGTGCGCTGCGAGGGGTAAAGGGTCAATATCTGAGGGAGATGCCCGGCCTGGGGCCCGCGGCCGTCGTTGTTATTGTTACTATTATTGTTCCGCCGTACCTGGAGCCGTTCCGCCGGCGGCCCCGTAGCCATCGCCAGTGTCGCCGCTTCCTCCTCGGGGTCCATCCTGGGCCGACAGGTCGAGGACAGGCGCCCGAGGTGAACCTGAACCAGAGAGCCCCACCCGCTTCAGGGACCGCAGGACTCGCCGCCCGCCGGACAATGGCGGCCGCGCCGGCGACGCTGCAACTACAGCTCCCAGAAGGCTGTGCAGCGCGCTGCAGCCCCGGCCAATGAAAGCCTTCGTTCATCGAGCCTTCGACCAATGGGGGCTTCCTCTCGCTTGCCCTTCGGCCAATGGGGCCCCTCAGGCCGCCACGCTCTGGGCCTAGGCGGGCGGGGGTCCAGCGCCAGTAGCTATGGTGTTGCGGGCCCCGATGGTGGGGGAATCGTTCTCCCAGACCAAATGCCAGTCCGCGCCCTGCGGCCCCGCTTCCAAATGCCAGTCTGCGCCCTGTGGCCTGGCATCGGAAAGCCAGTCTGCAACCCGGAATGCCACGGCCCGGGTTGAAATCTGGGCCTGCTCTTCTCAGCTGGAAAGGCGCAGGAGGAGGCCTGGGGCTTTCCTTGTTTGTCTGTGGATCGTATACTGCCGTTGTGCTTAAAATATTTCTATGCTTTACAATTACATGAACGTTTAAAGATTTTGTTAATGGAATAGGTTTAGGGGGCTAGTGGCCCAGAGTGGGCACAGGCGGGTTCTGAGAGCTGATCATGTTCTGTTTCTCAATTTGGGGTATTCCCTTTGCGAAGGGTCATATCTGTGGTTCTGTTAGAGTCCATTAAAAAGTTTATTAGAAAAGAAGAAAGGAAAAGCAGATGTTCACCAGGATGCAGTCGAACCAGAACAAATATTTATTTGATCATGTACTGTGTGCTAGGAACCAGGCACAGCAAGGAAGAGAACAGAGATACTCGCCCGCCCCCACGGGGCTGTTGGTATAGTGGGGAGAGACAGACAGTAAACCACAAACATGACAAAAGGGTGAACGACCGTGGTCACTGCGGGGATGGGGCAGCCGGCTTCCAAGGGGCACGCTGTTTCCGCACTCACTCCCATCCCTGTCATCCCTTTGCTGCTCCTGCATCTCTCCGCTTCAGTCCAACCACCTTTCTGCAATCTGCTGGGCATTTCCCCTGCAACCACACCCAGGACCCAACCCCACCAGGCCTGCGATGCCAGGAGGAGCATGTGTTCACTCACCACTCACCGTGGCTGTGGGAACCACGAGTCAGGCAGCCTCCAGGAGACCGAATATGGCTTCTACTGGGAGCCCAACAAAATTTCCTGGTGGTATTCCTTTCTCCGTGGGCAGAGAAGGTCCCAGGAGGGACCCAGAAGGTCCCAGGAGGATCTATTGCCTTCCCCTTAGCAGCAGCCGCCCAGAGGGTAGAGAGGTGGTGGTGGGGTGTTGAGTCTATTATCTTCTCCTTGGGAACAGCTCTTGTTTTTATTTATTTATTTATTTAAAGTAAAGCTTTTTTAATATATAAATTTATTTATTTTATTTTTGGCTGTGTTGGGTCTTCGTTGCTGCGCGCCGGCTTTCTCCAGTAGCGGCGAGTGGGGGCTACTCTTTGTTGTGGTGGGCGGGCTTCTTACGGTGGATTCTCTTGTTGAGGAGCACGGGCTCTGAGTGCGCGGGCTTCAGTAGTTGTGGCTTGCAGGCTCAGTAGTTGTGGCGCACGGGCTGAGTTGCTCCGTGGCATGTGGGATCTTCCCAAACCAGGGCTTGAACCCGTGTCCCCTGCATTGGCAGGCGGATTCTTAACCACTGCGCCACCAGGGAAGCCCCGTATCCTTTATTTTTATTCTTAATTTTTTGGCTGTGCCACATGGCATGTGGGATCTCAGTTCCCCTGCCAGGGATTGAACCCGTGCCCCCTGCAGTCGAAGCGTGGAGTCTTAACCACTGGACCACTGGGGAAGTCCTACAACTGTGTATCTTTTTAAAAAATATTTATTTATTTATTTAGGCTGCACTGGGTCTTAGTTGAGGCACATGGGATCTTCATTGCAGTATGCGGGATCTTTAGTTGCAGCATACGGAATTTTTTTTTTCCAGTTGTGGCATGCAGACTTCTTAGTTGTGGCACATGGAGTCTTAGTTGCGGCATGCATGTGGGATCTAGTTCCCCGATCAGGGATCGAACCTGGTCCCCCTGCACTGGGAGCACAGAGACTTACCCACTGGACCACCAGGGAAGTCCCAACAACTGTGTATCCTTAGTACACCACTGCCGTACATTTCAGCCGTGAGTACAGTTGGATGCTGAGCCCCATGAATTCTAGAAAAATCTCTAGATGTGGGAGTGGTCTTGTGGGCCACCAATAGATTCACTACTGGTTGTATCAAAAATACATGATGATTATTTTGGTATCTGTGTTTTAAAAAGTGGGGGTGGGGGTGGGCAGGGAGAATGGATTTCTGTTAAAAGGAGCCCCTGGGTCACATGTAACACAGGTGTGGTATCTGTTTAAGGTCTTCTAAAAATTAAGCCACAAATGTAAGTGAAACCAACAAAGAGGAAATAGATACATGGATATACAATTTTGAGATTACTTTTTTTTTTTTTTTTTTTTTTTGCGGTACGCGGGCCTCTCACTGTTGTGGCCTCTCCCATTGTGGAGCACAGGCTCCGGACGCGCAGGCTCAGCGGCCATGGCTCACGGGCCTAGCCGCTCCACGGCATGTGGGATCTTCCCGGACCGGGGCACGAACCCGTGTCCCCTGCATCGGCAGGCAGACTTTCAACCACTGCGCCACCAGGGAAGCCCGAGATTACTCTTTACAACATGTTAAGATGGGTCCAATAAGCTGTAATTCCAACACTTCCTTTCAGGTGGGTCTTATGCACGTTTTGATTTGGAAACACTGGGTATGAGAATCGTTTGGGCGGAAAGGTCTCAGGTTCCTATTTCAAATGAGCCCACTTCTTGGGTCCTTAAGAGCCTCCGGTTTCCGATTTATGAAAGGGTAGAACCCCTCTCAGAGCAGGGCCTGAAGCACTCACTGTGTACACAGCAACTTCTGTCTTCCATTCCCCCCAGCCCCCTACATGCATCCTTCTTGTGTGATTCCCACAGGGTGTGGTCTCCAGGAACCCATAACCCCTATGCTCCTGTGTGGCGTCCCCATCTTGGGAAGAAGGGACTTGAGGGCGCTGCGGCATCACAGCATCTTCCGTACTGAGTCCCTAAATAGTGCCTTCACCGAACAAGGCTAATTTTAAGACTTGCTGAATGGAAATGTCTCTCGGGTGTTTGGTCAACAAGAATTGTCAAACAACACTCACTTTGCTAGATCCATTGCACAAGTCCTTCCTCCCAGGCCCCAGCATCTTCTGAAAGCTACACAAGGTTGGTCTCAGCAGCAGGACCAACTGCCTAACCAGGCAGCAAAGTCCCCTCTGTTCTGTGCAGGCCACTGTAGGAAGGCATTCCTTGTCTCAAACTCCGAGTCTTATATGAATCATGTGGGGGAGTGCATTCAGTATTTGGTGGTTATACAAATTCACACACCTGTCTTGTCCACCCAGGTGTCCCAGGATACCAGCACCTCTCTGGGGCCCACTGACTTCCTGGTGATAAGGCTTCTGGAAAATAAAGTCTTAGAGCCTTAAAAGGACTCCAAGGAATTCTAAGAAGCCAAGGAGCCTGCCTGCTCTACTGGAATCAACTCTGATTGGCAAAACAGAAGAGCCTGACATCTTTTCTTTAAGCTCTTGCTTTTTCAATCTTCAATTGACAGTGACACTGAATCAAAAGGAAACATGTACACAACCCCCAAATCAACTGCAGATGTCTTCATGCACTGTAGTTTTGCTCACCTATAGGTACACATATGAAATAATTTGTTACCCAAATAAGAAGTGTACCACCAGGGAATAAAACACTACAGAAGTTTTAAAATGGAAAGCAGCTGTCTCCTGCCCCACCTTACCCAACAGTCACAAATCCCATCAACCACTTTTAGCCATTTCTATTCTGGTTCTTCCTGAGGCCACCTCTGCAATTCTTTCAGTCTATAGACCTTACTGGCTTCCTGCTCTGATAAGGAATTTAGATTTGACTCACGTCGTTGCTCTTCTATTTGCTTCCAACTTTTTGTCATATTACTGTTTTGAGCTCTAGTTTTGGTCTCCTAAGTAACCTAAAGTATTGTATTTAAAAGCCCGCTTCCTAAGATGATGATACGGGGATACACTCCCCCCTTTCTACTTCTCTTCCCCTTTCTACTTTGTAACAGTCACAGGCTGTGCCATTACTATTGGTGACAGGACTGGGAACAATGGCACGCCACTCTGTTGCCATTATGAAATCTATTCTGTCACAGATCTGGGTTTCTTCCTAAAATTGAAAAATAAAAATAAACAGTATCTACTCTTTATATCAGAGCTATGCAAACACTGTTCAGTGAAGGGCCAATCAAAACAACGATTATATTTCCCTCTCTTTTTTTCCGATTTCCTGAGTCCTCTGCCTCTTCCAGGAAGAATTATTAACACAAGGGTCAAATGAATACTCCTTTCTAAAGTTTGCTTCAGGGGCTTTCCTGGTTGCGCAGTGGTTAAGAATCCACCTGCCAATGCAGGGGACACGGGTTCAAGCCCTGGTCTGGGAAGATCCCACATGCCACAGAGCAACTAAGCTTGTGCGCCACAACTACTGAGCCTGAGCTCTAGAGCCTGAGAGCCACAACTACTGAGCCCGAGTGGCAGAACTACTGAAGCCCGCGAGCCTAGAGCCCGTGCTCCCCAACAAGAGAAGCCACAGCAATGAGAAGCCCGTGCACCGCAACGAAGAGTAGCCCCCACTCGCCACAACTAGATAAAGCCCACGTGCAGCATTGAAGACCCAATGCAGCCAAAAGTAAATAAATAAATTTATATTAAAAAAAATTTGCTTCACATTTGGACTGCAATTGTCTTGTACAATCTGTACATTTTCTCGAACAATTTGCTTACTTTGAAGTCTCTGATTAACTTTTTTTTAATTAGAAGAAACATTCCTTTTTCTTAAAAAATATTCCTTTTCTACTTTCAAAATTCTTTCCAGAAGTTTCTGTGATTTTTGTGTGTGTGTGTGTGTGTGTGTGGCTGTCTTGGCTCTTTGTTGCTGCGCGGGCTTTCTCTAGTTGTGGCAAGCAGGGGCTACTTTTTTGTTGTGGCGCGTGGGCTCCTCATGGTGGCTTCTCTTGTTGTGGTGCACAGGCTCTAGGCACGCGGGCTTCAGTAGTTGTGGCTCCCGGGCTCTAGAGCGCAGGCTCAGTAGTTGTGGTGCACAGGCTTAGTTGCTCCATGGCATGAGGGATCTTTCCGGACCAGGGCTCGAACCTGTGTCACCTGCATTGGCAGGCGGATTCTTAACCACTGCGCCATCTGGGAAGTCCCAGTCTGTGATGTTTTTTTAATTGTGTTCTCAATTTCTCATGCTGCGTGAATCTATCCATGATCTGAAGATCTTTCAGCTCTGGTGAAGTTTCCCTTTTTCTTTCTTTCTTTTCTTTGCTTTCTGGCCCAACAGTCTTACTTTTAATTTCAGGAAGTCTATTCTTTTTAAAAGAGCATCTTGGATTTATTTTTCGTTTGCAATTATTTCTTGACTCACTCCTAGAATAAAACATTTAAAATATTTATTTCTCCTGAATATCTGTTCTCTTTGGCAGTTTTTTTTCTGTTTTATCTTAGATTTTTTAAAAAAATAATTTTATTAATTAATTAATTAATTTTTGGCTGCGTTGGTTCTTTGTTGCTGTGCTTGGGCTTTCTCTAGTTGTGGCGAGCGGGGGCTCCTCATTGCAGTGGCTTCTCTTGTTGCGGGTCATGGGCTCTAGGCATGTGGGCTCCAGTAGTTGTGGCTCACGGGCTCTAGAGTGCAGGCTCAGTAGTTGTGGCACACGGGCTTAGCTGCTCTACAGCATGTGGGATCTTCCCGGACCAGACCTCAAACCCGTGTCCCCTGCATTGGCAGGTGGATTCTTAACCACAGAATCACCAGGGAAGCCCCAGATATTTTTTCATTCATGTTGGAGGCTTCCTTAATCATTCACTCCCTAGTTCTCATGATATTGAAGAAGCTATCAGAAAGCAGAGGGGAAGCTCCACAGATGGGTGGGGCTGGTTTAATGGCACACTTTGCTTTAGGATTAAAAGGGTAAGAACCAGCTGTTAGGATGAACGTCCTTGAAATGCCAAAATAAGGTAGCACTTGTTCTGGAGCATAATACACCAGATTCCCTAGTCCCTCAGACATTTTTTTTTTTTGGCCATTTTACGGTTTTATTAAACAAAACGTGCACACGAGCTGTCTATTCATTTTCTTCGCTGTGCAGCCTGGTGTTGGGATTGGTGACTCTGATGGCCAGCTGGGCTGCTCTCTCTACAATGGCTTTGCAGTTCCTGGAGGAGGCGCTGTGCGCAATGTCAGCACAGTAAGACTTGTTACAAGTCAGCAGCACTTCAAGCTCCTTGACGTTGTGGACCAGGAACTTCTGGAAGCCACTGGGCAGCATGTGCTTTGTTTTCTTGTTGCTCCCATAACCAATGTTGGGCATCAAGATCTGGCCCTTGAATCTCCTGTGCACCCTGTTGTCAATGCCTCTGGGTTTCTGCCAGTTCCACTTAATTTTGACATATTGGTCTGACTGGTGCTGGATGAACTTCTTGGTCCTCTTTTTGATGATCTTGGGCTTCACGAGGGGTCTGAGGGCAGCCACGATGCCGAGTAAGAGATGGCAGCCACCTCCGTAGGCAGCGCCGAGGACCTCAGACTTTTTCTTATAGCACATAATTCATTCTCTACTATATTTTTTGCTTACCCATGGCCAGATACTGAACGCAAGAGAGGGGACAGCAAATTAGAAGTTTCATGGACAGACCTTCAATGAACCCTGCTTTCCTGCCCCACTTGTCAGTCTACAGCTCTGACAGGGGGGCTGTGACCTCCACTCCTGCAGCTCCCTCTTTGCAAGTTCCTAGCTACAGCCTTTCCCACTCTGCATCTCCAGGCGATGCTCTCACCTGCTTTCACCTTGCTCAAACCTGCAATAATGGACTCTCCCACTTGCTTCACCACTGATTTACACTTCAGCCTTTTTTTGAACATGCTGCCGAGTTGACCTTCTTAACCAACCATCTGTGCACATGATTTTATATGTTGTAACATTCTGTGTATATACCATTTTGAGCCCTGTTTTCACTTCACTTGACATCTTTTGATTAGTCAACCTAACTGAGCAACAAACTTAAGTTAGAGCATGACAGAGTCCCTGAAAAATTGAGTCTACTTTTAATTCCAATAAAAATCATTTTAGAAGACTTCCCATCATTAGTTTTCCTTCAATTTGTTTTTTGTTTATTTTTGCCATGCCATGCAGCGGGATCCTAGTTCCCTGACCGTTGATAGAACCCAGGCCCTGGCAGTGAAAGGACCAAGTCCTAACCATTGGACCACCAAAAAATCCCCCAATTTGTGTTTTTAATTGCTGGTTTACACTGAACATGGCTGGCTTCAAATTTCATTACCAAACACCAACTTCCTCATGCAATGGTTTCTTCTTAGGTTGAGTGTGTGGGGCTCTGTGTAAAGAGTATCTTTCAGTTCCCCATCATCTCCATGAACGTGGAGACAACGTCTGGTTGAGTTTGCATGGCTGTACGCACTAAAAAGACTATCTGGTGGGTACAGCTCCATTCTGTGTTTTCTAACTTCTGCCAAGAGCTCTGACTGAATGTTTTTCATCAGTGGTCATATTCATGACCTAAATGCAGAAGTATATAAATTTTAGTATATATACAAATCACATGCGCTCCTTTTGGAAACTGCAGGCTCCTGGATTTTACTGCTAGATATCCTGATATAGTAAACTGAGGATAAGCTTGGTAACATGCAGTTTCAACACACACACTCCAAGCAGTTCTGATGTATATGGTCATTAGACTACACTCTGAGAATCATACCTTGGTCATCTGATGTCTAGTAAAGAAAGTCTGGCAGTCAGCTTTTCCATCTTGATTATTCATAGGGTTTCTCTCCCATGGCTTTTCTCATGTTGAATAAGGGATGTACTATAACTGAAAGCTTTTCCACACTCATTACATTCATAGGGTTTCTCTCCAGTATGGATTCTCTGATGCCTAGTAAGTTGACACCGCTGGCTAAAGGCCTTTTCACAATGATTACATTCATAGGGTTTTTCCCCAGTGTGTGTTCTCTCGTGTTTTGTAAGGGTTGATCGATCATTGAAGGCTTTCCCACAGTCAATGCATTCATAGGGCTTTTCTCCAGTATGTGTTCTCTGATGTTCAATAAGGCGTGACCTCTGACTGAAGGCTTTAGCACACATGTTACACTGATAGGGTTTCTCTCCAATGTGTATTCTCTGATGCACAATGAGGGGAGACCTCTGGCTGAAAGCTTTTCCACAATGACTGCATTCATAAGGTTTCTCTCCAGTATGTGTTCGCTGATGCACAACAAGCTGAGATCGCTGCCGAAAAGCTTTCCCACAGTCATTACACTCATACGGTTTCTCTCCAGAATGAATTCTCTGATGTGAAAGAAGGTGAGAGCTCCCAGTGAAGCCTTTCCCACACTGAATACATTCAAACGGTTTCTCTCCAGTATGAGTTCTCTGATGTTCAATAAGGTGAGAGCTCCCAGTGAAGGCTTTGTCACACTGATTGCATTTATATGGCTTCTCTCCAGTGTGAATTCGCAGATGCCTAATAAGCTGAGTGCTTCGAATGAAAGATTTTCCACACTGGTTACATTCATAGGGTTTCTCTCCAGTGTGAGTCCTTTTATGTGCAACAAAGTCAGAGCTTTGACTGAAGGACTTTCCACAGTGAGCACACTCATAAGGTTTCTCTCCCGTATGAATTCTTTGATGAACAGTAAGGTTAGAGTTCCACCTGAAAGATTTTCCACATTCAAGACATTTATATGGTTTTTCTCCAGTGTGAGTTCGTTGATGCCTAATAAGTTTGGAACTCTGGGTGAAGGATTTCCCACACTGGTTGCATTCATAGGGCTTTTCTCCAGTGTGAGTTCTCTGGTGTACAACCAGGTCATAGCTCTGGCTGAAAGACTTCCCACACCGAGTACATTCATATGGCTTTTCTCCCGTGTGTGTTCTCTTGTGTACAACAAGCTTAGAGCAACAGCTGAAAGATTTTGCACACTGATTACATGCATATGACTTCTTTCCAGTCTGAATGATGTCACAGTCAGGAAAAGATGAGGCCACGTGGAAGGCACCACAGTCCTCCTCACATCTGAATGGTGCCTCTCCAGGATCACTTATTTCGGTTTGTACAAGGCATTCATCACACTCGTACTGACTTTCTCCAAAGTTCATTGGCTTGTGTTCATTCAGAGACATGCTATGATTAATGCTGTTTCCATCGTCCTTACTGCCATTGCCATTCTCTGCTGAAAAAATTCTATTAAGAAAATGAAGGGAGGTACCACAGTTGAAAGAGTCACTACTGACAGTATAATCATAAGGTTTTTTATTTCCCATTTCAACATTTGCAATTTTATTCAAGTAAGTGCTCTGACAGAAGGCTCTAGCACTTTGATGATCTTCACAGGACTTCAGATCAGCCCAGTTTTTCTGATGATTAATGAAAACCGAGTTCTGTTTCAACCTTTTAACCTGTGAGTTGGGCTTATGGAAATGTGTCCTTGTGGGTAATGTCGGAGGTAGAAGGCTTAGACTCAGATAACTACCTCCTTGAGCAAAAAGTCTCTCTGAGGTAAGTACTGTTTGACTCAGAGAGTCCTCCTGGTGCTTCCCTAGCTGGTCCCTCCAATGCTGCACTTCTCCTAATGACACCAACCAGGGGCCCTCCTCCTGTACACAGTGTTTCATTTCCATGTGGTGAGATGGCTCTTCCACAGCAATACCCTCTTCAGAAGCTGACTCTTTCTTTTCCAGTGTAGTCTTCCAGTCTGAAAGAAATCCAAATTGCCTGAATTACTGGAGAAGCATTAGGAGGGGAGAGTGGGATGAAGGAGACCACCAAGTATGAGAGGTATCTCTGGGTTTGTTTCTAATCCATGGACTGTAATTTCATGTAGGGTGTGAAAGGAAGGGATGGCTCAGCAAAGAGGAAATCAGTGGTAAAATACAAAAAAGCAAGCAAAGGTAATGAAGAGATGACTCAGGAGGACTGGTCCCCAAAGAGGGAGCAGAGGAATAAAATAAGCAGGGAAGGGTGAAGCTTAAAGGAGAAATTCACACAAAAAATTTGGGTCTGAAGGTATAAAGCCCTCAATCACCACAACAGATACCTACATTCTCTTTGCTGGGACCTGTCAACATGATACCTTATTTGGAAAAAGGATCTTTACAGATGTGTTAAGGATTTGAGATGGGGAGATTATCTGGATGGGCCCCAAATGTTATCACAAGTGTCCTTATATGAGGGAGGCAGAAGGAGATTTGATACACACAGAGAAAGCATTCTGAACACAGAGCAAAGAGATCTGAAGGTGTTGGCCTTAAAGACTAAAGTGATGTGGGCACAGACCAAGGAATCCCACAGCCACCAGAGCCTGGAAGAGACAAGGAATGGATTCCCTACTGGAGCCTCTGGAGGGAGCATGGCCCTGCTGCACCTTGATTTTAACTCAATGATACTGATTTTGGACTTGTAGCCTCCAGAACTGTGGGAGAATCAATTTGTGTTGTTTTAAGCCACCAAGTTGGTAATCTGTAATAGCAGTCACAGGAAACAGGATCTTAACACGTGCCTCAACCTTATGATCCACAATCTTAGTCTATCCATTTCCTGGTGCTGGATCTTGAAACGAGATCCCAAATACCAACACTAATTTTTTTTTTTTTTTGCAGTACGTGGGCCTCTCACCACTGTGGCCTCTCCCGTTGCGGAGCACAGGCTCCAGACGCGCAGGCTCAGCAGCCACAGCTCACGGGCCTAGCCGCTCCGCGGCATGTGGGATCTTCCCTGACCGGGGCACGAACCCGTGTCCCCTGCATCGGCAGGCAGACTCTCAACCACTGCGCCACCAGGGAAGCCCTAATTTAATATTCTTAATGCACCATTTCCACCATCACTTCAGGCTGCCCACAGAGAAATAAAAGTCCCTTTAACCACTCCAGAATTGATGTCACGGACTCCCCAGAAAAGTGCTGTGGTCCCTGAAGCAGGGTGCTTGGCCAGACTGGGCCACAAGTGGACTCCACGAGCTGGCGACTTCTGAGGCTCGATTTCCTTGGCAGTAAGCCAGCAATACGAATGCTTAGCTAACAAGGGTTACTTCGAGGCATAAACGAATCAGCATGTGAGCCTCACACAGTGTCTGGCACACGGTGCACTGCTATACATGGTACTGTTGATGTCGTCACCCTTATTATGGTTCTAAAGGGGATTCCTCCGCCTGTTGAAGATACTGGGCCTTTAACAAAGAGTGCCACAGGCTCCCAGCTCAGGATCCTTGCCTGCGTCCTCCAGGATTCCCTTTTTACTTGTCACTTTGTCCACATACTGTCCTTTTCAGTCAGGTAGCCACCCACATCCAGTAATATCAAGGCCTTTGCCCAGGGTCCCATGCTTCTCTCCCTATGCCTGCCAAGGAGATAAGTATCCTCCATTTGGCAAAGTATGACCTACACTCTCCGGCTATCCTTTGACTTCCAGGAGGACGTTTCTCTTCTGCCCAACAAAGACCTTCTTTCCCTCATGGAGAAGGTCCTTATCTATGCCCAACCCCTCCCACGACCAGCACTGTTCTCCTTCCCAGACTCTGCTGTGTTCCTTTGGGGTGTTGACTTGGAATCTCTGATGATGAGAACTTTTCAAATGAAACAACAGCCCCATGAAGGGGAGTGAAAGGGTATTTGGAGGAGGAAAGGAAAGAAACCTTTGAGTGGCTAAGATATGTCCAAGATGTGCCTGGCTGTTGGAAACTGGGCAAAGGAGGTTAAAATTCTACAGTAGCATCTGCACCAAGATCTTGAAATGAGGCAGACAGATTGTGTGGGTCAGCAAGAAAGTAACATCTATGACAGAAGAGAAGAAAGACACTGCTGGTAAACTAAATTCAGAATGATGTCATTTGAGAACCAAAGGTAAGTAAAAGTAGGTAAGAGTTCAGAAGTAAGAAATAACAGAAGCTGCAGGCAAGAGAGTAACAGGGTAAAAAGGCGCAGGAACACATGAGATAAATTAAACGCCTCCAGGCTAGGGCAAGGTGGTATAAAGGACAAACATGTTGCTTATTGCTAAATGAAAGGAGCCACTCAGCAAAGAACACGTACTGTATGATTCCAACTATAGGATATTCTGGAAAAGGTAAAACTACAGAGACAGTAAAATAATCAGTGGTTACCAGGCGTTAGGGTGGAGGGAGGGTGAATAGGTGGAGCACAGAGGATTTTTAGGGCAGCGGAGCTACTCTGTACGATACTATAGTGGTGCATATATAACATTATATATTTGTCCAAACCCACAGAACGTACAACACCACAGTGAACCTAATGTAAACTGTTGATCTCTGTTGATAATAATTTATCAATATAAGTTCATCGACTGTAACAAATGTGCCAAAGAATGCAAGACATTAATAATAGGGGAAACTGTGTGGGGTGGGGTGGTATACGGAACTCTGTACATTCTGTAAGCATGAAACTGCTCTAAAAAATAAAGTCTATCAATGGGGACTTTCCTGGTGGTCCAGTGGCTAAGACTCCGTGCTCCCAATGCAGGGGGCCGGGGTTTGATCCCTGGTCAGGGAACTAGATCCCATATGCCACAACTAAGAGTTCTCATGCCGTGACTAAAGATCCTACATGCTGCACTAAGACCCAGCACAGCTAAATAAATAAATAAATAAGAAAATAAAGTCTATGAATTAAAACAAAACAACAAAAGATCAGAAGCAGCCCAATTAGTCAGTATGATGAACATGTTCTAAAATAGATTGTGGTGATGGATACACATACTGCGAATATACTAAGAGGCTTTGCATACTTTAAATGGGTGAACTGTATGGTATGTAAACTGTATTTTGATACAGCTCTAAAAGAAGAAAAGAAAAAAAAAAAGATAATTCCAATTAGGCTGACACACAGGGTAGGAGGGGGGCCTATGGGATGAGGGGAGGTGGGAAAGTAGGTCCAGGAAGATTTAGTAGGAATCCTTCTGGAAGGCTTGGACGCACAAGTTTTTACCACACTTTGGAATCATCTTGAAGACATGGGAACGTCCAACATGGAGGAGGGCTGATCACCCAAATGGCAGAGCAAAGACCAGCCTGAAGGGGAGTGCTGAGGAGCTTCCACCCTGGGTAGAAGTCAGGATGAGAGGATGGAGAAAAAGAGGGGGCATGAGGACATGGGAATGGGATGCGGCAGCAGAGGGGTGAAGACCAGAGGAAGACGGGGACAGAAATGAACCCATGTGTGAGACATGTCCTGACGACAGCAACAAGTGTTCTCTGTGGGTGGGCTGGGCACAGAGACAGGCTGATGTGGATGAGAACACAGCTGCCTTGTTGGACATGAGGAGGCAGCAGAGGACACCCGAGCAAACTCCCCGAAAATGGCCTCCCTGCTCCTTGGACCTTAACCATTGGGCTGCTGGCCTGTTCTCACCTCGGGGAGGTCCCGGCTCCACCCTCCATGGGTCCTCCCCTTGCTCCAGTCGGGCGATCACATCCGGTTTTGAAAGCAGAAGCCCTGGTCAACGGAGGAAAAACAGAGGGCTTGGTCTTCTGCTTGGTGACAGGCCCAGCCCTCGCCCCTGGGGTCAGACATGAATGGACTAGGAGGGCCCCCACATCCTCCCGAGGAGATTTCCCACTCCCTGAACGACAAGCCACAGATCTGCTCTGGAGGTGGAGTGAGCGGCAATACCAGGACCCAAATCTCAAAGGGACCCACTTCCAGCACGTTTTGGCCCAGCCTGGGCACACCCTTGAGATGAGCCACACTCTGGGTCCTGCTATGGGCAGTGCCTGCCTTACCCAGGGAGACCAGGTGACTGCAGGTCTCCAGAGTCACCTCACGGTACAGCATCCTCTGGGCCAGGTCCAGCTGTCCCCACTCCTCCCATGTGAAGGTCACAGCCACGTCCTTGAAGCTCACAGGTGGCTGAAACATCACTGGTGTTACCATGGGACCCTGCTTTCTCGATGAGGAGGTTGGGGGGACAGGACAGTACAGGGGAGGGAGAACCCCTTGCTCAGATCAGACCCAGACTCAGGCCCATGGCTTTTTCATTTCTGCCTGGGTATCTCATCTACCACTGGTCACACCAGTGATCCCGATTTTCTGTTTTGGGAAACAACGGGGACCCCTCTTGGAGATCCCCGTCCTCAGCCTCTCTACAAAATCACAGATTGGAAGCCAGTCAAAGAGGATGCTCTAAATCAGGGGTCAGCACACAGTGGCCCATGGGACAAATCAGGGCTGTGGTGTGTTTTTAGAAGGCTAATGCCATGAGCTGAATTGTTTCCCCATGAATCCACATGTTGAAGTCCTACCCCACAATGTGACTTATCTGGAGACAGGGCCTTTATGGAATTAATGCTAATGGAGGTCATAGGGCAGGGCTCTAATGTGATGGGACTGGTGTCCTTACAAGAGGAGGAGGAGAAACCAGAGGCCTCTCTCTCTCCCTACTATGTGGAGACATAGAGAAGGCACCATCTGAAAGCCAGAAAGAGTCCTCACCAGACACCAACCCTGCTAGCACCCTGACCTTGGACTTCCAGCCTCCAGAACTGTGAGAAAACAAATGGCTGTTGTCCAAGCCACCCAGCGGGTGGTATTGTGTTACAGCAGCCCAAGTAGACCAAGTTGGCCTCTCTGCTTCACGACTTGCTAGCTGGACACCTGGACGTGTCCCTGAACTTCTCGGCATGAGCTGCCCTGATGCGACTATGAAGACAGCCTCCTGCACCGGGGAGTCTCACAGGACATGAGTGCAACTAACCCCTGGCACCCAGGAAGCACAGGCAAGTGTATGATGCTGGGACCCTGAAGGAGGTCAGGGACCCGCCCCCACCCGCCGTGTGCTGCACCGTGAGCCATCTAAGGGTGACTGTGGCTCTTTATGGGGACACTCTCAGCTGCCCTCCTGAGTGGTCTCAGTGAGGATCAATGGGCCCAGAGTGCCTGCATGTTTATGGAGGCTCAGTTCTGCCTGCCCTCAAGGGCCCACTGAGCAAAAACCACAAATAAAAAGTCTGAGGCAGAGACCTGGCCCAGGGAACCAGGTTTGTGGAGTTCCTGGCTTGTTCATGCAGGGAGCCTGTAGACTTCACCCCAAGGCATAGGGCAGCATTACAGAACTCTCATGTGTGCTGGCCTGAGGAGTTGGGTGTTATCCTTGGACACATTTTACAGCCAAGGAGACTAAGGCAATGAAAGCGAAGGTCCCCAACTCACCTGAGACAGGATCTGCTGAGGATATGCCTCCATTTCCTCCTCATACCTGGAGAAGCTGTCCTGAAGAGGGCAGAGGTCCTCAGAAGGCAGGGCTGGGGTTGGGGGAACAATTAGGGATTCAGCCCCACCTAAGTATCTCCATGCTCCTGAGTCCATTCCCATCCCCAAAGGAGAGGGTGGCCAATGCCAGCTGAGGACCATCCCTTGGGGAGTGAGGGGCAGAGAGGCGGGGCTCTGACCACGTGTTCTCCCTGTTCAAGGCTCTGAGGTCAGCTGAGGTGGCCGAGCCAGCTTTCCAGTTGTGGAGAGGGCCAGTCTGCCTGGGTCCGGGCCTGGGCTACCCCAGGCTCAAGGTAAATGCCTTGAGGCACGTGCTGCGGTGTCTGAACCATGAGCCCAAAGATACACAGCAGTCCTTCAACACTCAAATAAAGGAGGGACCAGTATTTCCTCTTATTTCAAGATACTAAATAGGGAGAAGTGGAGGCAGTGTCAAAACAATTAACCGTACAATTAAAAAATATCCCAATGAAACATCAGCTGGTTTCTAAAAACGGAGGTGGGGTATGGGGACAAGGAGGATATGAAAATCACCAGGAGGACAGCTAAGGGCACTCTGAGAGGTGGGTATCATCCTTCTGGAGCTGCTGGGTGCTGCCCCACTGCCCGTGGGCCACACCTATTATCCCCTGCTTTGCTTAACACTGTCGCTGCTTCCCATACTCTGCCCATCTAGTATCTTGGCTGTAGTCACGTGACAGTCCCACTGAGACAGCCAGGCAAAAATCCTCCCGAATCTTGCCCCAAACCCTTCCCTATGTTTGACTCCCTCTCACCCTGCCTGTACCAAAAGCACACCCACGCCATGCACACACACAGATGTTCACCACACCTAAGAAGGCCGCTGAAGACTCTATATGATGCTACCTTGTTCTGACATTCCCATCCATCCATGGGCAATCTCCTACTACCCGTGTCCATTTCCACCCTCTGATCCTCTTCTTCCTAGTCTGGAGACACCCTAGGGTGAGGGCTGGGAACACCTCCCCTCCGCAGCCAGACTGCCTGCTTTCGAAGTCCTAGTTCCACCACGTGCCTCTGTAGGACTCTGAACAGGCCTCCTTAACCTCTCTGAGCCTCAGCTGTAGACATCCGGGAGAGGAGCAGGCCCTGCCTTGTGGCGCTGCTGTGATGATTATGTGAGCTGCATTTATGATTGCTTAACATTGTGCTGACACACAGTAGGGTCACAGCAGATTTAATTATATTGGTTATAGCTGGACATAAAACTCCCCTTCTTTTCCTCATGCTGGACCCAGGAGGGGGCTGGTCTGGCAGGGGTCCCTCTTTCTAGAGGCCTCTCTTTCTCCTTCCTTTTCTAGTTTCCTCTTTCCCTGCCTGTGAGGGGGTGGGGTTTCAAGGGCTGCCCCAGGCTTTATGTCCAGCCTAGACCTCCCTCCCAAGTTCCCTGTCACTGCCATTCCCTCCTCCACATCCAGCCATGCCTCTAAAGACTTGATGAAATAAAATTCATATTTTATGGCAAGACAAGAAAAATTTAAACATAAACTTTTTCTCTGTTTGTTTGGGTCTCTTCCCTCCCATTTAGTGTGTATCCTGTATCTGCATTAACCCTATCTCCTTAGGAGACAAAGTTCCTTCTTTGTAAGGGGTCACAGTGACCCACTAATGGTTTTGTACTGCAGCTCTGGATTACATAAACTGTCAACTCATCATTTGATATATGACTCTTTGTCTCAAAAAGGTATATAACTGTGCTTTGATCTCTAGGGTGGAACAGTCCTCAGAGCTTTCTGAAAGACTATTTCCTGAGTTATAATCCTTAGGTTCGCTTGAATAAAATGTTCCACTTCTCGGCTTCCCTGTGGCACAGTGGTTAAGAATCCGCCTGCCAATGCAGGGGACACCGGTTCGAGCCCTGGTCCGGGAAGATCCCACATGCTGTGGAGCAACTAAGCCCGTGTGTGCTCCACAACTACCGAACCTGCGCTCTAGAGCCTGCAAACCACAACTAATGAGACTGCGTGCCACAACTACTGAAGCATGCACCTAGAGCCTGTGCTCTGCAACAAGAAAAGCCATCCCAGTGAGAAGCCCACACACCACAACGAAGAGTGGCCCCCCCTTGCTGCAACTAGAGTAAGCCCGTGCACAGCAACGAAGACCCAGTGCAGCCAAAAATAAATAAAACAAATAATTTTTTTTTAAAGTTCCGTTTCTTTCTTAGATCAACTATGGATTAACTCTATCATTGACAAGACTCCTGGACTCAACACAGCTGAGAGTGACCACGGTTCCTCATCTCTTGCACTTCGGCCTCCATCCTGGCTCCTCACTAGACATGGAAAGTCAGAGTCCTCCTCATTCTTTCTACTCCCTTGGCACTATCCCTTGCACTGAGTTATCCACCGCCTGATGCTTCTACTTACTGAGGCTCTGTAATCCAAACCCCAGCCCTCACGCACAACGGAATTTGTGTCCCTGCTCTCCACACCACTAGTCCTGCTCACCAATACAGCCCCCTCTCACACCGAGCCCTTAACTTGGGGCATCACCAAACACAACCAACACAGGCCAACACCCTGGTCCGGAGTTTGCCCGATGCCATTTGCTCTGCCAGGACTGCCCCTAATTCTTTGTTCATCTGGACAACATACGCTTTCTCTTCAAGTTAAATTCAAAGTCCACGTACCAGTGGAAGAAAACGGGTCCACGTTCTGCGGCTGGGGTGGCCTCGTGGGTACAGCTGACCCCCGACGCGTATTCCCGGGCCAGGCTCACCTGCGCTCGCGGGGTAATGGCGGCACTTCCGGTGGGTGGCGGAAGTGCGCGCGCTCGGCGCAACGAACTACAAGTCCCAGAAGGCCGCGGGCTGGCGGCCGTTTTTCTGGCTTCAGTGGCAGTTTTTCCAGCTGCTGCTGCGGCCGTTGCTCCGGGCGGCAGCGGCAGCGGCAGCGGCAGCGGCAGCGTCGAGGCCTTTGGTGTCTGGGCGTCGGCGACCCAACTTTTTAACTCTTACAACAGCTCGGGTTGTGGCTGAGAATGTTGCTCCCTTTAGCTCTGCCCCTCGGCCCCGAATTCATGGACGACTCTGATTCTCCTCATGGGCGTCTGCGACACAGGTCGAGGGCGCGACGTTCGTGTCTGAACCGTGCACGGTTTCGTGCTTTCCTCGTGGGCCTTTGCAACGGCCAGACCTGCCGTGGAAGTAAAAGGAGACCACCTGATGAGGACCACAGAAGACGTTTTTTCAGAGCCCGCTAGAGCAGGGGAGTCCACCACAGTCTTTGCGTTTGGCAAAGGCTCAAAGGCCGGCACAGGAGAGGGAAAGCTTGACAGCAACAAACAGAAATGGCCTCAGGTGTGTCCTGAGTGTGGAGTATGGAAGTTGGAGGCCGGCTAACTAGTAGTGGGTCATCCTATGTGATTGCTCGGGGGAGCTTATCTGGCTTTCTCTGGCGGGTCGTAAGTGGGACAGGGGCAAAAAATAGAGATTGTGGGTCAGAGAGTTCTGTTATATGTGGTCTGGCCATTGTTTGTGGGGCTAAGACCCACACACTTGGAAACCTGCCCTGGCTTTTCAAGGAGGGAGAGACCACAGGAAACCTTCCCAGGCCTGCCTTCTGGTGGGAACCACTCTGGCTCTACTTGAACCTCAGGCATCATTAAGCACCTGGGTTGTGCTCTTGTGTCTGGGTTTCTCCTGTGACCAGTCCTCCTTGCCTTGACTCTCCTGGAGTTGACCTTCTTGGTTGCTTTACCCAAGGCCATTGCTTCTTATTTGCACACTTCATACTTGCTCATGTGACTCTGCAATTTGTATATTCTTCCAGAATGTCTGGAACCTAACTTCCCAAAGGAAAGTCTTGATGGAGTGGTCTCATACCTCTTGCCCTGTGATTGAATTAGTCAAGGGCATTCTGGCCAAGGAGAAATGACAAGTCTGCTGGGGGCTTCTGGGGCAGTTTCCCTCTCTCTTAAAAATGGACATAAGACACTAGTGTGTCCCCTTATATTGCCTCTGGACAGTGTTGTCTGCATGTAATGTATAGAAAAGTACCGCCATGCCAGCACCATGAGGAAACCAGCCCAAGAGGCAAAGTCAACATGCTGAGAATGGCAGAGCAGAAAGATGGAAAGAAACAGAATAAGTACTGGGATCCTCCCGGAGTCACTGAATCAATACTGCCTATGCCTACCTTGGGGCTTTTCATTATGGTAAAATAGACGACCTTGTTTGTTTTTATTACAGAAAATTACAAACATACAAGAGTAAAGAGAATAGTATGATGAAACCCCATGCTTCCTCTATGCAGTAGTCAGCTGCATTTACTGTCAGCATTCTGCTTTTTAAATTTAATCTATCCCTACCTGCTCTCAGCCACCGCTGGATGATTTTGCGGCAAATCCCAGACACATAGTCTCAGGCATAAATGCCTAAGAACGTATCTCTAAAAGATAATGATTTTTTCCAGAATAGACAAATCCATAGAGAAAGTAAATTAGTGGTTACCTAGAGCTGGAGGAGTTTTAGAGGCGATGTGAGTGACTGCTAAATGGATATCTGTGTCTTTTGGGGGTGATGAAAATGTTCTAAAATTGTAAAACTCGAGTATATTAAAAACCATTGAATTACACAGTTTAAGTGGGTGAATTGTACAGTTTAAGTGGGTGAATTTTATGTGAATGATGTCTCAATAAAGCTGTTAATAATCAGTACATAAGGTTACCAATATCTATTAGAAAAAAGATAGTACACCTGAAACTAACACAACATTGTAAATCAACTATACTCCAAAAAAATTTTTTTAATAAATAAATAAAATGTTATAAAAAAAAGAGCTAATGATGGCACAACTTCCTGGGATGTCTGAGCGATTGAAAAAAAAAAGATATCATGGGAAAAAATGAGTTTAAATAGATAACTACAAAATCATTAACACACCTAAAAATATTAGCAATAATTCCTTAATGTCAAATATCCAGTGTTTACCCCAAATTGTGTCGTCTTAAAAATTTTTTGTTTATTCAAATTGAGATCTGAAAAAGGTTCACGCCTTGCATTTGGTTAATGTGTGCTTAAGTCTTGTAGTTTATGGATTTCCTCCACAAATGCTTTTTCATTTCCATTTATTTGTTGAAACCAGGTAAATTTTTACTACATTTTGGATTTTGGTAATGGTATCCTTATGGTGTCATTTCTCTTTCCCTTGTTTTTCCTGTAAACTGGTAGTTGGATCTAGAGGCTTAATTAGATTCAAATTTGTATGTATATTTGACAGTCTTTCATAGGCGTTGCACGTTTCCTTTTGCATCATATCAGAAGGTACATGATATCTGGCGCGCTTCTTTGATGTTTATTTTGGTCATTCAGGTGTTGATAGCCTGATCCGTCTATTACAAAGTTCTCCAACATTTTTCACAGAATGGGTTCTAGCAGTCATTGATGATCGTTGCCTTACACCCATTATTTCATTAGGAGTTACAAAATACTGGTTTTCTAATTACATCATTCTTTCTGTGTCTACTTGCTGGAATTCTTCCATAAGGAAACATTTTCCCTTACCAACTTTTTTGGTTTCCCTAATGTTGTAGGTTATCTAATGACAGGGCCGAAAGCAAGCTCATCACACGAGATGAATTGTGCCGAAGCACAGCAGTAGAGGGCTGCCGTTCGCTCAGGCAGAACAGCGCCGTCTGTCTTGTTGTGGTAGCTTTTATTAAAGCATTATCTATGTTTACATTTTAAGACTTATTTTTTTAACATTCCAGACATGCCAAAGCAGCAACATATGTTTTTATTGATTATACAAGTAATAATGGGCTTTCTTGAAAACATGCCGTGCTTCGTCCTTGAGCAAAAGCAGCACAAGGACATTGCCTTGTGTTTCCATTATTCTGATTATACTGAAGTAGCACAAGGACATTTCCTTGTGTTCCCACCATTCTGATTATACTGAGGACATCGCATGGATCAGTGCCCGAAGCACTCAATGCTTATTCGCAGGCCCCCGGTTTGCCGGGGTGGGGGGGGCTCAAGGCATTCAAGACTGTTTACAGTTCTGGCTTATTCGCATGCCCCCGGTTTGCCGGGTGGGGGGTGGTGCTCAAAGCAATCAGGACTGCTTGCAGTTCTGGCTTATTCGCCAGCCCCCAGTTTGCTGGCGGGGGGGGGGGGGAGGGCTCATGGGTCACGTGTCCTTTTTATGTCCTCAGTTATTTTACTACATTTCCCCCTTTTTGTTTTGCAGCTTGCGCAGCATCAAGGAGAACACGGCAGCTTGTTGCGATGTTGCATGGCGGGTAGCTTTCACTCGTCGTCGGACTACAATTAAACATATGATTGTTATTATAATGAGCATTAGCAATCCTGCAGTAGAACCAAATAAAGCATGTAATTTAGACATGGGATTTAGATTATTAAGTCCTTGAATAATTCTAGTCCATACTTCTTGTGAATTAAGTCGTTGTAATCTCTTCTGAAAAGTTTGTTGAATTTTCCCTTGTAAATTCACGATTTCTTCTGTCAAATTTTTGTGATGTAATAAATACTTTTTTATTTTTGCCCAGGGGAATGTAGACTGATTATATGGAACCGAAGTGACACAAAAGTCACTTTGATTCCAGTCACAACGTAGCTTCATTTGTCTTTGTAAATTTACAAGTTGGTCCCCCAACATAACCACAGCTTGTTGTAAATCTGCTATTTCCGAATGTATTTCCGAATCAATTTGTCGTTGAGAGGACCAAAGCATTTCAGAGTTTTTATGCCAATCCGTTATATAATCAACGGTCTGAATAGATTGTTCTAAAGCAACTCCAGCTACTGCAGCAGTAGCTGTTATGGCTATAATACCCATGACAGCTGCAATCAACATTTCTACAAATCTTTTACTTCTTTTTAATGCATCAGCTAAATATTGCAAAACAGCCATAGGAAGAGATTCTTGCCATTCCCTTCCAAGATTGACAGGAAGCCAAAGACATGTCCGAGCTCGTAAGATATACAAACTTTCAGTAGATATGTTAAAAGATATACTAGAGTTAATGCAGGTATACAGAGAGCAATTTTTACATATTTATAATACCTTGAGTCTCATTCCATACAGCTGGTCCCTTTAACAATATATAAGGTAATTTTACACAACTACGAGTATACCGAGTAACATTTTTATGAAAAGTCAAACTATGATTTCCAGATTTGTTAACCATATGTCCTACCCAGGAATTAATCTTTTTCAAAGCTGTCATAAGCTTCCATAAATCCTTTTGGATACGATATCCATTTAAATGAGGACAGGAGGAGAAAACCCTCCTGCATGTCATACTATGGTATCATTAATAGTATTGCTATAAATAGTATTATCCTCTCTATGTTAGTGTAAACTCTTCAGACCCCTTTTTCCTCGGGCGGACCCAAAAGGGCTCCAATCAATGACGCTTCCCCAAGAAGTATTAGCAAGAACCCGAGCCATTTCTCCTCGGCATCGAGTCCAATGGACCCAATCCGATAATCGATCCACAAGAGGCACCTGACATGGAGGCAAGTAAGGTGCGGAAACATTCTCATTAAGAGTGGAATTAGAACTTTTAAAACTATAAGCACTCAAAAGCTATAACCCATGATATCTGTTTTCATTTTTGACAACATTTAACCATGCCTGATAATTCATTTTAAGGCAATGATCTCCCTTTCCCATACAAATAGGAGGTCCATTAACACCCACCGTGTAATTTTCTATTATCCTTCCTTCTTCTTCCGGCTTTAAAGGGCCTCTATCATCAAAAGGACCAGGCAACCATCCAGGCTCATTTACATATACAAGAATTGGGGCATCCCACCAGGTAACCCCCATATTAAGAGGAGGGTTAGGAATATAAGTCCAATAAGTATGGTTAGTACAATTTATCTCATTGGCTGATATGCTTATTATCTGTGCAGACAACACTGCCAACATAGCCACAAAAAGATTGGTGCTAGTGAGGGGTTTACCCTGTGAAATGACAAGATTTTTAGCAGTGCCTGCAAACTTTTTCATTTGCCCCCAGGTCAATGGAGACACCCTCTTTGTTTGATCCAACGGCACACGGAATGCTCTCTTGCTCAAATCCATCTCCGCGAATCCCTTCGTCATTCCCGTCACATCAAAGCTACGCTTAGTTGCCATCCCGAAGCTTTATCTTTTTAGCCGGCACCCAATAGGATTCAGCTCCTGCAGAAACAAAAGCATATCCCCGGCCCCAACGAAGAACCTCGGCAGGTTCCCAAGTGTTAGTATTTTCATTTAATATAAAAACAGGCTAAGTTCTTGTGTACTTATTTTTGTCCAATGTCTGTCAGCTGCACTAAAATCATCTTCTCCATGATTCAAAAAATTAAGAGTAAATAAAGCAATATGTATTCTTTTCCTAGGACTTTGTACCTCATCTCCCCCTTTTTGTTTTATAAGTATTTTTTTCAAAGTGCGGTTTTGTCTTTCTATAACCGCTTGTCCCGTACTGGTTTTTGGGATACCTGTAATATGTTGTATATTATGTGTTGTAAAAAAAAGTCTGACATTTTTGAGAGTGATATGCAGAAGCGTTATCGGTTTTTATGCTGTCGGGAATTCCCATAACAGCAAAAGCTTCTAATAAATGAGTTATTACATCATCAGCTTTTCCAGAAGATAATGGAGTTGCCCAGGAGAAATGAGAGTAGGTATCTACAGAATGATGAATATATTTTAACTTTTCAAAACCAGGATATTGAGTTACATCCATTTGCCAGATAGCATTAGCAGATAAGCCTTTAGGGTTAACTTCAATATTCAAACAAGGTTGATTAATGGCAGCACATTGCGGGCATGTACAGAGAATAGTTTTTGCTTGTTTTTATGTAAGATTAAATTTATTTTTCAATCCTCTGGCATTAGTATGATATCTGGGATGTTCTGCTGTAGCTAACTGTACGGTACCCACTAAAGTATCAATAAAATCATTTCCATCTACCAATGGGCCGGGTAAATGAGTATGAGCACGAATATGAGTAATATAAAGTGGTGCAGTACGTAGTCTAATTATATGTTGTATTTGCAAAAATAAAGAGTGCAGTTCTGATCCATCATTTGGGATAAAAGCGGTCTCAATATTTTTAACTGTAAATTCCACATGCTGAGAGCCTGTAATTATATTAAGAGCAATTGGATAATCTTGTAACAATAGTATTACAGCAAATAGTTCTGTTTTTTGAACTGAAACATATGGAGATTGTAACACATTTTGATCATGACTGTTAGCATATCCTGTTCTTCCCATTTTATTGGCATCAGTAAAAAAGGTTGGTCCTATAACAGGATTTGATTGAACTATTTTTGTCAAAATTTAATTAGTCTTTTTCAAAAATTGTAAACGTTTATCAGAAGGATAGTGATTATGTATTTTGCCTATATAATGAGCACAGGCAATTTGCCAGTTATCCTCTAGTTGAGCCTTTATGGCAGTTGCAAGTAAATTGGCATGATAAGTAGGCGATCCAATATCATGGCAAGCTTTTATATACTCCTCAAGCGGAGCGTTTACAGCCCGTAAAGGTCGCAATGCCTTCTGGCATTCAGGATTTGCATTCTCAAAGGCCAAAGATTGTAATAATAAATCTTGTACGTCTATTTGTGCTACAGCTTTTTGAGTGGCTGCACGCAGTCTAGACAAGAAATCAGTGTAAGGCTCACCAGGCCCTTGTATTAACTTAGTAAAAGATTGTGCTGTTTTTCAGGGGGTTCCATTCGTAACTATGTTCGTAAACAACACATACGTATTTTAATGGTTCGTAAATCATCAAATTGAGCTTGAGCTTGTAGATTACCAAATGCGCCTGCTCCTATTAATTCATCTAAAAGTGGCCCTGGAGGATTGCTGGCCGCATTAGTCCTTGACATGTTTTTAGCTTCCTCTTTTTACCAAGTCTTAAACTGTATATATTGTCCAGGTTTAAGAACAGTTTTGGCAATCGCTTCCCAATCATGAGGAATTAATATGCTTTCTGTAGCATATCCAGACAAAAGTCCTTAAATATAATTAGAATGTATCCCATACGCATTGATGGCTTCTTTTAGCATTAAAAAAATTTTTATATCATGATGGTTATACTCAACATTTACATATCCATTCTGAAATTGATCATTAGCAGGCATAGCTTGTCTAACAACAGGGAAAGCAAAAAATGATTCAGAATATTGCTTTTTTTCCTTATTCATCTCTTCTTCCAATAAAAGTTTATTAGATTCAGGTTTTAGAGGAAAGCGAAACTGACGAGAGGCTCCAACAGGATAAGCTGTTAATTCTAAAGGAGGAGCCGAAGGAATAGTAGGACATGGCTCATTGTTTTTATTTTTTTTTCAATTTAACCATCAAATTTTTTAACTTTGAAAGTATATCAGAAATCTCTCTCATTCTGTTGAGGAAGTGGCATCTCATTTTGTTTGCTAGCTTGCTCCCGACCTTTATCATCATCAGAAAAAGCCCCTTCATCACTGGAACCTGAAAAATCCTCTCCTGTCTCAGACACAAGGGGAGGAGGAGGCGGAGGAAGGTCCTCTCTAGGAGACTCACG
This sequence comes from Delphinapterus leucas, assembly GCF_059928025.1. Lineage (NCBI taxonomy): Eukaryota > Metazoa > Chordata > Mammalia > Artiodactyla > Monodontidae > Delphinapterus > Delphinapterus leucas. The sequence goes on from NC_143148.1 coordinate 933,125, forward strand.
AAACAGAGTACGAAAAGCAGCAGAATGATCGGGAGCAGAATTTGGACGCTGAGGGAGCGCCCCATTTTTATTTTCAGTTTTAGATTGTAATGGTTCCAGGGCAAGGGAAATTAATTTACAAAGAGACCAAACACGGACAGATATAGGGTCTCCATGCTGATGAGCTGTTCTTAAGGCTTGTATAACCTGTTTCCAAACTTTTAAATTCAACTGGTTATGACCAGTAGGTTGAAACCAGTAACAACGTTTACGAACCAGCGCAAACAATTCATCAAAAGATTCTGGTTTCACTTTTACTCCTGAACTCCGTAATAACTGTTTCAGGAGTCTAATGTATTGAAATTCTACTGAATGGGAATTCCCCATTACAGTCACTCTACTGATCCCGAAGGTTTCGCTTACTCTTGAGCGGACCAAATTCCCCTTCGGTCCCGCGATCACGCGATTACTTACCTTCAGGTCCCTGTTCGGGTGCCACATAAGATGTATAGGAGAGAGAGGACAAATGCTTCATTCTTTCCCTTTGCTTTGAAAAAACTGAGATGTGTTAGCATCCTTCAAAGGTGGCCAGTGAGTGTGTTTTATATACTTGGATTTTAAACATATTCTCTGTGTTTTAACCTATTTCAGTGAACAATTTGATGCTTCAATTAACCAAACTTTGGCCAAGATCAGCTCCTTCAGTCTGGCTCCTGTGTCCTTTTGACATGACCTCAGTAGCCTTTGATAGCTTATTTACTTTCCTGTCTGAGAAGATGTTACAGGCTCATTCTGTAAATTTCCAGTACCAGCCTTGGAATTGGCCATTTTGCTGAGGAACCCTGGTTCTGTTTAATGCGAAATGTGTTTTAGAGACCATAATCTGGGTACTAGTAGTACTCATTGCTACTATGGTAGTTATCGTTAAAAACCTCTTCAGTGGACATTTAAAAATTGGGATATATATATATGTGTATATTTAAGAGAGACATTTTAGATTTATCCTGATATTTCTATATCAAATTTAGTGTGACAGGGCTTTAATTATTTATTTTATGCTTTGATTTTTTTTTTTCAAGCTGAAAATCTTGGCTCCCAATTACATCAGCAGAATTACTTAGTTGCTTTGTGTTTCAAATTACCTCCAATCTTATTATTGACAGTTCAAGAGTTATTTGCAGTTCTTTTTGTCCTTAAGATCTATCTCTACGGTGAAATTGCTGTGTTTTTAAGTTAATGGAAATAATTATTCATGTGATAAGCTTTTCACTGAATACTTTCAATTTTTAGAGATCACTTAAAACTTAAGTAATTTCTAATTATGCAAAGCACTCTCATGGTTCCAAAATGAAAACTACAAAAGCAAAATTACACTTAGAGAAGCCTAGCCTCTTTGGCTGCTCCTCCCTCTATCCCTGCCCTCTCCCACTGGTAATCATTTATATTAATTTTGGATTACCCTTCCATTTAAAAAAGTATCTAAGCAAATACATTCTGCACGTGTATCCCACACTCTTCCTTGGGTAAAATAGTCCATACCACACATAGTGCTCTGATGTACTTCGTGGCTTATACCTAATGATTTGGCGGCGATCACTCTCGGCCAGCTGCTAGGGCACCATTGTGTTGCAGGACCACAGTTCCTTCTACCAGCCCCCTACTGATGACATGTAAGCTGTACTGAGTGTTTTACTATTACAAACAGTGCTGCCATGGATACTCCTGTGCCTATGTCATTTTGCATTTTTGGCAGTGTATATTTGGAATAGATCTCTAGAAGTGGGATTACTGGGTCAAGGATAAATGTGTTTTTAATTTTGCCCAATTCCTGTCCTTTGAGGTTATGCCTTTTGCATCCCACTAACAATGTATGGTAGGACGTGTTCCCCACCGTCTCATCAGCTGGCTATGGCACCAAACTTTTGAATCTTTGCCAATCTGATAGGTAAAAAATGGTATTCCAATACAGTTCTAATTTGTGTTTCTCTAATGAGTGAGAATTTCTCTAGTTATGAGCATCTTTTAATATGTTTAAGAACGATTACATTTCTTGTTCTGTGAACTGTTCATATTTTAGCCATTTTTTTTTGTTGGTCTTTTACTCTAGCTTTGGAATTTCCTTATTAGCAATATTAACCTTGCAAATTGCAATTTTCCACAGTTTGTAATCTTTTTATGTTGCTAATTGTGTTGTTGTTTCTTTTTCATGCAAACGGTTATTTTTACACCATCAAATTTATCAGTATTTTCCTTTATTGCTTCGGGATTTTGATTCATGGGTAGGAAATAGTCTCAAGTTTTGCGGACATTCACCCATGTTTCTCCTAGTACTTGTATAGCTTCATATTTTACATTTAAATCTTTGATCCACTCAGAATTCATCCTAGTGTAAGGTGTGAGGAATGAATTTCATTTTATATTTTGCCACAGGTAGACTAAGTAGTTTAGCAAAATGTCTACTTTTTCCTCACTGTTTGAGGTGCTCCTTTTATCATACACTAACTTTCCATATGTTGAGTCTATTTCTGGATTTTCTTTTCTGTTGAATATGTCTATCTACTCATGTGCCAATACTACAACTTTAAAATTATAGATGCTTCATAATACAGTTTACTATCTAGTAGTGCTGGTCTTCCCTCATTGCCTTTGTTTTTCAGGGTGTTTCTGGTTTTTCTCTATTATTATTTAGCGCTTATAAATTGTCAAGTGTTGAAAGAGGAGCTAGTAATAATAGTAATAACAACAGTAATAGATTAAGGGCTTACTGACTACCAGCCTGGTAAAGCACACGTGTGTATTGACTCAGTTCTCCTTTTAGCAACCGTATAAGATAGCCTCTATATGAACTTCCCCTTGGAACAGATAGGAAAGCTGAGGCACAGAGAGGTTAAGTAACTAACTCGAAGGGCACAGCTGGTAAGACACAAAGCCCAGATTTGAACCGAGGCCATCTTGCTGCAGAGCTTGTGTTTTTTGTTTGTTTGTTTGTCTGTTTTCAAATATCTGCCGGTTTTAGACCAGACTGACTTGGAAATCCTAGATTTCCTCCACTCCTGGTTTGGTCTAAGCCATGTCTCCTCTCCTCTGGAAGATCAATTTCCTCATTGTTACTGGGGGAGCCCTCAAAGTTGGGGTGTAAAAGCTGAGTGTTGGTGCCACTGGCAGGAACCACTCTGTCTCACATGGATGAGGGAATATTACAGGCGGAAGAAGCCCAGCACCCCATCCAAGACCAGATGGAACAGTGCTGACTAGCTCGCCTTCGATCAGCTGGACCCCCGCAGGCTTGAGTGTGCTCCTAGTTCCAGGAACAAAACATTGCCCCATTGGGCAGCCCCTCACAAAACTCCAGGGGGCGCCACTCCCACGCACTGCTCACACATCCCTTTCCTTCCCATTTTGTGGGCTTTTAGCTTTTCAAACCAGCTTTTCTTTCTCTTGGTGTCATGAAAGGAAAGGAATTCCTCCCTTTGGCTGTTCTCAGTGAGAAGACAGCAGGGATATTCTCTGCCACTAGAGCTGCAGCAGCTACGCTGCTGTATCAGGGGATCACCTTGCAGAGGTAAGGAGACTTGTCAGCCACCTGGACTATAGGAGCTGTTGCTATCCCCTGTGTGAGTAAACATTAACCTCTAAGTAAAGTCTCTAATTCTGATTGATTGTCTTATCACCAATGTGGCCCTGATGATATACTTCTGAGAACGTTGACCCTGCTACCCAGCCCTGTATTCCAGGGAAACAGCAGCAGTAGAAGAAGCCTCTCTACCTTGTGCTCCTGGAAACTTCTTACTGCAAAGAACCACCCTTCCACACTTGACTTAGATAAGACTTGCAGATAACCCCCTTGTTTACCTAGGATAAGACCAGATACTTTTCCATTCTTTGTCTCACACATGATTAACTGAGCTGTTTGTCCCATTGGTCAGTTAGAACTTCTGTTGACCAAGTTTTAGTTAATCTTCTGTCCTTCCCACAGGACCGTGAACTTTGACATCAGCCTGGGCCAGCGTCAGAATGTTGATCATCCCCTCCTTAACAACTCCTCCAGAAAATCAGCTGACAAACAAAACAATATTTTTAAAAAATTGCTTGATCAACTGCCCAATGCCTCTTCCTTCTAGCATCCCTGTAAAAGCAAAGCCTTTTTCTGCCTGACCTTTGAGATGCAGATCTTGTGGTCAGAGCTACTTTCATTTGACACCTGCAAGATCCCGAGAGTTCCCTTTGTTAAAGCCCCAGAAGACGGTGGTTGCCACAAGCCCCATGCCTGGGGTGGAATTACAGGCTTCTGCTAGATGTTCTATTTATTTATTTATTTGGCTGCGCTGGGTGTTAGTTGCAGCATGCGGAATCTAGTTCCCCGACCAGGGATCGAGTCTGGCCCCCCTGCATTGGGAGTGCGGAGTCATAACCACAGGACCACCAGGGAAGCCCCTACATGTCTTATTTAAACAGAATTTGAAAGTCAGAGCCTCACACCAACTTAATACCTAAGATGCACCTCGGGGTGGTGCAGAGTGAACCTGGCCGAGGGCTTCTTGTTGCTGAGGGCTTGATTTCAGTGAAAAACAAGATTCTATGGGCTTAGTGTAGGGAAGGATCTTTTAGACCCCCTACAAAGCCGGGAATGAAAGCCATTCTCTTAAGAAGTTTCATTGCTAGTGTCAGAAGAATGGTTGAGCAGGCATTCCCATCTTTGAGGCGCTCTGGTTACTGCGTAATTCAAATGCACACTGCACATTAGGGAGGGAGAGAGGAGGTGCAAACAAACAGAGAATTTTATGTTTAATTTTTTCTCATCCTGCCTTAAAATATAAAATTTCTTCCATTAAGGGAAAGCAGCAAATACTGACCCCCAGGAAAACTACAGCCAGCTTATGGAATGAATCTCACTCTGGTTTCATGTCAGACACTCAAGTGCGATAGACTCAGGTGATGGGCAATGGGTTGAAGCTCTTCCCTCCTGAGACAGGCCGGGACCTGAAACCTGGGACCTAGGATCCTCTGCCGCGGAGCTGGCACCTGGACAAATGTCTCCGCGAGCAACAAAATGCAAAGCAAGGTGCTGGGAGCAAGAGCAGTGCACCGCACATGCGCCCTGCACACGCCGCCACCAACGGGCGGGCAGACCACCTAAGCCACCCCTCTGGGCCAACCGCTGGACTCACCCCTACCCTCACCCCATGTAAGGAACCAGCTGGCTCCCCCTCATGCGGCGAGAAAGGGTACCTGTTACTTGTTTTCGCTTCCTTGTGCTGCAGCATGAGTCCTAATAAAGACTTACCTGAATTTCTTAGCTGGTCTTTTATCAGTTTCTATTGATTAAGGAAGCCAAGAACTCTGGGTGGTAACACTCTCATTTCTAGGTTTCCTGCATCACTGGTCGCTCTCCCCAGGCTGAACACAGAAGGATGTAAGGACGTTCTGGGTAAATGGCACTAATGAGTACAATGATTTGAGCATACATACCTTCTGTGTTGCCCAAGCACTTTCAATTCTGTGATGAGATTCTCCAATGGATTTCAAGTCACCTCCTGAGAAACTACTGGGTCCTCAATGGTGACTCTCTGGGGAACCCAAGAATGATAGGAGGTGTGGCCATCACACACTTTTCTAGAAATACTTCCCGGAAGCCAGGTAGCACTTAACTTCTTAGGTCCTTGTCCTCCTTCTTCCTGATATCCTCAAAGGAGGTAAATAGTCCACAGGATTCTATTTTTGTTCTGGACTTTTAAAATTTGTTGTTAAGTAATTATCACAGGAACATTTAAATATTTTTAAATGGGACAAATCAAATCAACTATTTATCCATTCCACTTTTATTCTCGCCCATGTACAAACATATTTTAATATGACAGCACAATCATGCACATCATGCATTTTTCACTTCACATCATAATTATGTCTTACAGAATCTGCATAAAACAGATTAGAAGCTACACAAATGTCCCCAAATGGTAAAATATCTAAGTAAAAAAGAACATTGATATTACATTTCCATCAACCATTTCAATCTCTGTACAAATAATGTAATCATCTGAGGAAATAATTTCCCCACCTCAGTGCTTATATTACTCATTTTCGTGTTCTTGTTCCTTCTCAGATTTAGGCCTCAGTGCTATTAAGAACACTGCCTAGTAGATCAGCTTTTGTAGGACTGTGTCATAAGAGCAGAGACTGACCATATGTCATTACACTAAAAACAGTTGTTTAACAGTTTTCTTCAAGAATGAGTTCTCTGATGTCCAGCAAGGGGAGAGCACCATCTGAAAGCCTTTCTGCACTGATTACATTCATAAGGTCTCCTTCACTATGAATTCTTTGGTGTTCCATAAGTCAGATGGTCTGCTGAAGGCTTTTTCACAGTACATTCAAGTTTCTTGTTTTTTTAAAAATTTTATTTATTATTTCTTTTTGGCTGTGTTGGGTCTTCGTTGCTGTGCACGGGCTTTTTCTCTAGTTGTGGCGAGTGGGAGCTACTCTTCGTTGGGGTGTGCAGGCTTCTCATTGCGGTGGCTTCTCTTGTTGTGGAGCACAGGCTCCAGGCACGCGGGCTCCAGTAGTTGCGGCTCATGGGCTCTAGAGCACAGGCTCAGTAGTTGTGGCGCATGGGCTTAGTTGCTCTGTGGCATGTGGGATCTTCCCAGACCAGGGCTCGAACCTGTGTCCCCTGCATTAGCAGGCAGATTCTTTTTTTTTTTTTTTTTTTAGCAGGCAGATTCTTAACCACTGTGACACCGGGGAAGCTCCTATTTTAAAAAATTTTTAAATATTTATTTACTTGGCTGTGTTGGGTCTTAGTTGCAGCACACCAGATCTTTGTTGCCGGGAGCAGGCTTCTCTCTAGTTGTGGCGCTCAAGCTCTAGAGAGCGCAGGCTCAGTAGTTGCAGTGTGCAGGCTTAGCTGCCCCAAGACATGTGGGATCTTAATTCCCCAACCAGGAACTGAATCTGTGTCCCCTGCATTGGAAGGTGGATTCTTAACCACTGCACCACCAGGGAAGTCCCTCATGTAGTTTTTCACCCTTATGAATTTTCTGATTCACAATAAGATAAAAGCTCCGTCTGAAGATTTCCCACATTGATTACATTTATATGGATTCTCTCCAATATTGATTCTTTGATGTCCAATATGGTGACAATTCCGGTGGAAAGACTTTTCACACTTATGGCATTCATGAGATTCCTCTCCAGTGTGAGTTCTCTGAAGAGTAACAAAGTGAGAACTCCAACTGAAGCATTTCCCGCACTGATTACATTCATAAGGCTTCTTTCTTTTCAATGTGAGTTCTTTGATGTGAAATAATGCCAGACCTCTGAAGGAAACACTTCCTATATTAACTACATTCATAAGGCTTCTCTCCATTATTCTTTTTAAAAAATATTTATTTATTTATTTTTGGCTGCATTGTGTCTTTGTTGCTGCACGCAGGCTCTCTCTAGTTGCAGTGAGCAGGGGCTACTCTTCGTTGCAGTGTGCGGGCTTCTCGTTGAGGTGGCTTCTCTTCTTGCAGAGCACGGGCTCTAGGTGCGCGGGCTTCAGTATTTCTGGCACTCAGGCTCAGTAGTTGTGGCTCGCGGGCTCTATAGAGAGCAGGCTCGGTAGTTGTGGTGCACGGGCTTAGTTGCTCTGCAGCATGTGGGATCTTCCCGGACCAGGACTTGAACCCATGTTCCCTGCATTGGCAGGCGGATTCTTAACCACTGCGCCACTAGGTAAGTCCCTGCATTATTCTTTCTTTGATACACATTAAAATCAAGGATGTGACTGAAAAACTTCCCACATCGAATACAATAGAACAGTTTTTCTTCAGTGTGAGTTTTCTGATGCCTAATTAGTTAAGACCTCCTGCTGAAAGCTCTGCCACGTTCACATTCATGGAATCGCTCTCTAGTACAAATTATGTAATATCAACAAGTTGGGAGCACCAGGTGAAAGATTTCCCACATTGATTACATTATACAGTTTTTGTTAGGTATGAGTTCTTTAATGTGCAACCAGCTGAGAACTCCACTTAATAGATTTACCACAGTAGGCTTCCCCGGTGGCGCAGTGGTTAAGAATCCGCTGGTTGGCTTTCATTAAATTCCAGCTACAAAGGAACCGTAATGGTGGCTGTTTCTATGTTCTGTTATCTAGGAATCTGAGGCAGCGGAAAGCCACATCTTACTTTGTGAATGGGACCCTTCTCTACCTTCTCCAGCTTTCAGCTGACTCATTGTAATTCTCCCAGTTACTATCCTCATCCATTTCTACAAGTTCAGCTGCCTCTGCCCCAGAGGATACATGTGCACCCTTTTCCACCAGACAAAAGTCTAAGTCCCAGGCTCACCAAAAAGTCTGAGCAGCCTACTCTTCCAGACTGTTGGAATTTCCTACACAATCTCCATGTTTCTGTGAGAACAGAGAACCATTCCACACAATTCCAAGCCCCTAGTTCCTTGCGGTTTGCCAACCCTAGGCACAGTGCCTGCCCCCTCTTCGTTTCCCAGATCCAGTGCTTCCTGGAGGGATAGACCATCCCTTTGGGTACAGTATCCATTGGTGGAAACTTTCAAATCATGTACACCCCCTGCTATTACTGCAGAAGCAAATTACCACAAACCCAGTGGCTTGAACAATACAGATTTATTATTTTACCCTCTGGAGATCAGAAGTCTATCACTGGGCTAAAATCAAGGTGTTGCCAGTACTGCATTTCTTCTGAAGGCGCTAGGGAATTAATCCATTTCCCTGCCTTTTCCAGCTTCTAGAGGCCCCTCACATTCCTTTGTTTACGGTCCTGCGTCACTCAAATCTCTGCTTCTGTCACCATATCTTCTTTTCTTACTCAGATCCTCCTGTCTCCCTCCTGTAACAACCCTTGTGATGATACGGGGTCCGCTGGGATGATCCAGGATTATCTCCCTGTTTCAAAATCCTAATGTGATCACATCTGCAAAGTCGCTTTGGCCACGTGAGGTACCATATTCACAGGTTCCAGGGATTAGCAGTGAACATCTTTGGGGGCCATCATTCTGCCACTCACAACCCTCCACCCAGGATATTCAGACACATCCTGAGCCCTGATCACAAATTTATGACTGTAATGCTGGGTGGTACAAGTGTGAATTACGTGCGGTTGGGGAAAGATTAGGAACCACCAGTTTATTTATTTATTTGGCTGTGCCAGGTCTTAGTTGCAGCACGCAGGATCTTCGTTGTGGCATGGGGGGATCTTTTAGTTGTGGCATGCGAACTCTTAGTTGCAGCATGCATGTGGGATCTCGTTCCCTGACCAGGGATCGAACCCAGGCCCCCTGCATTGGGAGTGTGGAGTCTTAACCACTGGACCACCAGGGAAGTCGCATGTATATTCAAATCCTGCATCATTTCATCCTACGCTAAGGAAAGTGGAAACTCTTCCACTCACCTCAGAGCTGAGTTTCTCTGACCTTCTGAAGAAGTCAGCTTATGATATTAAGTTATCCATATAGCCTTATATCTTTCCTAACTCAGCATTTGTTACCTTCAGGTTTCTTTTCGTGAGAGTGCTGAGTACAGAGGCTCCTGCCGTGAGACGAGGGCATTGCTGGCCCTCCTGGTGACATCATCCACCATTCCCTTGGTTGATCATCCTCCCGCTCATCATCCAGGCTCCTCATATAATCCTGACAGATGTCCATTCATCTGAAGGAGGTTCGTGCAACCACCTGCCGTGCCACCTGCTGATCATGCTCCCAGAGCATTTCCTTCACCTGCCTCGGCCCCCACTCCCCTTATCTACCCCAGCACAACTTCCCAGGTCTACCCAGGGCCCACCCCTTTTGTTTTAACATTGCTTCTTTTAATCAAGTCATTAGTGAAAAAACGTTTAATCAAATAGGTGGGAAAAAACACACAGAGATCCTACCACAGAAATATATAGTTTATTTATCTAGGTTCTCTTTCAATCCTTGTCCATATGCATAAATACTTTACCACAAATATAATATCAGTGCACAGACTTTTTGGTACCTGGCTTTTTAAACAGATTATAAGCATTTTCAGGTTTCACTAATATCACTTTTAAAAACCACCGAACAAATTAAAATGGCAAATCAACTGAGCGAAAAATTAAATGTTTTTCCAACTGATGTATTCATTAGCGATACTCCCCACTGCTTTTCTTACTGACTTACGTACAGGGCGGTCTCCCTGGTCATCCTTTGGTCTTGAGAACTTCATCACTCAAGGCTTTCCACATTCAGTCCGGAATCTCAACCAGGCTCGCTCATGTGACACTGCAGGATCAGGCTGCAAAGGCGAGGTCTCTTCACCTGGCTTGAGGGCTACGAGGTAGGCTGTTTCTTCTTGCATTTCACCCCGCTGTGCGTTTTCTGATGCCCTATCAGGTGCGAGCTCTGGGTGAAGGCCTTTCCGCACTTGTTACAGGTGTAGGGGCGCTCGCCGGTGTGAGTCCTCTGATGCCTGATGAGATGGGAGCTCTGGCGGAAGGCTTTGCCACAGTCCTGACATGGGTAGGGCTTGGCCCCGGTGTGAGTCCGCAGGTGTTGGGAGATGGCCGAGCGGTCGTTGAAAGTCCTTCCACACTCGTGACACTCAAAGGGTCTCTCCCCAGTGTGAACCCTCTGATGCTGCGTGAGGGAGGAGCTCTGCACGAACGCCTTCCCGCAGTCCGGACACACGTAGGGCTTCTCTCCCGTGTGGATCTTTTTATGCACGGAGAAGTACCTGGGGTTCCGGAAGGTTTTCCCGCATTCGCTGCATCGGCACACCTGGCTCCCTTTGTGAATTCGCGTAAACGTGATCTGCTGAGTGCTCCGGGATAAGGTTCTCCCACAGCTCCCGCTCTCCTGGTCCTTTCCCCTGCTGCAGCTCTTCTGATGAAGTTTTACACAGGGGTTGTGTGTCATCTTTTTGACCGTGGGGTCACGCTTGCGCAAGCGTTTTCTAGGAATGGTCTTCTGAAGGGAGATGTGGCTTGTGTCGGGACCTGTGCTTGCCTGGGGTTTGGGGCTTTCACCGGGTGGCTTCTGAGGGAGGGTTTTTTCCTGAGTGAGCACTACTGGTTTCAACGCTGTGTCCAAGACCTCCGGGGCCCCAGCCTGCAAGGTGTCTCCTGAGGTAGAGGGCTGGGTGTCATCCCTCGAGAATTCCTCCACTTTCAGGTGGCAGGCTGGCTCTTCCACGGGTGTGTTGGGGTTTGGAGTTAACTGTTTGCTTTCCAGAGTAGTCTCCCACCCTGAAAGAAACACAAAGGTACAGATACTGTAAACAGAAAGTGCTAAAATGGGTCGACAGTACGACATAATTAAATATCCAGAAGCTGTGTTTTCCAAGTACAGTCACGCACCCTGGGGAGGGAGACTGAAAGCAGTGAAGCAGCAAAGAGCAGCACAGCGACCTTGGGCAAGGGCTGCGAGCATCTCCCAGCTCTCAGAGTCCCTGTTCTCATTCACCCTCAGGGTGGACAGCAAATCGCTCCTTCACTGGACCTGAGGCTGCCTCTGTTCTTACGAGCCCCACCCCTCCCGAAGTACAGTGTCAGCTAGAGGCCCTGGACGGTGCAGGGGACTCGAGGGCATGTCCAGGGCCCAGAGAGGGTGTAAGCCCTGACTCAGAGCCCCCATGGCATCCCAGTCCCGGAAGCGTGGAGGGCCCTACCCACAGAGACCAGGTGTCCAAAGGTCTCCAGCATCACGTCGTGGTACTCGGTCCTCTGTGTCAGGTCCAGCAGCCCCCACTCCTCCCTGCTGAAGTCCACAGCCACGTCCAGGAAGGTCACCGGTTCCTGCAATGTCACACACCTTGTATTTCAGCAGGAGGGTCAGGGAGTCCTTGCTGGGGACAGAAGAGAGGCTGGCAGGGACATTCCGACAGAGCTCACTGTGCTGGGATGCCCCAGCTTTGGAGGTTTGCTTGGAAACGCTGACTGGGGCCTGTAAAAAGTCCAATGGGTCTGCTCTCACAAAACCAGAGTCTGGGGCCCAGGCTGGAGGAAGAGCCCTACTTCACAAGGAACTACAGAGTGCCACAAACAAACCGCCTCTACCCTTTCCCCATGACTTCCCACCGGAGACCACCCCTCGGGCCAGCCTTGCACCTCCCTGGGCATACCCCATTCTGGAACAGCCCCTCCCCATGGGGACAGGGGTTGCCTGGGGGTGGGGTGGCTGCCTGGGTCGCACCGTGATGAGTCCTTTCCGAGGAGCTGACCAGCACTCCGGGAGGAAGAGGCTTCCCACCGCCCTCTGTCTGGATCTGGGAGGCATTTTGCCCAAAAGGGGCAGAGCCTGCTTGAGAAGGAAGAGGCTGGAGCCCCGGAATACAGTTGTGCCTGGAGCCTGCGCCAGCCCACTCATTACACGAGAGCTGGTAAATTCACTCCTATGCTCAAGGCAGATGTGAGCCCCGGCCAAGATCACGTAGACACCATCACTGGCTGCTCTCTAAGCCTCAACAGTCAGCAAGACAGGGCCAGTCCTATTTCGTCTACACCCCAGCTCTGATGATTTTGAAGCAAATCCCAGGTTTTGTTTCAGTTATAAACACCCAGCTCTGCGTTTCTGAAGGATGAAGCCTCTTTTGTTCTAACTGGGATCCAGCCTTGATCTGGACGCCTGGGCCCGAGGCTGCGAACGCTTGGCCCCTCCCACTCTTCCCTCCAGATTTCCCGACTCCTGGTCACTGTGCCCTGTCGTGGTCTCCAATGACACCACAGTCGCTGGAGGGCAGGCCTGCCCTTTACACTCAGCACTCTGAAAGGCCTGCCTGTGGGAGGCCTGCAGGGGGATGCTGGGACCAGAGAAGGAAAGGGTGACACTCCCCACTCACCTCAGGCAGTGCCTTCACCAGCCTGGTGGCCATGTCCTCCTCCTGCTGAGCTGTGGTCTGGAGAGAGCTGGTGGGGCCCTGGGTGGGCAGTGCTGGGAAGAGACGAAAGCGCAGGGTGAGGTGGGGCAAGGACAGCCCACGTCTATCTCCGGGACCCATAACTTATCGTGCCCCTCATTCTTCTCTCAAAGCCTGTGTCCAAATCCCCATGTGTATGACCACAGGGCACCACTGTCCCCACTGCGGGTCCCACCCACTCTCCCTCCAAGGACTGTTCCGGACCCAGTCCCTCCACTGAAGTAGCTGCCTCACCTCCACGCTCACCTCAGCAGCTGGCCTCACACCTTCTCCTCAGAGACAAAGACCCCATTTCCGGCCTCCACGCCCTCCACCCCTTCCTCCTTCCTTCCTGCTACACCACGGAGTGGGGAACTTCCCCTGGCCCCAGGACCAGACTCATTCCCCCAAACCCATCTTGATGCAAATTTTACCAAGTTTCTTCCACCTCAGAAAACAGCTCTGCCTGGCTTTATGGCCCCTCTTGACCATGGCTCTTTGATGTCTGTCTTTCTTTATGTGTCCCCACATGGTCCCTGGGCTTCTATAATGATGACGCCACCCCACTATCAAGGGGGACACACGATGTGACCCAGGCTGGCCCAGCAGGCCGTCGCTTCCTCCTGGCCAAAATGATTGGATCAGGGATGAACATGGGCCCCCCAGCCAGCCAATCAGAGCCAAAGGGGAATCTGTTGGAACATTTAGGAAAGAGAAATTCCATCCTGGGAGCCCCTACATGGAAACAGTGCCTTTGAGTGAAGCCATCAGAGGCCAGCAGAAGTATGATATAGCAGAGAGGACGAGTCCTGAAGATGAGTGGAGCTGCTGGGTCTAGCCATGCCTAAAGCTGGATCACCCTTGGACTTTTTCAATATATTGTCCTTCTCCCTTGGGCCACTCTGTGTAAGGCTTGTGGCAGTCATGCCCAAGAGGTTCAATGGACATGCTGACCACAAACGCAGGACTCATAGGGTTCCCTGGAAGGCCTCTTTTGTCGTCCCCTGTAACACTAATTGGTTTCATTCACCCCCAAGGTGTGAAACGGACTCACTGCCTTTCATCTCAATGAGCTCAACAACTGCCTCCCTGGCACCTATATTAGTTTCCTGGTGCTGCTGTAACAAGCTGCCATGCCAGTGGCTCAAAATAACACAAATTTGCTGTCTTACAGTTACGGAGATCAGAAGCCTGACACAGCCTCAAAGGGCTAAAATCAAAGTGTTCACAGGGCTGCATTCCTTCCGGAGGCTTCAGGGAGAACATACTCCTTGCTCCTTCCAGTTTTTAGAGGCTATGTAAAATACATAGCTTGTGACAATTTCCTTGTATCACCCCTGCCTCAGTTTTCACATCTCCTATTCTGACTCTGACCCTCCTGCCTGCCTCTCATAAGGACCCTCATGACATTGGGCCCATCCAAGTAATCCAGGATAATCCGTCCACCTCAAGATCCTTAACTTAATCACACATGTGAAATGCCTTTTGCCATGTGAGGTTCAAGGGGTTCCAATGTGGATAACTTTGGGGCCCTCACCCTGCAGACAACAGCACCCCAGACTCGGTGCCTGTGGAAGAGACCACTCCCACTGCCGCCTGCCCCTCTCCTTCCCCGCACCTGCTTCTCCAGGAAGCCCTCTTCTCTGAATCCCACCATCCAGCCTCAGATTTCCCCCTCTTCCTCAAGCATCAAAATCAATCAGTCAATCACGCATTCACTCAAGAAACATCTTCCAGGTACCCATCACAGACACAGAAAGCAGGGTCTGCACTCCACGGAACTCAGCTTGAAGGACATCAAGCCTCATGGAGGCTGGCTCCCAAATACGTCCCGAACCTGTGCCGTCCCCCTGGCCCACCACCACCGTTACCCTCTCTACCCCACACCGTCAAACACACGTTCATTTGTCAGACTCCCGTCTTTCTTGCTAGATTGGAGGCTTGTTGAGCTCGTAAGTCCATGAGTCCTGTCTATCTCAGTCACCATTTTATCCACAGCCTCCACTGAGTGTATGATGTTAGAAGGCACACCAGGGGACTTCCCTGGTGGCGCAGTGGTTTAAGACTCCGCGCTCCCAGTGCAGGGGGCCCGGGTTCGATCCCTGGTCAGGGAACTAGATCCCACATGCATGCCACGGCTAAAAGTTCACATGCTGTCACTAAGGAGCCCGCCTGCCACAACTAAGGAGCCCGCGAGCCGCAATTAAGGAGACAACCTGCCGCAACTAAGCCCCAGTGTAACCAAACAGTAAAATAAATAAATAAATATTAAAAAAAAAAAAGAGAAGGCGTACCAGAAATACAACACCTGTGTGACTGATATTGATATAGCAGGGATCCCAGAGGGATGAAAATGAAGCACATTATCTGCTGGCTTCCATCAGAAATGTGTGGAGGGCTCATTAAAGAACGCAGTGCCAGGCCTCACCCAAGGGTTTCAGCAGCTCTGACGTGGGGCCTGAGACCTTCCATTTCCACAAAAGGGTCCAGAGAGGAAGCCATTCTCAGAGCCTTGGCCCAGGGGTAGTGACAGGTACGTCAGCAAGCAAGTATCTAAAGCTCTGATTCATGAACTGGGGTTGGGGGAGGGGGGGAAAGCAGATGTCCTTGGTGTAGATGGAGTGGGCACCAGCCTTCCCCTACCCCTCCCAGGAAGCCTGGGGTTCCTTTGCCCCCACCCTCCAAGATGCCTTCACAGGAATTGTTGTCTCCCCACTCTTCCACTGCACTCACCTTCCTCCTCAGAGATCCAGGTCACATCCTCCACCAGGACTACTGCCTCCTGGCAGTCCACTGGGTGCTGCGACTCCACCCACATCCGGAGCTTCCCGGGCAGCGCGCCCAGGAACTGCTCCAGCACCAGCAGCTCCAACATCTGCTCCCTGGAGTGAACCTCGGGCCGCAGCCACTGGCGGCACAGCTCACGCAGCCGGGCCAGGGCTTCTCGGGGCCCTGCCACCTCCTCAAAGCGGAACCCCCGGAACCTCTGGCGAGCGGTCTCAGGGTCAGTTGGATGCTTATCCAGATGTTGAGTGGGCTCCCTGAGGATGTCTGGGCTTAGGCCCTCATCTTCAGCATAGAGGGCGCGGATCTGGGCATTCCGGGGAAGAGCCACCTCCTCGTTCAGTGTGAGGATTTCAACAACCTCGATCTTCATCAGGGGATTCCCAGCAGGAAAAGGATGGAACTGAGGGTCCAACTGAGCCTCAGGACACTCTGTACGTCAAAAGCAGAGCAAGACAGATGGCCAAAAACATGCATGAAAAGGTGAGCAACATCGTTAACCATCAGGAAAATGCAAGTCAAAACCACTGTGAAATACAATTTCATACTCTCTAGGATGGCTATTATCAAAGATGGGTGGTAACAACTGTTAGTGAGGATGTGGAAAGATTGGAACCCTTGTGCGCTGTTAGTAGGAATACAGACTGCTACACTACTTTGCAAAACAGTCTGGCAGCTCCTCAAAAAGTTAAACACAGAGTTGTATCATGATCCAGGAGTTTCAATCAAAGAGAATTGAAACCATGTGTCAATACAAAAACTTGTACAAGAATGTTCACAGCAGCATTATTCATAATTGCCAAAAAGGGAAAACAACTCAAATGTCCATCAAGTGATAAATGGACAAACAAAATATGGTCTAGCTATACAGCATGGATGAACCTTGACTACATTATGCTAAGTGAAAGAAGCCAGACACAAAAGGCGCCATACTGTATAATTCCATTTATATGAAATGCCCAATATAGGCAAATATATAGAGACAGAAAGCAGATGAGTGGTTTCCAGATGGGGGAACTGAAGGGCTTTGGGGTGATGGCTAATGGATACAGGGTTTCTTCTTTGGGATGCAGAAACTGTTTTGAAGTTAGATCATACTGATGGTTGCACAGCCTTGTGAACATAGTAAAAACCACTGAATTGTATACTTTCAAAGGGTGAACTTTATGGTATATAAATTATATCTCAACATAGAAGGAAAAAAAAAGACCAAGAGATAACAAGAATTGTTATGCTGTATATGCCTGCAGCCATGAGGGGAACAGAACCTGATCCCACCTCCATGGGGGCCAAGAACAAGGATGTCTGGGAAAGGCAGGGACGCTGGGTCTTGTCATAGAGTCCACAGAGCATTTGCTGAACAGAACTCCAGGATGGTCCTGAAATGCTAAGGGAAGCTCTCTATAACTCCAAGAAGAAATGCTAATTCTAAATGACTTAGAGGTTTAAAAAAATTAATTAAAAAAAGTAAATAACACAGACTATGATTTATTTTTGGTTAGATTTCTGTTTTATAGAGTTTTCTTTTTGACCCCAAGCCAATAATTTCCAATCAGAACCTTCTCCTTTTTTCCACTATGAATCTTCCCACTCCCAGCCTGCCTTAGTCTCTACCAAACATAAGGGACGGTGGCTGACCGCCTTGGGCTCTGAGTAAGTAGCCTCTGCATGTCCTCCTCTGAGTGGTCTTTATTTCCACAACACTCACTTCCTAGCAATGTGGTAAATGATGAAATAAAACTGGAAGACACAGGTAGTGTTAAAATACAGGTCAAGAAAGTTGTGAAAGATTCCCATGTAAGCATTAAAAAAATTAATACACTGGTTTTAGGGGGATTATGACAACATAGAAATGTTCCTGTCACATGAAGTAAAAAGCAGAACAGGAAATTACTATTGAATGAGTCCCCCTAAAACCGATTCCCCTGCCGAGTTTATGATTAACCTCTGTTATCCAAAACTTTATCCCCTTTCTTGTCCCTGCTGACCTCAATCCTGTGCTAACTGAACATCAATCAACCAGTGTCAGATGACCAATACTGCTGTGATTGATAACATCATTAAAATGCAAATTCAAGTTATCTCTTCACGGTAATATGAGCTAACAGATCCTGGAACCATGGACCACCTAGCCAGAGAATCCTAAACCAGAGACATGATGACTTCTGAAACCACGATTAAGTAATGTCACAAGACGATGATTAACCCTAGACTCTCAGTTCTTCCTTTAAAACACTCCTAACTCAAAGACCAAGTTGGAGTGGATCTGAGACTTGTCTCCACGCAATAAACTCTTAGTTTGCTGCAAACTCCTGCTGTCAGAATTTGGCTTTCTATCCCTGGAGCACAGGAGCAACTTTGCTCACACTACTGTGGGAGTAATTACAATTGCGTTAGAAAAAAAAAAAACAAAACTCAGGAAGCGATTAGGAGCAGCGGCTCCCTGCATACGCTGCCTCTGTGCTTTTCCTCGCCGTCTGCGGCCTCCCAAGCACCTGCCACATCGGCCACCGGGCGCACTTATCAGACAGCGTGGGCTGCTGGGGAGCTGGCTTTAGCAGAGTCCGCGGAGCGCGCCCGGCCCCTCCTCCAAAGGGTGAAGCGGTTAAAAAGCCCATGCCGCACCCACCCCGACCCTGAAGCCTCGCTCGCTCCTCTCAGAGCTCCAGGAGCGCGGAACCGCGACTTCCGGCCTGGACGGAAGTGCGTCAGGCACCCTCCTCACTACAATTCCCAGGAGCCTCCACGCCGCGGACTTCCGGCCCCGCCATGTTGAGGGTTTGGGTTAGCCTGAGGGCCTTGGCAGGATGGCGGCCGCTCGGCTAGTGGTGGGGCTTTCGCCTCTGGCCTCCACTCGCGTTCTCTCCCGGCCTCCCCGGCGACGGTGGACGCGTCCTGGGGCGACGCCGACGCAGCCTCCACACACACCTATCCGAGCTGCAGGTCTTCCCCGTTGGGTGACGCGGGGTGAGGGGAGCGCGGCCGCTTTCCCCGAGAGCAACGACCACCCGGATTCCCCACCCACTTTCCTCCCCCGCCCCCACATTCTTCCCCTGTCTCCTTACGGCTTTGTCTTCCGTTCTCGGAAATTCCTGACTACACACTTCGGATCGGCGGCGGCCTCCACGGATCTCACGGGCGTCGCCCGTTGCTGGCGCGCTATCCGAGTGAGTCAGCTCGGGGTCAGGAGTCGCCCAGTGCCGGGTGGGGCCGCCCCGCCACCCCAGACTGGCCTTGGGCGCTCCAGGGTTGAAAAACAGGTCCTGGGCCATACTGTGGCTTATCGGCCGCTGCCAGTCACTTCTTTCCTACGTTTAAAGTGACTTTTTCCTTGATAAAAATCATGGCAGGCATTTGATCTCTCACTTCTAACCTCTTCCCCCTACTTCCTCCCAAATAAGGTTTTGAGTTAGTTTCATCGGGAGGCTTGCCCGCCCAATTCATATCTGCGTTATCTTGAGCATTTAGTTCCCTTCCTGTTGCTTAGGATTTCTGGAGGGTTATCCCCACCACCACCTGGTCATTCTTGATTTGAAAGCTTAGTTCACTTTTCTTTCACTTACAGCTCTTAAGGCTTGGTTGGAATTTCTCTCTGAGGATAACTTGGGAGATAGGAGTTTATACCAGAATCTCAGCAACACTGGCCTGAGAAGCAGCCCCCACAAGGGGTGGGCGTGGGGCTCCCTAGCGGCTCCGTGCTGGGCCACAGGCACCATTTTGAGCAATAATCATGCATGACACTTAAGAACAAACTTAATTTTCCGTATTGCTTCATAGCTTTTTAAATTCTGAAATTTCCGTTTTGTACTCCTAGGAATTTTTATTTAATGCTTTCTCCTTTAAATAAACCACGTTGGGTCCTTTTTATTCTACTTCATCCCCTCCATCCCCACCCCTTCTCCTTTAATCTTGATCATATATTTACTTCCTCTTATCCTCGGGGGCACCAGGGTGTTTTCTTAGAATCTTGCATTGTATGCTCACTGAAAATGTTTACAGTTTTAAACTGTAGAGCCTGTCTGGGTTTGGATGTCAGGAACTCTGCCGATGTTTTTGGCGCTGAGATTCCAGTGTATCCGCCCTCCCCCTGCTGTAGCAGCCCTTCAGGCGGACACTGGTTCTGCAGTTGTCATAAAGCACCTACAGGGTGCTCTGCAGTATGTGAGATGGCCACAAGCCTCTAAACCCATGGGTAAATGTCATCCTAGGCACCTCAGTCCTCTAACCGTCTCATCTCTTGGACCACTCCCCAAAACCTCTAAGGTAATCCTCACGGCTGTCCGTTCCAGAAAAGTATTCGCCCCACTTGACAGCTGTGTTTACCAGCTAACAAGGCTGAAACTGGATCCCCACCTCACTGAGGCAGGGCTGACTGACTCACCCACTTTCCCACCTACCTGCCTGGGGCTGCATAAAATTATCCCTATCCGCTGCAGCTCCAAGTACTGGCTTTCAACCCACCAGCTGAATAACCCTGGGGGGAATTTGGGCAATTTAGTCCCCTCCCCTGCAACTCCCCTATCTAGCTAGGGGGCTATTACACAAATTCACTGAGCCTTTGGGCAAGGGGCTTAATTCTTCTGGGCCTCAGTTTCCCCTAAGTCCTAAGTGATTAGGGACCCAAAGCCAGTACTGCATGAACAATAGTAAAGGCTGATGGGAGCTGCTGTTTTCTTCTTCTAATTACCGTTTTCTACTCTCATGTTCTCTCTGCTGCTCCTTTCCAGGTAAGCTGTCTCCTTCATAGTGCCCACTTTCCTAGGGAATGCGGACTGCTTAACCAGGTACACTAGGGCTACCAGTCCACAAATATAATAGTAACTAATTACAATGATCTTTTACCAGCTTGTTGGGGGATGGGGGCAGGGTCAGCTCCCCTCATCCCCGTTGCATACTCCCCTGTCCCTCTTCCTCCTTGTTCAGGATGCCCCCAGCTCTCACCCTTTCTCCTTTCCCCATCACGCTCTTCAGCTCTGCTGGGCACCCTGCTATATTGCCTTCTAAACGTGTCTCCCCCCACTGCACCGCTAAGGCTGCTAACTGGGTCTCGTGCATTGGAAACCCCTAGGCCAGATCCAGAGGACGATCTGCCAAAGCCACTTATGACGATCTTTACATCAGTGAAAGTCTTTGAATCAGTAACAGTAGCTACCATTTCATGAAAGCCCCCCAGGACCTGGGCTTTTACACCACCACAGCCCCACTAAGCAATAGCGTCCAACCTTTACACAAAAGAAATCCAAGCTGGGAGAGGATAGGAACCTGCCCAAGGCCACACACTGGGGAAGGGAGCAGCTGGGATCCAAACCCTCTTCTTTTATGCCCTTTACACCAAAGAGGGTTTCACATAGCAACTATCTTACTTTTCCTCAAACGTGCCCAAATGTGTCTTATCCAGAAGTCATTGCACTTGCCTGTCTGATAGTCTCTCCTAGCATCTCCACCTTGATCTCCTTCCCCATCCAGCTCTCAGCTCTGATGTCATCATCTCAGAGCTATCTTCCTGCCCAGTTCTAAACTAGTATTGCCCACCCATGCTTCCCCACTCCCTGATAGATACCCTATTGTTTCATTTTTCTTCATAGCACTGATTGCCACCTTAAAGTATCTGACTCACTAATTTCTCTCTCCACCTTCTCTAGAACAGCACTGCCCAGTGGAACTTTCTTTGGTGAAGGAAATGTTCTAGATCTGCACTGTCCAACACAGTAGCCATTAGCTGCAGGTGACCAGTGAATATTTGAAAGATGGCCAGTGCGACTAAGGAACTGACTGGTAAGTTAATTTTAGTCGGTTTACATTTAATTAGCCACATGTGCTAGTGGCTACTCTGGAATGAATGTAAGCCCAGTGAGACAGGGGGCCTTTCCACCCTGTTCATCGTGGTGACCCACCCCTATAACAGTACTTGGCATTTTGGCAGGTGCTCAAACAGTATTTGTTGACACAACACAGCTACTAAGTGCCTTGGTGAACGGTTCACCAAGACATTTGGGCCTTTTAGCCTTATGTCTGGATTTACCCATATTTCAAATTTCAGGAAATCTCACTGGCACTGTGAGTGTCCCATCTGAAGTTACCATGGGAGGATGGCTGTTGCTACAAAGTTCCCATCTTTTACTTAGGAGCCTAAGCAGGCCATGGGGTAAGAGGGCACTTGGTTTGCACCCCACCTGCTTCTTCCCAGACCAGCCAGGTCAGGGACTTGCATTCATGCTCCCACAGCAGCACTTCTGTGGAGGACTTATAGGACTTCAGAAAGGGACTTCACACACTTCTAGCCTTTGTAAGCTCTCAAAAGAAGTCAATGCTTTTACAGTACTTACTTAAGTCTTCCATGGCATTCTAACATAACTTTCTCCAAATAGAGCCTGCTCATTAACAATTTATTCTTAGGTTCCATTTCAAAAAAGTATCACTCACAGAATCTATCCTCTATCTGTGTTAAATTGGTTATTCCTGGTATAAGCCAGAGCTATTCGCTTCTGTATTTTGCAGTCTGTTGCAATTGCTCAACTCTTATAACTATTTCAGAGGATTAGCTTTTTTTAAAAAAGGTGTTAATTGTTACAAGCTACAAATATTTCCTCCTTTTCAATATTTTTCTCATTTTGTGCTTTGGTGAGAACGATGCTATGTATACATTGCAGAAGAACCTGTTAACATAGCACCCTGTGTTGTCATTGAGTAGCTCATGTTCCATGGAAACTGTCTTTTAACAGGAAGCTGGAAAATATTCACTGCCCAGGTCAATATAGAAACACAACTAACTGGCCACTTTGTTCTAAGAAAAAGTTGGTTTTTACATTTCTCCTGGGACCAATTTTGCCAACTTTACACTTTTCCAGAAATCTTTCCATCTTATTGTTGGTTCATTCCTGTACTCAACAAATAATTACTGAGCCCCTACGTTGTGGCAGGAACTGGTGACATAGCAGGAAGAAGACAGTCGTTTCCATTTTATAAGCATAGTTACTGGCAGCACCTCTAAAAATGGAAAGTCACCCTCCCACCCAGTTTCCTTCTTGGGAGACAGTTACATTCTATCAGTTTCTATATTCTCCCAATGATAACCAATTGACACATTCATACTTGGTGTGTGTATAGTTGTAAGGAAAAAAACCCATGTACATCTATATATCTTTATATATGTGAAGATATGTATGTTAAAAGATATATATTTTAAGAAATATATATTTCTTGGAGATTGTTTCATATCAGTACATAGAGCTGGCTTATTCTTTATAACAGTTGGGTAAAGTACTATAATGAGAACTACATGTATTGCTGAGTATCTGAATAGAGTTTCTTTTCCCTGTATAGGTTTTTAGTTTGCCTTTTATTTATTCTGTCTATCCAGAAAACGGGCTTTTTTTCTTCTTCATTTCTGACTCATTTATTCCTGCTTTTATCTTATTTTCCCTCAGGACTTTTGGAAGTATTTTTTCGCCAAAAAAGGTTTGAGTCAAATGCTTAGTTCATTTACTTTCCTTCTTATTCAATTAACAGTTAAAGCACTTTAGGCTTTGAAATTACTCCAGGGACTGTATCTGGACACCAGAGAGAGTGGTCCCCAGATAAAAGGATTAAGATTACGTGGTCCTAGAGAACACACAGATGGATGGTAACAGAGAACATAAAGTATTCTTGAATAAAGACTGCACAGTATGTGACCACACCCTGATAGGCTGGATTCCTGCCAAAACATGTTTGATGGTCACTCAAGATTCTAGACTTTTGCACCGTCCCCAAGGATGTGACCCTCTCAAAGTTCTTTGTAGCAGTATCTTAAGATTTCCCTTTATCATCCCTTACCTACTCTCTTGTCTCAGAGCCTGGCCTAGTCTTCAGAGTCTCCTCTTTGAAGATTCCCTCTTGTCTCTTGAAAATTTTCCAACCATTTATTCTCTCAACAGTTTCCTGAGCTAGAAAGTCAGTCATTGTCCTAGCAACTGGGGACTTACAAGGGAAACTGAAATAAGGATGCATGCTGTCACCCATGCTACTTAACATCTGTTCTAGATGTTCAGTTCAGATAGATAATAGAACCCAAATTGGAAAAACAGAATGTTTTACTATATATTTGTACAGTTGACCCTTCATGTCTGACTATACTACGCCACTTTATTTTCTTTTTAAATATGGAACGCTTCATGAATTGTATGTCATCCTTATGCAGGGGCCATGCTAATCTTCTCTGTATCGTTCCAATTTTAGTATATGTGCTGCCAAAGCGAGCACTGTACTACACCATTTTATATAAGGGACTTGAGCATCTACGGATTTTGGTATCCATAGGAGTCTGAAACAATCCCCCATGGATACCAAGGGATGGCTATCCTTACGTGATCAAAGTTTTGCAGAGTTCGCCTTCCTTATGACCTATCTGATATAAAAACAATGAGAAATTTCATTTATATTATTAAGTGTGGTTCTTTTCAGTGCAAGTTTTTCTGTTGTTCTGTCAAATAAGGTGAGAGCTAAGATTAATGACTTGACTGTGCATATTGCATTGAGAGTCTACTCTCATATGAGTCCTCTGATCTGAACACAATGAGGACTCCTACTGAAGGGCTTCTTGCCAGTGGGTTCTGTGACTCCTGAAACCTTCCTAACACTAATTATTTTCTCAGACACTCTCCAGTATGACTTCTGTGATGCTGAAAAAGAGAGCTATTCATGAAACCTTTCCACAGCAATCATGTTCCCATGATTTCAGAGTTCTCAGATATATCTGGTATAAGAATTTTTCCAAATTGAACAGAACTGGAACTTTTTGTCCAGTATGAATTCTCTCAAATCAGACTATATCAGGCCAGAAGCCTTTCCTGCTATGATTATATTCCTGAGATTTCTTCCATGTTTGAGTTCTCATGTTGAAAACTCATGATGAAAAGGATTTCCTCCATTCAGGGTCTCCTGTGTGAGCTTTCTCTTCAAGGCTGAGCTGAGAATAGGCTTTCTCACACTAGTCTTGTTCTTGAAAGAATTATCCTTTGTATAAAACAATTGATTTCCTACATTCCCCACATGTTGGTTTTATATAGCCCATGTGAGTCCTCTCAGGCTAAACAAAGGATGAAATCTGGAGAAAAATTTCCTTCTCTTCCTCCCAACAAAAAAATCTTCTTGTACAAGCTATTTTTTTCTGTTGATGTTTGTACTAATTTGAGAGTTGCCACGTTCATATTTGCAGGGCTCTTCTCCTGCTTAAATTCTTAACCAGTCAAAAAAAGTTAAATATCCTTCAGGCTTTCCTACAATCATGACCTTCAAAATAGTGTCTTTATTGCTTTCTTAATGTTTAAATCTAGATTATGTCTCAAGCTTTCCACCCAAACCACACATATAGTAATACTTTCTTGAAGAACACTTGAGTGAGAAGGCGGAAGATTTGAGTGCCATCAAGTATTTCTCCACATTCCTTATCTTCATAGCATCTCTTCAAATTAGTGCCTTCTTGAAGATGAATACCTGTCTTCAGCATTTATCCAGTCTCCCTTCTACTTCAACCAATGCCTATGCTGCCATTTTTACTGTCATGGAGAGCTGAAGACACATGCAAAATGAGCTGCATCAGAGAGGCCTAGCTTTCATTCAGTTCCAGTTCTCTGCACTGAGGAGAGGCACAGCTACATTAGTGCTGGGAGAAAGAGACCACTGCAGGAGATGAGAAGTTCTCTTAATAGTAAAGCAGGCCATTCCAAACACCTATGATTCCCATGTTTTTATGTACTGCCTCAAGAGGAGGTCCAGGCAGATACATTCAGCTGGCTTCACAAACCTCTACCTGGGTGTTTCTAAGTCCCCTCTCATTCATACTTCATTAACAGAAACCAGTCAAGACATGGGAGAGTTCTAAAAACATTTGGATCTAGGTGAAAGCTATTAGGTAGTTCTTTGTACTAGTCAACTAACTGTGCCTAAAATTATTTCAACATAAAAATAAAAACCAAAGAAAACCTCTATTTCCACCCTTCAAAAGTCTCTGCCTTTATCAGACTTAACCATGTCAATGACTAATGCCAAAAATTCCAGGGTCGTAATATCACTGTTATTGTATTTTTAAAATGAAATACTGATACGTTAAAAAAATATATATATAGTAAATACATATGTTACAAAGAACAGTCACAGGAAATCCCTTGAAGCTTTCACCTATGAGCAGTTCTTGGCAGTTTCCTTTCCTTTGCTCTCTTGGGTCAATTACTCAACTAGCCCCACTGAATCCACCTACGAATGGGGAGGAGCCAGCTTCTCCCCAACCCTGCTGCTACGCTCTCAGGCCAGGTATTGCCACCTCTTCCCTAGATGCTACCACAGCCTGCTGCCTGCTTCTGTCTGTGCCCTTCCATCTTCACAGAGTGAGCTGTGAAAAGCACACCACACACGTACTCAATGAAAATCAAACCCCCTTCACAGTGGAAGCGCTGTGTGCTCTGCCAAACTTAACTTGCAAGTCAGTACACCTCGGTTACCTCCTCCCAGCCCAGTGGGTGACTTTCCATTCCCAGAATGTGCCATGCCTGCTCCATTCTCACAGTAACCCCAAGTGGTGTTTGTATCTGGAAGCTCTTCCCCACCACTCTTACGTCTGCTGACTTTCTTTTCTTCAGGAATCAGCTTAAATCTCACCCCTGCATTGTCACCTGACCAACTCTTCTAGAGTAATTCCCCATTGCTCCCTACTTTACACCATGTTCTTTTTCTTCTCAGTACTTACCACTGTTTGTGTTTACACAGTTATGTCTATGTAGCTTGTTTGTAGAAGGCTGTCATCTATTAGACTAAGGAGTCTACAACGGCAGGGATTATGTTAGGTCTTTGGCTTACTACCTAAGTGTACAGTTTTTTGTTTTTTTTATATTGCATAGGACACAAGAGGCCTTCCACAAATATTTGTGAAGTAAAGGGGAAGCAGTGGAGGAAAAAAAATCACATAAAGGACTCTTTGTGACACAGCAGAAACGTGTTAAGCACCTATCACCTCAGGCCTAGCCTGCAGTTGTCCTGGTAAGCCTCCCTGCACAAGGTCTCTCGTTCTGGAGCACCACCCCTAAATCTCCTGTCACCTGTCAAGCCAGCTCCCCTGAGATGTGCAGAACCATAGGCGCCCAATGCCCCCCCGACAGCAGCTAGATTTAGGAAACTACTAGACCATCCAGAATTGCATGGCTGGGAGGTTTGCCCACATGGGACTTAAGTTCCAGAGAGGATGAGACACAGACCTAAGCCAGAGCCACAAACATGGGAAGAGACCTTAGGAAGCTGGATCAACCGGGGGGAACAGAAACCATGTTGGGTGAATAGAAAGTGCTTGTGTTGCTGGGGACCTTCCAGGTAAGGTTTGGTTTAGTTACCTGTGCTCATGGTTAGAAGGGAGGTTTTTACTGTAGAGAATGAAAGGAATGACGTGAATATGGAAAAGAAAAAATATTAATGTTGAGCCATCAGGCTAACAAAGGAGTCCAGGGAAGGGGGACAAAGAGTCAGTGAAGACTCTAGTCTATGTTGTGGCAAACAGAAGGTCATCACCAAAGATGGGGCCAGGTGCAGGCTTCACAGCTGAAGACTGCCAGGTTGCTCCGAAGCCACTTTCATGAGAGCAGAGAACAAAGGCGGGGAGAACACCCAAAGTTCTCCTTATAAAGCCAGTACACTCTGATACAGAAGCGTTCAAAAATAACAAACAAAAAGAAGAAAACCACCTACATCCCCAACCTAATTTATGAATATTGATGCAAAAACCCTAAAAAAATAAGTTAACAGACACCAGCAACACATTACAACAAGGGCACTTCTATGATTATGTCACTGTTAATTGTTCAAATGAGAAAATCCCTATGGTCGCTTTGGAGGGGGGAAATTGGGGCTATTACTAATTTTCATTTATTAGAAAGGGTGAGGTGACTATTTCTTTATCCAGATAAAAACTGATTTGAATCACAGAATCCAGCAGCATGCTTGTCAAAACCTAGAGACATGCCCTTTTAAGTCTAAGACCGGATACTCAAATCAGCACACTCTCAGCCCAGTGTTTTGGAAGTACCAGATATGATGAATGCAATTACATGATCGTGCAAATGAAGTAAAATAATACAACTGCCTCCTCCTTTATACTTGCCAGTAAGATGACTTTGTACTGAGAAAATTAGTGAGACTCTAACAAAACTGTTACAAATAATAAGAGAATTTAGCAGCATGACAGGTTCATCTGCAACAACTAAGGAAGACTGCAAGGGATGATTAACCTGAGCAGATTAACAGCAACTACAGTGAACTCCCAGCAGCACTTGGAAGGCCTGACTAGCACAGTGAGGTAAGCACATCCCTCTGTACACCTGTGCCAAAACTCAACTGAGACCAGTTCTGCATCAAGGAATGTCTGAATCCAATCAAATGTAAGACACGTTCTAACAAGATTTTCTCAATGAATCCTGACAAGCTGATGGTGAGTGTTCATTTGGTTGAAAACAGATGTGTTGTTTTTTTAAATAATGAGAGGAACTACCATTTATCCAAGTTTGTTGTAAAGTTACAATAAGTACAGCAATATGGTGTTTACTCAGACACTGACAGAGACCATGGGAGCATAAGGGGCCAAGAAGGCCTGCACATGGTGATGACTATGGGAATTAAGTCTGATAAAGATGGCGTTTCCAATAATGAGAAGAACCAAGTCAGAAAACGGTGTTGAAAAAACTTGTGCCCCACATCATATACACAAGGAAACCCAGTTATAGGAAACAGCTACCCCCCGCCCACAAAAATACCAGAATTGACAAAAGTATTTGTACAACCTGCCTATGTATGACATGAAACCTAGAATAGGAGTAAAGACAGATTTGAAAGAAAAAATATCTGAAATCATAAAACTTCTTTATGGAGACTAAATAAAGGTAAAAGATAAATGTTGGGGCTTCCCTGGTGGCGCAGTGGTTGAGAATCTGCCTGCTAGTGCAGGGGACACGGGTTCGAGGCCTGGTCCGGGAAGATCCCACATGCCGCGGGGCAACTAGGCCCGTGAGCCACGGCTACTGAGCCTGCGTGTCTGGAGCCTGTGCTGCACAAGAAGAGAGGCCACGATAGTGAGAGGCCCGCGCACTGCGATGAAGAGTGGCCCCCGCTTGCCACAACTAGAGAAAGCCCTCGCACATAAATGAAGACCCAACACAGCCATAAATAAATAAATAAATAAAAAGGCCAAGCATTTGAAGCCCTTTAAAAAAAAAAAATGTTGGACTGGTATTTGCAGTATTAACATCCATAACATATAGTATATAGAGTCCTCCTGACCACACACACACAAAAGACAAACCAAATAGGAAAAGGGAAAATACATAAACTAACAAAAGCAAATATACAAATGATCTGTAAACTTATGAAAATACGTGCAACTTCATGAGGGAAATATGAACTAAACTGAACATATCTTTTCCCATCAGATCTGAAAATCTTAAAACAGGACTATAAATCACTGGTATCTTATGAAAAGGAAAAGCTCTCATGTTCTTGAGCAGCTATATGTATTTTAAAAGATCTTAGCAGTTTGTTGCTACCAGATTTTTTCACTTACATCTTGGTTGATTCTAAGTTCCATTTCTAGAAATCCTTACCTACAAAAAACCAACTTGAGTGCAAAAAAAATTATGCGAGGAAGTTTTTTGCAACAACTTGAATGTCCATCAAGAGTGAAAAAATCAGGGCATGCCTGGTGGTGCAGTGGTTAAGAGTCCGCCTGCCGATGCAGGGGACACGGGTTCGTGCCCCGGTCCGGGAAGGTCCCACATGCCGCGGAGTGGCTGGGCCTGTGAGCCATGGCCGCTGAGCCTGTGCGTCCGGAGCCTGTGCTCCGCAACGGGAGAAGCCACAACAGTAAGAGGCCCGCGTATCGCAAAAAACAAAGTAAAAAAATCAAATGTGGACTACACTTGCATTTGTTAAAATGAATGATGCAGACCTGTCTGCACTGAGTACGGAAACACCTCCCAAAACAAACGTATATCCATAAATGTAAACGTATCTAAAAAATCTAGCCAGAGACACACACCAGTTACTGGAGATGACAGGATGGAAGGGCAGTTAGACAATGAGTGAAGCAGGGTGAGGGAGCCCCTGTTGCCAACATGGCACCGGCAACAGGTTCATGTTCATGTTCAACCAAGCAGTACACCCTGATTCTGAAGCCAGAGGAAAATGCAGGGCTTGATTCAGCATGTCTGCAGCTACACATCACAACACCCCACTGGGGGTTTTCCCCATCCACCTCCTTTTCTAATACACTAGTTCCTCACTAACCAGGACTCCCGTGCCAGGACTCCCATGTGCCTGGTTCTCACCTGAAAAGGTGTCTCGAGGAATTCCTCTCTCCACCGACCAGAGCTCTTCCTCCTCCTCTAACTGAGATACCACATCTGGCTTGGAAAGCTGATGTTCTGCCCAAGGGAAAAGAGACAGTGCTTGGGGCGGGGGTCTGTGTTTGGGAGAAAATACTTTCCTGCTGTAGCAATTCTGTCCCTGTGTTCTCCCCTGCTAGGGCATGACTTCTGGTCTAGGGCAGTGTTAATAACCCTACCCATCCCACTTGCCAGCTGCTTGCTTTTCTGGACTCCTTTGCCAGTAAAGGAGGCACTGGGACCTGGTTTTGGCCAGCAAGACACAAAGGGAAGTTTGTCAGCTGGGGGCCTAAGGCATTTTTTTTTTCTTTGTAAGTATGACAGCTGTAGAAAGAGAACTAGCCAGGGTTGCCGTCTCTCCTTCTTTCTGCCTTGAACATGGACATGACGCTTGGCATCACAGCCGTGCATATACTAACCTAAGAATGGAAAACTTCACACTAACCATGGAGAGATGGAAAGGATCAGGGTCTCTGATGATACTCCTGAGCTGTCAGACACAGACACCACGTCCTGAAATTCTTGTTACAAACACAGTAAACATCCACTGCGGCAGCTGGAAACATTCCTCATAGACCCACCTCCCTGGTATTCAACGCCTCTGACGGATGGACTAGGTAAAGCTTCAGAAGTTATATGTGAAATTGCCCTTTTCCAATGGGTACAAAGTAAAGCCCTCTCCCTCAGGCTCCAGGGCCTTGACACTTGAACTCGGATCCCTGCAGGCTGAGCCGAAGCAGACACACACTTAAGAGGCACCACATTCGTGCTGCAAAGCGCAGATCTTTATTGACACAGAGGCCATCCTTACCCACTGAGACAAGGTTCCTGTAGTTCTCCAGCAACACCTCCCTGTACAGGGACTTCTGTTCGAGGTCCAGCATTCCCCACTCATCCGGGGTGAAACCCAGGGTCACATCTTCAAAGGTCACTGGTTCCTAAAACCCACAGGTGCGTGTTCAGCCAGGGCCTGTTGTCACCCATGCTGACAGGAAGGGGAAGCTGACTGAGCACATGTAGGCACAATCAACACGGTGACCTGAGCATTCCAGGTGTGTCTCATCATGAGTTCCTGCATTTGTCTGAAACAGCAAACCCAAGCTTGACCCTATCAGGTCACAGCAAGGAAGACAACCCATGAGGCTGGAGAAGGTTTTTCATTCTCTGAAAACCTCTCCATTTTTTTATTTACCTGGGGATTCCAACATTTGTATCAGTGTGTATACCTCCTGCTAGGAGATTGTGTGAGCTGAATGATCAAACCCCAGCCTTCAGCCCCCACCCACTTCCCATACTGCTTCTACTTCCTTCACCTGTCAAGGATTCATCCTCAGCTCTCTTCTCTCAGGGACTAAGCTCTAATGCCAAAGTACTGTTTAAATATAAGCCTGATCCCTGCTTAGACCTGACAATGCATACCCCCATCCCACCCCCAGTTTAAACGGTAAATTAGTATCCCCCATACTTGGACCTCTATTCTAACCACTCCCTTGGAAAGTAACTTGTTATCCCTCCACCACTAGGGTCTCTTCTTCCCATCCACTCCCCCTCCCCTTCCCCTTCCCGAGATGCTACGGGGCTCGGGGGCATCTCAGGGAAGGTGGTGTCCCACCATCAGCCCGCCACCCCCGCTCCCAAATCCAGGGGTAGACTTAGAAACTCATAAAGAAGCCTCTACTCACACGGAACCAGGCCGTCGGAAGCCCGGTGGCCATACCTTCCTCTTCCTCAACGTGTCTCGTGGGAGTGGGCAGAGTCCTGAGAAGGTCGAATTTGGGAGGTGGGAGGGGCATGAGTGCTACGCCAAGGCCCCCCGCCCCCCTCGGCCCAATCAACAGGAAATGACAAGTCCATTCCCCACCTCGGAAGACGCCCTAAAGGAATGTCTCCACCTGCTCTTGAACACGCAAAGGGACGGCTTCCCACCTTCCTCACCGGGAGGGAATCGCCCCCCGCCCCCGTCTGCCCACAAGCGCCGGGAGGGGGTGGCCCCGCCCCGCGTCCTCTGGGCCCCGAGTCCCCGAGTCCCACTGCCCCTAAAGGCCACACGGGGGAAGGACGGCAGGCGAGGCTGGCTCTGGGCTGCTACGATTGGTATGGTAGGGGCCGCGGCTCGGCGCTCCCCGCGGAGCGGCCCTAGAACTGAGCCCCCGACGGGCGCAAGTTTCCCGCCGCACTCACCCCGCGCGCGGCGCACAATGGCGCCCGTCGGCCCGCGGCGAAGTGCGTCAGCGCGCCGGCCTGGACTACAACTCCCAGGCATCCCCGCGGTGCGCCCCACCTAGCGGGCGGCGGCCATCTTGGCCGGCCAACTCGGGGCGGCAGGCGAAGCCTAGGCGGGGGAGAGCGCCCTCGGCGGTCCCGCTGGGCAGGAGGAGGCCTTGGGAGGGGCAAGTCAGGCCGCTGGGCCCCAGCACCTGGGTGGGCGACGACGCAGGCCGGGAGGGATCCACACCCTGCCGCGAGGGCTGCTAACGCATGGGACCGGCCGGAAGTGGAGAAAGGGAAGCTTGGGAGGGGCAGGGCCGGAAGTGCAGAGGGGCGGGGCGAGCTTCTGCTCACACCCAGCGTAGGGGGAGGTGAGGCGGGCCGGAAGTGCGGAGGGGCGGGGCTAAAGTCTTGCCAAGTTCTGGGAAGAGGGCGGTGCTAAAGGTGCGTCCATGTCTAATGGAGAGGAAAAAGGGGCGGGTTGGGAGGGTGGGAAATGTTCTGGAGACGGGACTGAAATCAGCCAGAGGTCCTGGGAGGAAAAGAGGGACAGGCCTGCCCCAAAGTGTGCAGAGGTTGAGACTAAATGTCCTCCAGGCCCAGGGAGGGGAGTGGGGGTCAGGACTGTCTACTCAAGTTGTGCGAAGGGCAGGGTTACGTGGACCCAAGACACAGGGATGGGGGCGTGGCTGTTGTCTACGGTAAACCAGAGCTAGACGGAAGTTAAAGCGGTGAAAGTAGATTTTATTCAATAAACTATTGCAACCGGGGAAGGGAGACTCCAGTGTAGAACTGAGATCAGTTCTGAATACAACCAGAATAAGTGGGGATTTATGGCCTAGGATTGGGGGAGTGAGATACTGGTGGATAGAAAATGAAGAAAAGGAGACATCAAGTCTGGGGGGATTCTGGCTGAACCAAGATAATAGGCGTTTTTACTGAAGGCAGGCCCAGGTGATGGGATATCACCTGGGATAGAGAGTGGGGATGAGGAGTTTGATCAGATATCAAGAGTAAGGAATTCGTGATAAACTGACTTAGGATTCTTGCTAAAATGGGATTCTACGAGGAAGTACACGTATGGGGCTTACTGGGGAGAAAGTTCAGGGTAGCCTGTCTGATGTTTGGTTAAGCAAAGAATCAGGGAGTTGGAGTGGGCTGGACAGGATTCTCTACCCCGTGTCCTCTTCTATGAGCGAGATGCCCATATCTAGGAAATGGGAGAAGTCTTTCGCTGCCCAGGACCCGGTGTGTGCTCTTCTTCCTTGAACCCAGCCCGCTCTCATCTTTCTTGGGAGCCCAGGATAAATTATTTTCATGTCTTCCTCAGAGTCCAGTATTTAGTGTCCTTTCATCTTCCTTAGGTTCCAGGGCCCAGGCTCTGATGTCCTCTCTCCTCCTTGGTACTTGGGGCTCTCTTATCCTACTCTGACCCAGGGCTCAGTGTACTCTTTCTCCCCTTCCTTGGGGTTTCCTAGCAGGTTTCAGCAGCCCTGTGCCTCTGTTTGGATCATCCTGTCTACTGCATGCTAAACTTGTTCCAGGAGTTGTTAATTTCTATGGCCACTGTGGAGAATATCCACGTGCAGGCTGCACATTGTTCATCTTATTTGTTGCAATTAAGACAGTATATCTGTTGACTTTTGCATATTAGTATTTAGAGACTATGCAGATGTCTTTACTTCTAACAGCACTTCCCTGGATTTTACTTGGCTGTTGATAAAACAACATCCCATTCATTAAATAATTTAGGCCTCTTTTCCATACTTTGACTTTAAAAAAATTGATGTTCTATAGCCCTAGGTAGTATGACTGGGCAATTAATTAGCCATATTATTGTTTTGTTTTGGATGTGACTAGAGATGCTTCCAGTGATTCACCTGCAAGTTTGATGGAGGCCTTAACATCTTAAGAAAGAAAGCCTTCTTGGAAGTTCAGTTTTTTCTGTTTGTATGGTATAGAATAAAAACATGATTTTTAGGGCTTCCCTGGTGGCGCAGTGGTTGCGAGTCCGCCTGCCGATGCAGGGGACATGGGTTCGTGCCCCGGTCCGGGAAGATCCCACATGCCGCGGAGCGGCTGGGCCCGTGAGCCATGGCCGCTGAGCCTGCGCGTCCGGAACCTGTGCTCCGCAACGGGAGAGGCCACAACAGTGAGAGGCCCGAGTACCACAAAAAAAAAGAAACAAAAAAAATGATTTTAGGTTAAAAAGTGTTTTTAAATAAGTATAGTATTTGAGATTGATTCATGAAACCCACTTGAATACAACTTTTAATAATAAATTGCATGTTCTTTTTTCATTTAGCAAATTAATCATACTATTTAATTTACTGTAATTTGATTACATTAAAAAAACATTTCTGAACAAATGTTAACTATTATGCATGTAAAATGTCAAAAATGTTATGCATCCTGTTTGCATACAGGACCCTAATCCTTTGTTCTAAGCCTTCAGGGCCAGAAGTATTTTAGAATTCATAAGCATTTGGATTTTAGCAGTATAGTAAGGTGCATACACTGCGCAATATGTAACATCCCAACAGGTCTGGGGCAGCGTCTGGGTATATCTGTATGAAAATATATGAGGAGTCCCACTAAGTTAGAGAGAAACAAAATGTAAATAGCCGTGTTAGTTCAGGTAAATTTTGCAGAGACATAATAGGGGGAAGAAGCTTTTCGTTAGAAAACATTTTAGAATTTAGAATTGCAGAAAAGGCATTGTGGATCATTTATGAAAATTGCTGGATTAGCAGTAATAATCGTTTCATTCAATTGAAAAGTTTAATTTGCCCTTTTCCTCTCTTAGTATAGTCTGACAAACATGTTTATTGAGATACTGAATTGTTGAAATATATTAACATTCTTTCATATGCTTTTTAAAATCAGTAGTCCACTATTGGTTTAATTTAAACAATATATGACTAAGAATAAGAGATATAAAACTATATATTGACCAAATCACTATGGTAGCTGGTGGCATTCAGTCGACTGAATCATGGACCTACAATTTGATCTCCATTCACCGTTATTATTTCATCACACATAGCATCTCAAAGTGTTCCATGTGAAGGGGAACACTTTAAAAGTCATTAAAAAAACAAGAAAACGAAGAAAGATGTATATTTTTGTCTTTGAAACATGAGCCTCTAGGACACTTCTCAACTCCTCAGCTTAAGAACTTCAGGTTAGAGAAGGAGGAATAAATTAATCAGCATTTTACCTGTAAATTATTAGTATCATAACTATTTCCTGAAAATAGGCTTTGGGGTCTATTTATTACTGCTACACATTTGTTCGTTGCCTGTTCTCCCACACATCAAGAATAAGTTCAAAATCATGATAATCCAGACAGGATGTAGCACATGGGGGAAAGGTGAAGAACCTGAGCTCTGAGCAGAGACAGACCACATACAGCTTCCAGAAAGTGATCTCTTTCAAAAAGGAGTGTAAGAAGTCCACAGAATACTGGACAAACCAGTAAGCTGACTTTGGAATAATCCAGTTCAAAGCTTTGTACCCTGTATCCTATAGGGTGTGTTTAGCTGTAAATAACTGAAAATCCAACTACCATAAATAAACACCATTTCCTCACTGAAATGAATGTCTACAAGTAGGAGCTTCCTGGTACTCGTTAAGCCACCAGTGTCATCCAGGACCAGGCTCCTACTTTCCCTCTTGGTATCATCGAGTGTAGGAGTGTCTCATCCTTTGGCCACTAGGATGTAGACAAGGGATAAGCCAGCAACCTGCTTACTGCTGGTCCTGAATACAACCCATTTCAATATTTCTCTCTGCCTTAGGAAATTGACCTTTTCCTCTCTGATGAAAATTGACCCCCATCTTTCTTCATTCTCTTGTTTATTCACTCCTCTGTTCAATAACCATGGATTGATATACACATCCAGAACAGAAGGATATCTGCTTTCAGCAATCTGAAGTTTAAGATTTCTGTATGTCCTTGTTACCACAAAAAAGATAGGAAACAGACGTAAGAGCTGTAACTATTAGAAAAGAAAATATAAAAATGCTTCTATTAATAGATAACATTACGAACTTCCCTGGTGGTCCAGTGGTAAGACACCCTGCTCCCAGTGCGGGGGGCCCAGGTTCGATCCCTGGTCAGTGAACTAGATCCCGCATGCATGCTGCAACTAAGAGCCCACATGCCACAACAAAGCTCCCGCATGCCACAACTAAGACCCAGTGCAGCCTAAATAAATAAATATTTTAAAAAATAGATCACATTAGAATACTTTAAAAATCCAATTGGAGGGCTTCCCTGGTGGCACAGTGGTTGAGAGTCCGCCTGACGATGCAGGGGACACGGGTTCGTGCCCCGGTCCGGGAAGGTCCCACATGCCGCGGAGCGGCTGGGCCCGTGAGCCATGGCCGCTGAGCCTGCGCGTCCGGAGCCTGTGCTCCGCAACGGAAGAGGCCACAACAGTGAGAGGCCCGCGTACCGCAAAAAAAGAAAAAGAAAGAAAGAAAGATACATGAATCAACACACAGGTACACACAAAATCTGTATAACCTTAACAAGTATATTGAAAAGGAGATTCAGAGTAGAAGCATAAAGACGTAACTGTCTGGGATTAATTTGTTGGGAAATGCAAGGAACCTACAGGAAGATAAGTTTCTGGAAAGAATTACGAGTAAAATTGCATAAATGAAGATGAGTCTTATGTTCTAGGTTGGGAAGGCCAACTATAAATCCCAAATCATCATTGGGCTCAATACAACAGCAAATGGGATTACGGGATTACAGTGGGCTCTTTGGGAGCCTGGCCCTTGACTTTGCTCTGTACTTCCTCTTTAAAATGTGAGGAAAGGAACTGACTGCCATCTTCACGAGAACAATCAAGTTGGATTCAAACTCATCTTAAGGAGAAATGCCCTCAGAAAGTACTAGTTCAAAAAAAATTCTTTTTCTTTCCAATAAATTTAGACTTCAAAGCCATCAATAGCATGCAGTAATAATCATAGAATTTTTTTTGTGTGTGTGGTGGCAGAGGATTCATCTTGTTCAGCAAGTTGGCACATTTTTTTTTTTAATGGAGGTATGGTTTTCTTCAAGCACCTTTTTTTTTTTCCCCTACCCAGAGAGGACCCATGTCACCCACTATGAAGACTGAGGGGGAGAGTGTACCCATGTCTGCATGTGTAACTTGATGAATCCACCATATACCCTTGTTCCTGTGTGTTTTCACGTCATATCCTTGGAACTCTGGAATGTTTCTTTGCCTCCTCTGTAGCCCCTTGGCAGTGCCTCTCAGACTGCAGCTGGCCCTTCATGCTGACCACAGTGGTTCTCTGCTCTTTGTGGGGTGTCCACCTCCTGAGGAGTGACTCTAAGTCAGGTAAGCAAGCGTCAGCCTGAGCCTGCAGAAGCTTATTACCTGTGATGGCTGCTCCTAGGAGTCCCTGACTTGTGTCTCAGCATGATTAAACAAGAGACTTGAGAGCAGAAGCTGGTTGGGAGCAAGAAAGGGTTATCATGTGAGATTTTTGGGGGCCACGAGTAACAGAATGTGCCACCATTCACTATCTCGTCGCGTGAAATCCAGAGCAAGGGCTTCCAGGGATGGTTTCAGGTGCTCTGCATCTTCTGCTCAGCTCTCCTCAGTGTATTGTCTTGCTTAATCCCAAGGCTCGTGTCCTCATGGCCTCAAGGAGGTTGTCACAGTTTCACGCATCACACGAAACCATACAACATTTGGCTGAAGATATAGCCATCAGGGAGTGTGTTTGTTTCCTTTGCCACTGTAACAAATTACCACAAACTTTGTGGCTTAAAACAGCACGAATTTATCATCTCAGCTCTGAAGGTCAGAAGTCCAACACGGGTCTTTCTGGGCAAAAATCAACATATTGTCAGGGCTGCCTTCCTTCTAGAGGCTCTAGGGGAGAATCGCTTTCCTCGCCTTTTCCAGCTTCTAGAGACGTCCTACACTCCTTGGATCATGGCCTCTCTCTCCATCACCAGAGCCAGCAGTGTAGCATCTATAAGTCTCTCTCTGGCTCTGACGTCTGCTTCCTCATCACATTGCCTTCTCTGACTTTGACTTCTCCTGCCTCTTCTTAAAACAAGGACATTCGTGATTACATTGGGCCCAGGATAATCTCATCTCAAGATCCTTAACTTAATTGCATCTGTGAAGCCCCTTTTGCCCTGTAAGATAACATAGTCACTGGTTCCAGGCATTAGGATGTGGGCAGCTTTGGGGAGCCATTACTCTGCCTACCTCAACAAAGGAATGCATTCTCTTCAGAAGCACTCTTTCTTGTAGACTTCCTCAGGTCCCGTTGGCTCAGGTTGACACAAGTGTCCATGTCCTGGCTGTGACAAGAGCTGGAAAAGAGTGGCTCGCATTTTGGCATCTGTAGGTGACCCCTCCACGGTGGCTGGCACAAAAGCCAGCTTGGGTGAAGCTCATCTGCCCCAGAAGCCTCTCTTCAAGTTGAGTTCTAAGGACATATGCCCCATCTGAGAGCAGCTGGTGCTGGAAGTTTCTGGACTTGCTACCAGCAGGGATCTGGAACTGAATAAAGTCTCAACATCCAGGGAGCAGCAAGGAGATGGGGATCTTGGTGGAGGATTTGATGGTAGTGCTGGAAAGGAAAGGTGGTATTCCATGGAGTATAAGGGAAGAGCAGGAGCTCTCCCTTGGGTTTAGGAGGAAAACCAGATTTTCAAAGGATTCTCATAAAGGGAGAGGGAGAGGAAGGTCTTCAGAGTTCATGTGTGGGACATTTCCCTTCATCCCTTCCCCAGAACCATATACCCTTTTGAGCAGCTATGGGTGAGGTTGCTCCCAGTCCCAGTATCACCCTTGGAGTACAGACACTTCACCAGGCTGTGGTATGTCTTTTTTAAAATAAACAGTTTATTTTTTTCCCTTCCAGTTTTATTGAGGTATAATTGACATCCAGCACTCTATAAGTTTAAGGCGTACTACATAATGATTTAACTTACATGCATCGTGAAATGATTATCACAATAAGTTTAGTGAACTTCGATTGTCTCACATTGATACAAAATTAAATAAACAGAAAAAAGTTTTTTACTTGTGATGAGAACTCAGGATTTATTCTCTTAACATCTTTCTTATATAGCATACAGCAGCATTAAGTATATTTATCATGTTGTACCATCAACCTGCCTTCATCCGATTCCCCCTCCCCCTCCCCTCCCCCCCCTCTGATAACCACAAATCTGATCTTTTTTTTATAAGTTTATTTGGTCGTTTGTTTTGAAGTATAATTGACCTACGGTACAAAACTATGTTAGTTCCTGATACACAATATAGTGATTTGATGTATCTGTATGTTTGAAAACGATCACCATGGTAAGTCTAGTTACCATCTGTCACCGTACAAAGATATTACATAATTATTGACTATATTCTCCACACTGTACATTTTATACCTATGACTCATTTATTTGGCCACTGGAAGTTTGTACCTCTTAATCCCTCTCACCTATTTCTCTCCTCCTCCCACCCTTCTCCCCTTTGGCAATCACCTATTCTCTGAATCTGTGACTCTTGCTGTTTTGTTATGTTTGTTCTTTTTTGTTGTTGTTGTTTTTTAGATTCCAAATATAAGTGAAATCATACTGTATTTGTCTTTCTCTGTCTGACTTATTTCACTTAGCATAATAACTCTAGGTCCATCCATGTTGTTGCAAATGGCAAGATTTCATTCTTTCACGGCTGAGTAATATTTCATTGTGTATATATACCACATCTTCTTTATCCACTGATCTACTGATGGGCACTAGTTTTTCTTCCATATCTTGTCTATTGTAAGTAATGCTGCAGTGAACATAGGGGTGCGTATATCTTTTCAAATTAGTGTTTTTATTTTCTTTGTATAAATACGTAGGAGTAGAATTTCTAGATAATATGGTAGTTCGATTTAATTTTTTTCTTTTTTTTGGTAGTGCTGCGTGGCTTGTGGGATATTAGTTCTCTGACCAGGGATTGAACCTGGGTCATAGCAGTGAAAGTGCAAAGTCTTAACCGCTGGACTGCCAGGGAATTCCCTGATTTAATTTTTTGAGGCACCTCCATACTGTTTTCCACAGTGCCTGCATCAATTTACATTCCCATCAACAGTGGATAAGGGTTCCCTTTTCTCCACATCCTTGCCAACACTTGTTATTTGTTGTCTTTTTGATAATAGTCATTCTGACAGGTATGGGGTGATATCTCATTGTGCTTTTGAATGTGATGTTGAGCATCTTTTCATGTGCCTGTTGACCATCTGTATGTCTCCTTTGAAAAAATGTCTATTCAGATCCTGTGCCCTTTTAAAATTCGGTTTGTTTTTTTTTTTGATGTTGAGCTCTATGAGATCTTTTAATATTTTGAATATTAATCCCTTATCATATATATCACTTATAAATATTTTCTCCCATTCAGTTGGCAACCTTTTCATTTTGTTGATAGTTTCCTTTGCTGTGCAAAAGCTTTTTAGTTTGACATAGTCCCATTTGTTCATTTTTGTTTTTGTTTCCCTTGCCTGAGGAGACATAGCAAAAAAAAAAAAAATTACTAAGACCATTGTCAAAATGTGTACTGCTCATGGTTTTTTCTATAAGTTTTATGGTTTCAGGTCTTACGTTTAAGTCTTTAATCCATTATGAATATATTTTTGTGCATGGTGTGAGAAAGTAGTCCAGTTTGATTCTTTTGTATGTAGCTGTCCAGTTTTCCCAACATGATTCATTGAAGAGGCCATCTTTTTCCCCATTGTATATTCTTGCCTCCCTTGTTGTAGATTAATTGCCCATATAAGTTTGGGTTCATTTCTGGTCTTTCTATTCTATTCCATTGATCTATATGTCTGGTTTTGTGCCTGTACCATACTGTTTTGATTATTGTATCTTTGCAGTATAGTTTTAAATTAGGGCACATGCTACCTCCAGATTTATTCTTTCTCAAGATTGTTTTGGCTATATGGGGTCTTTTGTGTTTCCATACATATTTTAGAATTATTTGTTCTAGTTCTGTGAAAAATGCCATTGGTACTTTGATAGGGATCACATTGAATCTGTAGATTACCTTGAGTAATATGGTCATTTTAACAATATAAATTCTTCCAATTCATGAGCACAGTATATCTTTCCATCTGTTTGTGTCATCTTCAGTTTCTTTCATCAATGTCTTATAGCTTTCCCAGTGTGGTCTTTTACCTCCTTAGTTAGATTTATTCCTAGTTATTTTATTCTTTTTGATTCAGTTGTAAATGGGATTATTTTCTTAATTTATCTTTCTGATAGTTCATTGTTAGTGTATAGAAATGCAACAGATTTCTGTATATTAATTTTGTATCCTGAAACTTTACAGAACTCATTGATGAGTTCTTGTAGTTTTGTGTGTGGTATGTCTTTTTAGTCCTGCCTGAACACTGACTATGCCCCTAGAAACATGAAGATGCAGGCAACTCTTTATGATACCTCCCTTAAAGTTAGTAGTGGAATGCCACTTGTGAAACATTTGTGAGTTTTTATAAAAGTCTGTAATTTGTTTGACGTGACAGGACTATGCAAGAAAGAAATTGTTGGCATATTTTTCAGCTCTCTTCTATGACTACTATAAAACTGTACATATGTTGATCCCTATGATACTATAAGGTAAATGATCTCTGCGTGACACTTCAAATTTGGTGGTTCTCTGATTTTTATATGATGTAAAAAATATGCTGTTGTCATCGAAACATTTACATTTTATTATCTATGGCAGTCATTTCTATGAGACATTGTCCATCAGGCCTAGACCCCGAGTCCCATTAAATGACTTTCTATGTGAAATCAAGGGCATATGCAGAGCATAACTGCTCATACCTCGTTATCTGTGACTGCAGGGAGTTACAAGTGCAGAGTCTTATTACATTCACGTACCTGTTTATGGGTCAAAAATAACTTGTGGATTCTGCCTCCTTTGTGGTTTATTTCTGATATCAAATCACATGGAATTCCAACCAATAGCTTTTCCATATTATGTTCAATGAGTTTCTCTAATCTATATGAATTTCCTGGTGTCAAATAATGTGAAAGCCATAGTTGAAAGCCTGCCAATATTGCCTCTCTTCAAAATGTTCTCCAGTATGAGTCCTCTTGTGTTGGATAAAGTGAGAACACCTCCTGAAGGCTCTTCCACACCATTTACATGTATAGGGTTTTCCCAGTATGAGTTCTCTGATGTAGCATCATAAGTGCTGAGCTATGTTTAAAGCTTTTCCCACAGTGAATATATCCATATGTTTCTCTCCAGTGTGTGTGCTGTGATGTTGAGTAACTGAGAAGAGCATGAAACTTTTCCCTGAATGATTACATTGTAGTGTTTCTTTCCTTTATAGATCCTTGGATGTAACATAAAGCAATCACACCTTGAAAATAAGCTCCTGAATTCACTGCAAATATGAAGTGTCTCATAAGTATAAATTCTCTCATACTGAGTAAGGGATAATTTGTGCCTATACATTTATAGAATTTTTCTCCTATATGAGTCCTAAAATGTACTGAAAGACAATCTTTCTCAGAAAAGACTCTCCCACACTCAACACATTTGTAAGATTTGTCTCCTGAGTGAATTTGCTCATGGTTATAAGGGTTGAGCTCTGTTAAGACTTCTGTACACTCAACACATTGGTATGATCTCTCTTGAGTATGACTTCTCTGATGTCATTATATAGTGGAAGAAGGAAGAACTGAGTTCTAATTAACTTTTCCCCCAAATGTATTATTCTTGCCGCCTCTGTCCTGAATCAGTGTTTCCTCAAGGGCCATGTGTTCCACCCCTTTCTTCTGGTTCTCCTGCTGCTTCCTTAAGTGAGCCTCACATTCCTGGTCTCTGCCAAATGTGGAGGGATGTAGTTCAGCCTTTGTGAATCTTTCTATTTTCAGGACAGCATATGATTCTAAGAGAAATGCCCTGATTTCTGGCTAACTCTTTGTTTTTGAATCCAGTTTCCAAGCTTGGAAAAAATATAAATAATTATACAAATATAGACATATATGTGTGTGTGTATATATACATATACATATATATCACATATATATGCCTCCTTCCCACTTGCACAGGGAGGCTTTGCAAGTCACTAGCAGCATGTGAGGACATGTAATTCTTCTTCAAGGAGGGCAGTGAAAAATTGGGACCAACAATTCAACTGACTGGTTTTCAGTCAATGAATATTCATTAAGTACCCAGTATGTGCCAGGTATGAATAAAGACTTAAAGAGGATAAGGAATGAGCTGGGCAGATATCTGATGGAAGAGTATTCCAGGCAAGGGGGGAACAGCATGTGCAAAGGCCCTGACGTGGGAGCATATCATGCATGGGAGCACCAGGGAGAGGACGAGTGTGGCTGGAGCTAAGGCAAAGAGAAAGAAAAGTGTGAGCTCAGGGCTGACCTGGCTGCCTTGCAGGCTGTGGTGTGGACTTTCCCCACTGAGGGAGCTGGGAGCCCTCAAAAACTTTGAGCAAAGGAGGGAGGTGCCAGGGAAAGTCTCTGGCTGCTATGGGGAAATTTAGCTGGGGAGAAGGATAGAACCAGGGGGGCTGGTGACATGATCACTGTAAGAGGTGCTGGCCGTCAGGCAGGCAGTGAGAGTCGGCTGCATTCTGGGTAGGTTTGAGCATGATGCTGGCAGGACCTGCTGTCCAGTCACAGGTAGGATATGAATTAGCAGAGTCCAGACATCAAAGAAGATTTGGCCTGGGACTTCCCTGGTGACTCAGCAGTTAAGAATCTGCCTGCCA
Organism: Delphinapterus leucas; assembly: GCF_059928025.1. NCBI lineage: Eukaryota > Metazoa > Chordata > Mammalia > Artiodactyla > Monodontidae > Delphinapterus > Delphinapterus leucas. Next base: position 977,132 of record NC_143148.1, read on the forward strand.
ATGCAGGTGACACAGGTTCGAGCCCTGGTCCGGGAGAATCCCACATGCCATGGAGCAACAAATCCCATGTGCCACAACTACTGAGCCTGCGCTCTGGAGCCCGCGAGCCACAACTACTGAGCCTGTGCTCTAGAGCCCACGTGCCACAACTACTGAAGCCTGCGCACATAGAGCCCATGCTCCGTAACAAGAGAAGCCACCACAATGAGAAGCCCGTGCACCACTACGAAGAGTAGCCCCTGCTCACCACAACTAGAAAAAGCCCGCGTGCAGCAACGAAGACCCAACAGAGCCAAAAATAAATAAATAAATAAATAAATAAGTTTATTACCAAAAAAAAAAAGATTTGGCCTTTATCAGGGAAAGAATGGAAACGCTGGTGACCAAGACAGGCAACGCTGTGAGAGGAGCTGGGATTGAGGACAGCACTGGCATTCGCTTTGGGGCATGTAAGATGCTCATCAGGCCTTCCAGTGGAGAGTCAAGGACGCAGGAGACTGTTTTAGTCTGGACTACAGGGAGGGGACTGGGCTGGTATGATGTACTTGGGGATCATCAGCAATAGAAAATCTGAAAAAATGAGGCACTGACCAGAAGAGGGAGTACAGAGGAGAGTGCTCTCCAGAGCAGAGGTGTCTGATAACGGAGAACCTGGTGTGAGGAGGGGCAAGGCAGGGGCAGATCCCGACCTTCTTTCTCAAGCCTGAGGCACTTTGGCCTTCGTGGGCTCCTTCCTCCATCAAAAAATAGGAAAAAAATACATTTTATTACTACATTGGTATAAAGATGAACATAAGCCAGGCTGGATTACATTCATTTTTCTCCTCTAATTTTAAAAGGAATGATACCATTTTGGTAGACCCTTAAGGAATCTTGAGCACTCTGGCTTCTGTTCCTGATGGAGAAGTCTAGGAATTGAAAGAGGATCAGAGGCCACAGAAACCAAGGGACTAGAACCTGATGGAGCTGGGGGGCAGGACTCGACCAGACAAGGCTTTGTAACCTGAGTGAAGGATCTTTTTCTTTAAGGGCACTGTGTGCACCAACAGAGGACAAGGCACCAAGGATAGACTATTGGTTGGCTGCTACCCTGACTTGCCTTCAAAGAGGGACCTGCTGTCAGCTGTGAGCTCCTTAGGAGCCCAGGTTACACTCTTTTCCCAGCAGCCTCTGGCCACCAAGCACGCAAGTCCATGGTCCACAGGCCTGGATGTTTGCACCCCACACAAGACTCCTCTCACCGGCAGTCTGCCCTGAGCTTATTGCTGGGCAGCATGGTGGTCTGACAGTGCCTCCTGGCCAATCCTGCTTTCTCCCCTTTTCACTTTTTCATTCTTTTACTAGTGTTATTCCCCAATAAACTTTTGTACTTCTGACTCCATCTCAGTGTATGCTGACCCTGACTATGACACCTGGAGAAGCCAGACAGGAACATCAGACGAAAAGGAGTCAGGGGAGCTGCTACATAAAGGTTCATACACAGTTGTGAGATAGACTCCAGCATATACATGGATAAACAATGTAAAGTGACCAGTCCCGAAAAAGATTGGGTAGCTAATTAACAGACATACAGGAAGTGTGCAGACTTGCTGGTTGTCAAGGGCCTGCAAGTTAAATCAATGCATTTCAACTTCTAGAGTGGACATTGTGGTAGGCAAAATTCTAAGATGGCGCCCATGATTTCCACCTCCTGGTATTACACCCTGATTCATTTCGGTTGTACAGCAAAGAGGAAGGGATTTTGAAGATGTAATTTAGGTTTTAAATCAGTTGACCTTAACCTAATCAAAAGGGAGATTATTGGTGATAGATCAAGATGGTGGAGTAAGAGGGACATGGATCGCACCTCCCTCCATGAACACATGAAAAATACATCTACATGTGGAACAATTCTCACTGAAAACGAACCGGAAGTTGGCAGAAGGACTCCTGTACATCCAAGGCTGTAAGAGAGATCTACAAGTAATTGGGCAGGAAGGGAAGAAAAGCGACCACTTTGGGACCTGTGTCCCTGGGTGGGGACTAAGAGGAAAACCCTAATAACCCAAGTGCCTATCAGCAGATGATCGATTTAAGAAGGTATGGGGACTTCCCTGGTGGCGCAGTGGTTAAGGCTCCGTGCTCCCTGGTCAGGGAATTAGATCCCACGTGTATGCCGTAACTAAGAGTTTGCGTGCCACAACTAAGGAGCCCACCTGCCGCAACTAAAGACCCAGTGCAACCAAATAAATAATAAAATAAATATTAAAAAATAAGATATGGTATGTATATATTACATATATACATGTGGTATGTATATATTATATATGTACACATTGCATATACATATATGTGTATACATATGTAATGGAATATTACTCAGCCATAAAAAATAATGAAATATTGCCATTTGTAGCAACTTGGGTGGACCTAGAGAATATCATACTGAGTGACATAAGTCATACAGAGAAAGACAAATATATATAAATATTATATCACTATATCTATATCTATATCATGTAGAATCTAAAAAATAATACAAATGAATTTATATACAAAACAGAAACAGACTCACAGAGAAAAGAAACTTATGGTTACCAAAGGGGAAAGAGAGAGAGGTAGGGATAAATTAGGAGTATGGGATTAACAGATACAAACTATGATACATAAAATAGATAAGCAACAAGGATTACTGTAAGCACAGGGAACTATCCTCAATATCTTATAATAACCTATAGTGGAAAAAGAATCTGGAAAAAAAACTGAATTACTTTGTTGTACATCTGAAACACAATATTGTAAATCAACTATACTTCAACGAAAAAAACCCTACAATCACCAATACGAAAACAAAAAAGTGTATATATTGGGTGAGATTCTTTGAGAATTGTCTCCTTCACCTTGACTTAGGCTGTGTAGGAACTGTGCCTGGAACTCTAGGCCTCACACACATCCTGCCTGGGCTATTCTGGGGGTTGCCCCCCCACATTCATGCTGGATAGTGGAAGTGTGGGTATTTATTATTTTTTGTACATATACTAATTATTTCTTTTTGAAATTGTTTTATTTTATACACATACATAAAACTGAGAACATTTATTTCTTTTAAAAGCACATTTTCTAACTGCTTGCTGCTAATTTTTATATGCTGATTTTTCCACAACACATACATTGATTTACATTCCTAATCGTCCATCTAAAATCCTTACCTAACTCCCATTAATTCCAAAAATGTGCAGCTTCTCTTTAGATTTCTAAGGAAATAACTATACTGTCAATGGATAATGAGTTGCCCTTATCTGAATTTTAACACATTTTTCTTAAAAATGTGATGATATAGAATTATTTCAGCAAACTATGCAGTACATAAAAATAAGGCTGCACAATAATGATGTCCTGGGATAAAGCGAAAATAAATGTCAGCGAATCCACATTGATATCAATAAATAACTGAATAAGTAAATGAGGCGAAGGGACAACTCTTCCTGACAGAACCGCTCTTAAGTCCCTGGGCTGGAGGCGAAGACTGGGCGCAGGGCGGGCGGTGACAGCCCGGAACCTTGCGGCCGACGCCCGCCCAGGGCGAGGGGACTGGATCCGGCGCGGTGCCGAGCAGAAGCGAAAGGCAGGCACTCGGGTCTCTACACCGCAAGGGTCCAGCGGTGGCCGCGGAGTCTCCTGGGACGCGCACATCCGGGTCCCGGCGCGCGCACGCGCATTTGTACCGAACATGGCCGCGGCAGCTCCCGCCGCTGCCGCTGGTGCCGCCGGCCAGCCTCCGGTGAGTCCGCTGCGCCCATCGCCCTTTCGGTTCCCCGATTTCCCCCGAGGGCGGTGTGTGTGTCGCGGGGGGCGGTGTCCGCTGGGTCTTGGTGACGCAGGAGCGGAGCGTCTGCCGGCGGGTTTCCCGGGGTCAGTGGGCGCGTCCGACTCGCAGGGCCGGGGGTCCGCCCGAGGCGCGGCGGCCCTAGCGAGTGAGGACGCCCCCGGCTAATGTAGACGCCCCCCTTCTGCGGTGTGGATGTCCCCCGACGGGTGTGGACGCCCCCCTTTTGCAGTGTGGACGTCCCATGCAGTTGAGGACGCCCCCTCCGGCAGGTGTGGACACCCCCCTTCTGCAGTGTGGACGTCCCCTGCAGTTGAGGACACCCCCCGGCGAGTGTGGACGCCCCGCTGCGGGTGTGGACGTACCTCGGCGGGTGTGGAAGCTCCCTCTTAGGGTGAGACGCCCTAGCGATTTCCTCAGCGTTTCCCCGCGGTTCCGCGCTCGTCCTTCCATAGGGGCCTTTTTGCCCCTGCCTGCCGGGTGTCCTGGCCCGGCCACTGGGGCGAGCCCCGGGTCTGCCGCCCTTCTGCTGCCGGGTGGTGGGAGGGCCCGTGTGGGCGTCGGTGGGTCTCGGGCCGAGGTGGCCGCGTTGCGCCCGCAGACTGTGCCGTTTCCCAACACTCTGCAGACCGGGAGGTGTCAAATCACCTGTTTTTTCCCCACCTAATAGCTGCAAAATCAGATCTTGCCGCACTTCTCAATGAGGGCTGCGTTTTTCCAACTGCTAGTGGCCACTTCGCTTTCCTCTTCCTTGGTTTAGTGGGTTCGTTTCCTTAGCTCCTCTTCCCGCAGTAGTTTACGATAAAAGTTTTTCTACATATAGAAAAGTTAAGACACTTGTGCGTCCTTATACCAACTCATTAACTCTGCTATACTTGCTGTATTTGTTCCCTTTGTCCACCCTTTTAGCTACCCACTAATCTTTTTGGGATACAGTCAAAGTAAATGGCAGATACCACTCCACTCCCCCCTCAAACACCTTACTACGCTTAACATCAATTAGAGTTCAATATTGCTTTTTAAATTTTTGAGGGAAAACTGACTTACATTGAAATGCACAGATATTCATTGTATCACTGGATGAGTTTTGACAAATGCAGTCCAAACCTTTATCAAAATTACCATCACCCCAGAAAGATCCCTTATCCTTTGCCAATTTTAAAAAAATTTCTTATTAGCGACTTGGGCTTGTAAAAATATGTTTTGAACACTAAGACTTTGTTATTTTTTCCACCCACAGCAAGCAACTTTTCTCCCTTCTATTGATTGTTTCTCTCCCTTAGCACTCGACTTTTTATTTTGAAGTTTTACACCTACAGAAATGTTGCAGGAATAGTTCAATAAACACTTGTAAAACCATCCAGATTATCAAGTTATTAGTACTTTGCCTCATTAGCTTTACCCTTCTTTTCTCCCTGCCTCAAACACACATCTTTTTATATCTTACACACCCTCCCACAAGAAGACAAAAGGTTTATTACTCAGTAATGAGACTGTCTTGGACAGCAGGGCAGACTTCCCATGATGATCCAAAAAAGTGTGAGTGGGACTTCCCTGGTGGTCCAATGGTTAAGTCTTCTCCCTTCCACTGCAGGGGGCGTGGGTTCAATCCCTGGTTGGGAAACTAAGATCCGGAATGCCACGTGGCGCGGCCAAAAACCAAATAAACAAACAAAAATCGTGAGACAGCAGGAAAAGGAAGCTCGCTGGGTTTCTATAGTGATTAATGGAGTTGAGATGAGGGTGGCCTTGCATTGGTTGGGGCTTGCATGGTTTGAACTTCCTGCCAACACCAAGGAGAAAACACTCAGGCTTTCTTGTTAGTTTGCCTCGTTTGCAGAAGGAGAAGGGGCAGTAGGTGGTGGTGAGGATGGGGGGTTGAAAGCTGTCAGCAGTCAGTCATCAAAAATGAAGTCAGGGGCTTCCCTGGTGGCGCAATGGTTGAGAGTCCGCCTGCCGATGCAGGGGACATGGGTTCGTGCCCCGGTCCGGGAAGATCCCACATGCCGCGGAGCGGCTAGGCCCGTAAGCCATGGCCGCTGAGCCTGCGCGTCCGGAGCCTGTGCTCCGCAACGGGAGAGGCCACAGCGGTGAGAGGCCCGCGTATCGCAAAAAAAAGAAGTCAGGCTGTTAATCACAATTGGTAATGAGGTGGGTAACTTTATTTGGACAGGGCTAAAATTAGTGGCAAACAATTTATTTTTGTTAAAGAATGTATCATTTGAAGAAGTAAACATTATCGTGTGGTCCACAGAGATGGCAAGAACCATGCAGATGGGGTCAGTCATCTGAGGTCTGGCAACCATTGATGTCAAACATCCAGTCATTGGGCTTAAGTGGATCCTTCTGCAGGGTCATAGAGACTGCGTATAAAGGCCTTCAGAGGTGAGTGCCTGGGAATGGAATTCTCCACACGCTTTATTTTATTTATTTATCAACTTATTTATTTATTTTTATTTTCGGCTGCATTGGGTCTTCGTTGCTGCACGCAGTCTTTCTCTAGTTGTGGCGAGCGGGGGCTGCTCTTCATTTTGGTGCACGGGCTTCTCATTGTGGTGGCTTCTCTTGTTGTGGAGTATGGGCTCTAGGCACGCGGGCTCAGTAGTTGTGGCTCGTGGGCTCAGTGGTTGTGGCACACGGGCTCAGTAGTTGTGGCTTGTGGGCTCTAGAGTGCAGGCTCAGTAGTTGTGGTGCACAGGCTCAGTAGTTGTGGCTTGCAGGCTTTAGAGAGCAGTCTCAGTAGTTGGCTCATGGGCTCAGTAGTTGTGGCTTGTGGGCTCAGTAGTTGTGGCTCGCGGACTCTAGAGCACGGGCTCAGTAGTTGTGGCCCACGGGCTCAGTAGTTGTGGCTTGCAGGCTTTAGAGAGCAGTCTCAGTAGTTATGGCTCGTGGGCTCAGTAGTTGTGGCTCATGGGCTCAGTAGTTGTGACTCACAGGCTCTAGAGCACAGGCTCAGTAGTTGTGGCCCACAGGCGCAGTAGTTGTGGCTTGCAGGCCCAGTAGTTATGGCTCGCGGGCTCAGTAGTCATGGCTCGTGGGCTCAGTAGTTGTGGCTCGCGGGCTCTAAAGTGAAGGCTCAGTAGTTGTGGCCTGTGGGCTCTAGAGCACAGGCTCAGTAGTTGTGGCACACAGGCTCAGTAGTTGTGGCTCGTGGGCTCAATAGTTGTGGCATGTGGGCTCAGTAGTTGTGGCACATGGGCTCAGTAGTTGTGGCCCATGGACTCTAGAGTACAGCCTCAGTAGTTGTGGCTCACGGGCTCTGTCATTGTGGCACGTGGGCTCAGTAGTTGTGGCTTGTGGGCTTGGTGTGGCCCACAGGCTCAGTAGTTGTGACCCACGGGCTCAGTATTTGTGGCCCATGGGCTTCAGTAGTTGTGGCACACGGGCTCTAGCGCGCAGGCTCAGTAGTTGTGGCGCACGGGCTTAGTTGCTCCGCAGCATGTGGGATCTTCCCAGGCCAGGGCTGGAACCCGTGTCCCCTGTGTCAGCAGGCATGTTCCTAACCACTGCACCACCAGGGAAGCCCTCTCCGCAAGCTTTAATCCCAAGATACCAGAAACATGCCAAGTGGAGTCTAGACCAGTAGTTCTGACTCCAACAGATTCAACACCTGCTTAATTGTTTAAATAGCTGTATTGAGGTATAATTCATATACCATATAATTCATCCTCTAAGGTATACCATTCAGTGCTTCTTAGTATATTCACCAGGTGGTGCAGCCATCACCCAGATCAGTTTTAGAATATTTTCATCATGCCCCCAAAGAAAACCCCTGCCTGTTAGAGCTCACTTCCCATTTCCTCCATCCTTCTTAGCCCCAGGCAATTACTAATCTACTTTCTGTCTCTGCATTTGCCTATTGTAGGTGTTTCATATAAATGGCCATACAATATGTAGTCCTTTGTTTTGGTTTCTTTCACTTAAAAATGTTTTCAAGGTTCATCCATGTTACAATGTATCAGTACTTGGTTCATTTTTATGGATGAATAATATTCCCTTGTATGAATATATTAATTTGTTTATCCATTCATCAGTTGATAGCCATTTGAGTTGCTTCCATTTTGGGAGTATTATGAATAATGCTTCCGTGAACATTCACATACAAGTTTTGTGGGTTTTTTTTTTTTGTGGAAATATGTCTTCATTTCTCTTGGATGACCTAGGAGTGGAACTGATTGTAGCCACCCTAAGGGGTGTGAAATGGTATCTCGATGTGTTTTTGATTTGCAGTTCCCTGATGGTTAATGATATTGAGCTTCTTTTCATTATGCTTATTGGCCTTTTGTATATCTTCTTTGGAGAATTGTCTATTCAGATCCTTTGCCCATTTATGAAATGGGTTATTGGTCTTTTAATTATTGAACTGTAAGAGTTGTTTATTTATTCTGGATACCAGTGCCTTATCAGATATATGATTTGCAAATATTTTATCCTATCCTGTGGATTGTCATTTTACTTTCTTAGTAACATTCTTTGAAGCACAAAAGGTTTTAATTTTGATTAGTCCAGTTTATCTACTGTGTCACTTGTGCTTTTGGTGTTGTATTCAGGTTTCTGAAGAATTATGCCTATGTTTTCATTTAAGAGTTTTATAGCTTTAGCTTGTATGTTTAAGCTTGTGATGCATTTTGAGTTATTTTTTGTGTAATGCTCAGTCTTTTTTCTTTTTTTAAAGGTGGATTGTCTGAAGCCATTCTGTCTCTGCTCTTTCCACAGGAGGAGTTCTACTTTTTTAAAAAATTTATTTATTTTATTTTATTTATTTTTGTCTGTGTTGGGTCTTTGTTGCTGTTCACGGGCCTTCTCTAGTTGTGGCGAGCAGGGGCTACTCTTCGTTGCGGTGCATGGGCTTCTTACTGTGGTGGCTTCTCTTGTTACAGAGCACAGGCTCTAGGCGCATGGGTTTCAGTAGTTGTGGCTCGCAGGCTCTAGAGTGCAGGCTCAGTAGTTGTGGCTTGGGAGCTTAGTTGCTCCGCAGCATGTAGGATCTTCCCGGACCAGGGCTGGAACCTCTGTCCCCTGCATTGGCAGGCAGATTCTTAACCACTGTGCCAACAGGGAAGCCCAATGCTCAGTCTTTATGATCAATAGTAGCAATATGCCTTTTACTGTCCTGAAAAGAATTTTATAGATAATATTAAATATTCATATAACTTTAAAAATTAAATGTAAAGAATCAATAAAAGGAAAGGCATTTGTATTAAAAAAGTTATTTCTATATTTAAATGTTTGGCACAGCTACCTGGAAAACATAAGAAGCAATCTGCTGCTGGAGGTTGTAGGTTTGGATTAAGAGAAATGGGACAGTCAGAATTCATTGTCTTCAGTGCAGTTGAATGAGGTGAGGTATGGCTGGATGCTGCTGGAACAGTGAATGTTGTGGGTGGATCCAGACCAGGTGTATTAAATAGGAATGGAAGAAAGTACCTTGGTGGAAGCAGGTTCTAAGCACTTACGCAGTTAAGGCAACCCAGGCTGTCTGGATGATCTGGGGTGACAGGTGAAGGGTCAGTCACCCCCTCTGCTATGACCTGGAACAACATCAGGACAATTTATCACAGAAAACAGTTCTCCAAACAGACCTGAAGTCTCAACATGTGCTGGGGCAACATTCAGTGTATAGAAAGCCTTAGAGACCATCTTCTTTGGTGGCCATGGGGAAGAGAAGGACAGGTTGGGGAAAATGAGTCATACTGGGGCTCCAGAGAAGTGGTATTGTGAATATCTGAGGTCAGAGGACGAGTGGGGTGGGGGAGGAATAGAGACGCCCCCCCCCCAAATTTGTGAACAGCATCAAGGTGAATTTTTTACAACATAGTTTTGGTATCATTGTAGTGCCAAAAATAGCTACACAGATATGTATGAGGGCAATAATACGAGATTTTTAAAACAACCTTAATTAATGAAATTCAGTGTAGTTCCTGCATTAAATACCCTAATTTAATATTATTTCCCTGAAGTCTGTCCTAATGTCCTCCTGTATGCTTGTGATTGTTCTTTTTGCAGTAACCGCTATGGCACTCAGGCCCTCACTGATTGAGTGTAGAGTTGGAATGGCCAGTTTTGGTCAAGGAGAGAGATGCAAAATAGGGAATGAGTTCATAAATTCAGGGCTGTATCTGGACTTCCATTCAACTTCCTTCCCCTAAATGAAGGCACCTTTTCCCTGATGTCTTGTAACACATGTAGTATTGTTCCGTAGTTCAGTACCCCAGTTTAATACCTGCAGGGATTTCGGTCCACAGGTTGGTCAAACATCACGTGGAGCAGTCCCAAGTGTATTAGCAAGTATGCATGCCTGGTCCAGGCCCATCAGATGCTAGTAGTTCCCCCTGCTTCCGTCTTTGTGACAACCTGACACCTCCACAGATTTCTGGATGCCCCCAGGGGAAATACTGCCAAGGTCAAGCGCTGCAGGTCAGGCTAGGTGAAACTTGTCCCCTTATAGGTGTAAATTTACTTATCACAGCTTTATTGAAATATAATCCACGTATCATATGATTCTTTCATTCAGAGTGCACAGCTCGGTGGTTCTTAGTATATGCACGAAGTTGTGCAGCCCTCACCACTATATATTTCCAGAACGTTTTCATCAATCCAAGAAGAAACTCCATACCGACTAGGAGTCACTCCCCATACTGCCTTCTCCCAGCTCCTGGCAGCCACTAATTGACTTTCAGTGTGTATGGAATTGCCTTTTCCGGATGTTTCACTTAAATGTGATCATACACTATGGAGTCTTTTGTGTCTGAGTTCTTTTACTGCGTATAATGTTTTCAGGATTCATCTGTGTTATTGAAGCATTTATCAGTATTTCACTCCTTCTTAAGCCTGAAGAATATTCCATTGTGTGTATTTCGACATTTTGTTTATCCATTCATCGGTTGGTAGACATTTATTTGGGTTGTTTCCACTTTTGTTTATCATGAATAGTGCTGTTATGTACTCATAATTCATGGAGAAGTTTATGTGTAGACATATGTTTACATTTTTCTTGAGTAGATACCTAGGAGTGGAATTGCAGGGTCATATGATAACTCTGTTTAACTTTTTGAGAAACTGTCAGACTGTTTTCCAAAGCAGCTGCACCATTTTATTTATTTATTTATTTTTTGGCTGTGTTGGGTCTTTGTTGCTGCTCGCGGGTTTTCTCTAGTTGTGGCGCGCAGGGGCTAGAGCACGGGCTCTAGGTGCGTGGGCTTCAGTAGTTGTGGCACATGGGCTTGGGTGCTCCATGGCATGTGGGATCTTTCCGGACCAGGGATCAAACCTGTGTCCCCTGCATTGGCAGGTGAATTCTTAACCACTGCGCCACCAGGGAGGTCCCAGCTGTACCATTTTACATTCCCCCCAACAGTGTGTGAGGGTTTCAGTTTCTCCACATGCTCACAACACTTGTTATTGTCTTTTTTTTTTTTTTTTGCCGTGCTGTGTGGCTTGACCCCGACCACGGATTGAACCCAGGCCCATGGCAGTGAAAGACTGGGTTGTTGTTTTTTGTTTTTTTTTTTTTGTGGTACGCGGGCCTCTCACTGTTGTGGCCTCTCCTGTTGCGGAGCACAGGCTCCGGACTCGCGGGCTCAGCGGCCATGGCTCACGGGCCCAGCCGTTCCGCGGCATGTGGGATCTTCCCGGACCGGGGCACGAACCCGTGTCCCCTGCATCGGCAGGCGGACTCTCAACCCCTGCGCCACCAGGGAAGCCCCTAAGCCTGGGTTTTGATTAGCATTTCCCTAGTCACTAATGATGTTGATCATCTTTTCATGTGCTTATTGGCCATCTGTATGTCTTCTTTGGAGAAATGTTTATTCAGATCCTTTGCCTATTTTTTTTTTTTCCTTTGCCTATTTTTAAAATTTGGGTTGTCCTGTAATTATTGGGCTATAAGAGTTTTTTATATCTTCCGCAAGTCCTTTATCAGATACGTGCTTTGTAAGTATTTTCTCCTGTTTGGTAGGTTGTCTTTTCACTTTCTTAGTGGTATGTAAGTCTTATTTCAATAAAGGAAGCATCTATTATAGATGAAATGGACATTCCCTTTGCTTCTCTAGGGCTGTTCCCTTCCACACTCCCAAGACAGTCATGATCACAGCTTTGGTAGATGTGTTGCCAGGGCATTTTAATATTTTTCCTTCGAGAATACTTTGTGTGTCTAAAAATTTGAACTAAGTGGTATCATCCTATATATGTCTGACTTACCTCATTTCTTTTAAGTGCACACATACATCCTCCCCTTACAGACTTGTAGGGAGGTGCTCTCCATCTCTTGTTTCCACAGGACAGCTGTAGGCCACCCAGGCCCCAGTCTACTCAGAAGGCTCAGTAGAGGAAACATGCAGCATGGTAATAAGGCAGCCTCAGGAGGTCTGAAAAGTAGGAGCAGCCAGGAGTGACAGCTGGGGATATGGTCCTCCTGGCCAGCTGGCCCCTCCGCATCACTGTTGAATGCTGTGGACCTAGCAGGCCTCTGGGGTCTTGGCCTTGGCTTCAGACTGAACAATTCTCATGTTTCCTCACGTGTGATGTTTACCTTAATTCCTTGTGTTCATAGTTGATAAGAATTTTCATCATGAGTTGGAGCTTTCCTTAAAATACCTTATCAATTTATTGACGTAGGGTAAAGGGGTCTACTACTTTAATCTGAGAGCATTTTGATCAAGAGTCTGGGTGAGATTTGTTCAAATTACTTTCTGAATTTATTGAGATAGGATGTAGGGGGTTGTCTTCTACTTTAATCTGAAAATGTCGGGAATCGTATCAGTAGATGTTCTAATGTTTCATAGGCCTTCTTTTGTAGGATAAATCTAATGTTGCCATCTTGATAACTTTCTTCTGTTTCTTAATTAAATCCCCCTTTTATGACAAATATCACCTATGTATGCCTTCTTGTTCTTTATTTTATGATTACTCTTGCCAAAGGTAATTTCATTAGTCTTTTCAAATAACAGACTTGGTTTTCTTCATGTTCTTGGCTGTTTCCTTGTTTTTGGTTTCTGTAATTTTTGATCTTACCTTTATTAACACCTTCCTTTCACCTCCTGTTGGTTTTCTCTGTGGCTCTTTCCTTTTTTTTATTTTATTATTTTTTCTTTTTTCCCTTACTTCTTAAGTCGAACAGTGATCTCGCTAACTTTCAGTCTTCTCTTTAAAATACAAGATTAGGGACTTCCCTGGCAGTCCAGTGGTTAGGACTCTGCGCTTTCACTGCTGAGGGTACAGGTTCAATCCGTGGTTGGGGAACTAAGGTCCCGCAAGCCGCATGGCATGGCCACAAAAAACAAAAACAAAACAAAACAAAAACAAAAAACAATAACAACAAAAAAAAACAAACCAAAAAAAAGCCCCATGCATTAAAGACCAACATTTTTCGCCTAGGAACTTCTTTAGCTGCATCCTCCTTTGCTACATATTTTGAGATGTGCCATCATCATCAGTTGTTCAGTTCTCTGTGTTTTCTAAGTAGATGCTTTCTAATTTGCATCAACATTTCTCTGTGAATTACTGAGAAACAGGTTTTCATTTTTCCAAATAAATAGGTTTTTTTTTTTTAAACTTACTATTATTTTTTGTATTTGGCGTTCTTTCTGTTACTGGTTTTTAACTTGAACACATTTGTAGTCAAGAGACTGTGGTCTGGTCTTTGTTGAACTTATTCTTTGGCCTGGTTTATGACCAATGTTAGCAAATGTTCCACTTGTGCTTGGAAAGCCTTTGGCTCTAATTGTTGGTAGTGGGTCTTCAGTCAGCTGTGTGACCAGACTGGCTAATTACATTCTCTTATGCTTGTCTCTGTTCAGTCTTTCTGCATTTCCATTTCTGAAAGAGGTTCTTAAACCCTCCCAGTATGGTTGGATTTGCTGACTTTGCTCTGTGTTTGGAGGTATGCTGTTAATGTAGACATCTTTGCCATTGTTATATTGCCCTTTTATCATCCTTGAAGTTTATTGTTGGTTAACAAAGCACCATTCAATCTTTGTTTGGTTAGCATTTGTCTGTTCCGAACTTTTGCTTTTGTCTTCTGTGTCCTTTTGCTTTTGGTGTCTGTTACAAACACATTTTTAAATGCAGTCTGACACAGTGTTTATCTTGCCCATCAAAGCCACTTACATTTATTGTTATTGTGATGTCCTATTTTATACTTTCTATCTTAACCTGTCCTTTTTGAGCTTTCCCCCTTAGCACCTTCTTCTGGATTGATCTGTTGTTTTTTCCTTTTCTTTATTATTCTTTTCTTCTGTAACAGGGTTTTTCCACTTCAGCATTATTTACTTTTGAGTTTTGAGGCTGGTCATTCTATGTGTGAGAGGCTGTCTTGTGTTTTAAAGGTATTTCACAGCATCCCTAGATTCCAGTAGCATCTGACCCCAAGTCATGAGAGCCAAAAATGTTCCCAGATGTTGCCAAGTGTCTTTTGAGGGTAAAACCGTCTCTGGTTGAGAACCACTGCTCTGTGGGCTTGGAAGTTTTACATGACATTTATTCTTTTATTCCTGACTTGACCAGGTCTAACATGAATCATGAACAATATAAGAATGTCAGGACACTTAATTTTGCTACCCCATTTTCATCTCACAGGCCACTGCAATTCAGTATTTTAGTCCATCCCATTGTTAGCCCCTGAGTCATTGTTACTGCTTCATTTTATGTCGTCAGTGCTGGATTTTATTTAAATACATGTTCTCTCCAGTCCTTCCTTCTGGGTTTTTTTTTCTTTTTTCCCTGAAGAACAGTTTTTTTCTAATTCTTTTGGCAAGTGTCCTTGGAGATAAACCCTGCTTTTGCTTTTCTGAAGTTGCCTTTATCTTTCACTCTTTTTTTAAAAATTTTATTTATTTATTTAATTTTGGCTGCGTTGGGCCTTCGTTGCTGCATGTGGGCTTTCTCTAGTTGTGGTGAGCGGGGGCTACTCTTTGTTGTGGTGCACGGGCAGTGAGAAGCGGTGGCTTCTCTTGTTGCGGAGCACGGGCTCTAGGGTCACGGGCTTCAGTAGTTGTGGCATTAGGGCTCAGTAGTTGTGGCTTGTGGGCTCTAGAGTGCAGGCTTAGTAGTGGTGGCGCAGCAATGCCACAGCACTACTGTGGAACAGCAATGGGCTTAGTTGCTCTGTGGCATGTGGGATCTTCCCAGACCAGGGCTCGAACCCGTGTCCCCTGCATTGGCAGGCAGATTCCCAACCACTGTGCCACCAGGGAAGCCCCTTACTTTCACTCTGACAGTTTTTTCCCTCAGCACTTTGATGGTAATCTTCCATTACTATCATGTTTCTATTTTTGTTACCAAGTTAATCACAGTACTGTTCATTCCTTCACTGGTTGTCTTTTTCCTGGTGGCCTTTAAGACCATCTCCTTAGGTATAGCTTGATGTCCAGTTATGCTTGGGACTCAGGCTTTCTGAATCTAAGACACCACCAAGTGGAATTGCAAGGTGGCGGAATGTGCCTGTTTTATGTTTCGATGGCCACTACCAAGTTACGCCGCCAAGTGGACTGACCTCTTTACGTGCCCACCAACTCTCTTCTTGCATGACCTGCTCAAGCATTATATTATCATGCCTTGTTTTACTTTTACTCATCTGAAATGTGCATATTTTGTATTCTTAAAGTTACAGTTTGTAAATGCCTTTAGGTGCGAATGAGCAAGACTTCATGTATTCAGGACATTTCTATTTTCTCTCCGTCAAGTTACTCCTTGTATCCTTTACCCAGTTTTTCCCCTTTTATGTGCTATTCTGGAAGAATTTTTTTATAGATCTCTGGCACTATTCCTTTGTCTCTTTTATACTTTATAGTATCATCTCTCCACCTGCCACTTGTATTTTGACTCTTACTCTGTTTTTTGTTGTTTGGAAATTTTAAAAAATTAATTAATTTTATTTTTGGCTGTGCTGGGTCTTTGTTGCTGCGCACGGGCTTTCTCTAGTTGCGGCGATCAGGGGCTACTCTTCATTGTGGTGCACGGGCTTCTCACTGCGGTGGCTTCTCTTGTTGCAGAGCACGGGCTACAGGTGCACGGGCTTCGGTAGTTGTGGCATGCAGGCTCAGTAGTTGTGGCTCGTGGGCTCTAGAGCGCAGGCTCAGTAGTTGTGGCACATGGGCTTAGTTGCTCTGTGGCATGTGGGATATTCCCGGACCAGGGCTCAAACCCGTGTCCCCTTCATTGGCAGACAGATTCTTAACTACTGTGCCACCAGGGAAGCCCGAGAGCCAGTTTTCTTGATATCTTCAAGTCAAAGGGGTGGGAGCATGGTTAGAGAAAGATCCATAACAGTGAAGACACTGGCAGCCACTTACAGTACTGTCTGTTCCCCAGCTCAGAGCCAGCACACATGATGTAATTCTCATAATAACCCTGCAGGAAGGTCGTTGACAGATCTAGGAATTTCAGAAGTGTCAGGTCACCAGGCCTGTGTTGTGTCCCATCCACGAAGGCAGAACTCTGACCACAAAGGTGGGGTGAAAACTGCTCGTTCAGTGCTATTGTAAGCCCATTGTGAAGTGGAGGATCTGGAGTGTGTACTGGTTATTGGTAGGGGAAGTGGGTGATGGGGACAAGATCACAGTGGCCGAGATGTGTTACTGTGTCATCAGAGTGACACCTGGCCTCTGATCTCCCACGTCTCAGGCTAATCCTTTTGGTGATATTTACCCCCAACACCATTCCCCCTGCCTGTTCTCTAGGAGGGTGGAAATGCCATGTGGCTCTTCTTGAACCTGTTCTTGGCTCCATCCCTCAACTCTCACAGTATCTCCCCCTCATATAGATCTGAATTTCAAAAAGAAAACAAGTAAAAAGACACACTCACACACTTGGCCTGTCACCATCTTTCATTCCTCTTCCACACATGGCTTCATGTACTTAAGTCTGTCTTTTTCATTCTTTGCTTTCCAGCCTGGGACAGAAGATTGAAAATGACAGCTGAGAACATTCCTGAGGAAGAACTGCCCTGTGA
Organism: Delphinapterus leucas; assembly: GCF_059928025.1. NCBI lineage: Eukaryota > Metazoa > Chordata > Mammalia > Artiodactyla > Monodontidae > Delphinapterus > Delphinapterus leucas. The sequence continues at coordinate 993,886 of NC_143148.1, forward strand.
CATGGAGGTGGAAGGATTTACACGAGAGGGTCCTCATCTCTCCATTCTAGGTAACAGTTGGGACTGTGAGAACCAGGAGGGACATTTGAGGCAATCAGCCTTAACTCAGGAGGAATCAGGAGCTCAGGAAGCAATTCGTGAATATCCCGGATTTGGGGAGCATTTGAGCATGAGCCCAGACCTTCCACGACGTCAGAGAGTTTCCACAAGAAACGGTTTCCATGTACGTGGCTCAGGTGTTAAAAGCCTGGATTGTGACCCAGCTTTACACAATTGTCAGAAAAGTTATGTAGCTAAGAGAGCGGGTGACAGTGACACCTGTGGGAAAGCCTTCAACCATTCCATGGAAGTTATTCAATTTGGAAGAACTCAAACTAGAGAGAAACCCTATAAATACTCTGAAAGTGTTAAGTCTTTCAACCATTTTACCCCTCTTGGTGAACAAAAAATAATGAAAAGAGGGAAGAAACTGTATGAAGGTAAGGACTTTGGGGACATCTTTACCCTGAGTTCATCTCTTAATGAAAACAGGAGGAACAGCCCTGGAGAAAAACTGTACACATGTACTGAATGTGGCAAGTGCTTCAAACGGAACTCTTCCCTTGTTTTACATCACCGAACTCACACTGGAGAGAAACCTTATACCTGTAATGAGTGTGGAAAATCCTTTTCCAAGAACTATAACCTAATTGTGCATCAAAGAATCCATACAGGAGAGAAGCCCTATAAATGCAGTAAATGCGGGAAAGCCTTCAGTGATGGGTCAGCTCTGACGCAACACCAGAGAATTCACACTGGGGAGAAACCTTACGAATGTCTAGAATGTGGGAAAACCTTCAACCGAAATTCGTCCCTCATTCTGCATCAAAGAACTCATACAGGGGAAAAACCATATAGATGTAATGAGTGTGGGAAACCTTTCACTGACATCTCCCACCTCACTGTGCATCTCAGAATCCACACTGGGGAGAAGCCTTATGAATGTAGCAAATGTGGAAAGGCCTTCCGAGATGGCTCATACCTCACCCAGCACGAGAGGACTCACACTGGAGAGAAGCCCTTTGAATGTGTGGAATGCGGGAAATCCTTCAACCGTAACTCTCACCTCATTGTGCATCAGAAAATCCATTCTGGGGAGAAACCCTATGAGTGTAAAGAATGTGGGAAAACTTTCATTGAGAGTGCTTACCTCATCAGGCACCAGAGGATTCATACTGGTGAGAAGCCCTATGGCTGTGATCAGTGTCAGAAACTTTTCAGGAACATCGCCGGCCTCATACGTCACCAGAGGACTCATACTGGCGAGAAGCCCTATGAGTGTAATCAGTGTGGTAAAGCTTTCAGGGACAGCTCCTGTCTGACCAAACACCAGAGAATTCACACTAAGGAGACCCCGTACCAGTGTCCAGATTGTGGAAAGTCCTTCAAGCAGAACTCTCACCTGGCAGTACATCAGAGGCTCCACAGCAGGGAGGGTCCCAGTCATTGTCCTCAGTGTGGGAAAACATTCAGAAGGAGCTCTTCCCTCATCCGACACCAAAGATCACACCCTGGAGAACAACCCGTGGGTATTTAATGAACGTGGGCCACACTCATCTTCCGACTGGCTCTCAAAAACCTATGTGAGAGAGAAGTGTCTTCAGGGGTGGCTCCTCCCTGTCAGTGGAAAAGACTGCTCTGAGCTGTCCAGCGGACTGGTGGATGTGAGACATTCCTCAGCCATCCTGTTAAGTCTATACATTAGGGAACTCTTGCAGAGGATACAGGATGGTAGTAAATGTGGCAAAGGCTTCAGGGATGATTCAGCCTGTACCAAACATGATAGTGCATACACTGGAATAAAACCTGAGAAAGTCAGGTAGATACTTCCCTGGAGAACTCACCTACCCATACATCCGAGTCCTTAAACTGGAAAGAGCCTGTGTAATCGGGAAGAGGAATCCTTTAAGAGGGAGTGTCTGCCTTACTGTTCGTAAGCAAACTCTTACTGGAATCCAGCGAGGGAAGCTGTCGGCAGGAGCCCTTGCTGTCTTAGCTGTGTCAGCAAAGCCATGCTGGTGAGAAACCCCACACAGCGCTCCAGCTCACAGCAACCACAGAATTACAGCGGATTGACATTTGAATGTATTTCCGCGTTACATTCCTGCCAGGTGCTGAGGACTCGTTTCAGCGGGGCACCTGGGTGAGGAAGTCGCTTGTGAATGAACAGTGATGTTATTCCTCTTAATACGGAGACCAGAGCAGGTTCTCCTGAGAAGGAAAGGGCTGCTGCTGAGAAATATGATGCGTTGCTTTAGTTGTTGAGACAAACAAACAGAGAAACACTGAGTTGTTATGTTTACATTGTCACCCCTCATTGTTCATTTGGGACACTTGTGATTTGTTCCATGCAACCATGCCAAACCATGATGATAAAGGTTTTGTTGCCATATTGAAAACGCTTATAATATGGCCGGCAACCAAAAGCATAAAATAGAAAATTTGCCATGTAAAGTGTGCACACGTACGGATGTAGGTTGGGAGTTGATCATAGAGAAATAAACATGGGGTCTCCTAAGTGACTGTTACTTGTGTATGATTTTTCCTCTATCACAAATCATACATTGTTATAATCATTTGATGAGGAATAAAAAGGTGGGGATAAAAAGAGGTGAGTTTGGGTTTTCTTTGGACCTTTTTAAAACCAGAAGTGGCTAAGTCAGGGTCGCAGGGCAGTTGTAAGCATGGATGGGGGCATCTCGGCAGAAACTTCTCTGAATCAGCATCCCACAGCTCAGGGCCTAAGAATAACTTCTTTCTTTGGGACTTGGATAATGAGAGGGTGTTATTGTGATGAAGAGGGTGGGTCTCCGGGAATGGGGAGTAGGAGGCTACAGAGAGGTCTGGGAGGACCTGGGAGCATCCCTCCTGAGGCCCTGCAGTGCTGGCTGGCTGAGAGCTGCTCACACTGGTTGGCATAGCCTCGGAGCCCCGGGGTGGCTCCCCTTGGAAGTTTGACTTGTTCCTATGGAGGCATAGTCAGAGGGAAGGTCACTGAGCTAATTAAGGCTATGAGATAATAAATCTGCGTTGTTTTAAGCTGTGTTTGTGGTACTTTGTTATGGCAACAATAGAAAACTAGCACAAGCATTAAAGAAAACTCTTTCCTGCCCTTTCCCTCTTTCTTCTGGTCCTCCTTGCACTCTTTCAGCCTCCTCCTGGCTGAGACTGCAGCAGGGCCGCTGATAGTCTACACCTCACCTTCATACAAATTAGGAACACCAACTCCACCCCCACCCTCCGCAGGGCAATGCAAGAGGAAAACTCTCCTTGGTGCAGCTCTTGCTTTGGAGATGCTGCAATTGGATGTTGGGCTTCTCTACACCAGGGCTAACAGCTGAATCTGAGAGAGACCCAGGGCATAGCCTCTTTTTTTTTTTTTAAGTTAATTTATTTATTTTTGGCTGCATTGGGTCTTCGTTGCTGTGCACGGGCTTTCTCTAGTTGCGGCGAGCAGGGGCTACTCTTTGTTGTGGTGCTCAGGCTTCTCATTGCGGTGGCTTCTCTTGTTGCAGAGCACGGGCTGTAGAGCGTGTGGGCTTCAGTAGTTGTGGCACATGGGCTTGGTTGCTCTGCAGCATGTGGGATCTTCCCAGACCAGGGCTCGAACCAGTGTTCCCTGCATTGGCAAGTGGATTCTTAACCACTGCACCACCAGGGAAGCCCCAGGGCATAGCCTCTTACAAGCCTTGACTGATTGGTGGCCAGTACGGCTAGTTTTAACCATTCCTGTCCAGACCCAGGCCCTCTTCTGTCCTCCCACAGGCTGGGTTGCAATACTTGATTAACATAGCAGTCAGGAGGGTTTGATCCCTGCTTGGGGAACTAAGATCCCACATGCTGCGTGGCGCAGACAAAAAAATAAAAATAAAACACAGCAGTCAGGAACCCTCATTGGTAGGCTGAATAATGGCCTCCCACATAGGTCTACATCCTAATCACTGGAACCTCTGATGGTTTATATGGCCAAGGGACTTGGAAGGAGTAATTAAGTCAAAGATCTGAGACGGGGAGATTATCCTGGGTTATCTGGGTGGGCTCAGTGTCATCACAGGGGTTCTTACAAGAGGGAAGCAGGAGGATCAGAGTCAGAATGGGATATGATGATGGAAGCAGCTTCTAGAAGCTGAACAGACACTGTATAGCCCACCAGCCTCTGCACCTTGATTTTAGCCTCATATGACTCATTTCAGATTTCTGTCTCCGGAATACATTTGTGTAGTAGTTTTTTTAAATATATATAAATTTTTAAATTTATTTTTGGCTACATTGGGTCTTCCTTGCTGCACGCAGGCTTTCTCTAGTTGCAGTGAGCGGGGGTTACTCTTTGTTGCGGTGCGCGGGCTTCTCATTGCAGTGGCCTCTGTTGCGGAGCACAGGCTCTAGGCACGCAGGCTTCAGTAGTTGTGGAACGTGGGCTCAGTAGTTGCAGCTCATGGGCTCTAGAGCACAGGCTCAGTAGTGGCGCCTGGGCTTAGTTGCTCCGCAACATGTGGGATCTTCCCAGAGCAGGGCTCGAACCTGTGTCCCCTGCATGGGCAGGCAGATTCTTAACCACTGCGCCACCAGGGAAGTCCATTTGTGTAGTTTTAAGCCACAAAGTTTGTGGCAGTTTTTTACAGCAGCCATAGGAAATGAATACATTGCCCTTTCTAGTTCTTTTAGAACTTTAACCTTCCCTGCTCCTACCTGGAGAAGTATTCAGTGTGCATTCCCTTGCCCAGCAAGTTTAAAAACTCAGCTTGAAAAAAAAAAAAAAGGAATTCCCTGGCAGTCCAGTGGTTAGGACTCTGCGCTTCCACTGCTGGGGGCCCGGGTTCAATCCCTGGTTGGGGAACTAAGATCTCACAGGCCTTACCACGAGGCCAAGAAACAAACCAAAAAAACCCTCTGGTGGTGTCTGTTTGCTGCTTTGAGAGAAGGCATGGCCTGCTCAACCAAGTACCCTTTGGGGAATTCCAGAACTAGTCTTGAAAATTAAGTCCTATTAATGAACAGCCATTAGTGAAAAGAGATCTCAGAAAAGTTAAGGAAGAGATGCCCCTTACCTGTACTCCCAGCTCCCGCCCCCTTTGCTGGCTGAGGGGAAGGAACCTTTCAGCATCCTAATAGAAGTCCATCTCCTAAGAATGTGTAGAAGTTCCAGATGTGCTCTTGGTTCATAGATGGCCATCTTCTCGCAGTGTCCTCACATGGTGGAAGGGGCAGGAGAGTTCTCTGGGGTCTTGTTTATGAGGGCACTGATTCCATTCATGAGGACTGCATCCTCAGACCTAATCACCTCCCAAAGACCCCAGCTTCACATACCAGCATATTAGAGATTAGGAGTTCAACATGAATGGGATGGGGTGGGGGACCACAAACATTCAGTACGTAGGTTTTCATTCCTCTTGGTTAAATACCTAGGAGTGCGATTGTGGGTCATTACAGTAAGTCTATGTTGAGCTTTGTAAGAAACTGCAAAGCTCCTGTCCAAAGCGGTTGTGCCATATTGCTTTCCCACCAGCAACAAATGAGACTTTGTGATGCTTTGCATCCTGGCCAGCCTTTGAAATTTCAATTTTTTAATTAATTAATTTTTTATAAATTAATTTATTTATATTTTATTTTTGGCTGCATTGGGTCTTCATTACTGTGCACGATCTTTCTCTAGTTGCGGCGAGCGGGGGCTACTCTTCGTTGCGGTGCACGGGCTTCTCATTGCAGTGGCTTCTCTTGTTGCAGAGCACGGGCTCTAGGCGCACAGGCTTCAATAGTTGTGGCTTGCGGGCTTCAGTAGTTGTGGCTCGTGGGCTCTAGAGCGCAGGCTCAGTAGTTGTGGTGCACGGGCTTAGTTGCTCCTTGGCATGTGGGATCTTCCCGGACCAGGGCTGGAACCCGTGTACCCTGCATTGGCAGGCAGATTCTTAACCACTGCACCACCAGGGAAGCCCCATAATGTTTTAATTGATAGCCCCGTCACCTCCCTGTTCCCTCTTCTCCCATCTCCCCCTTGGTCACTCTGTTCAAGTTTCAGTGGCCTCCCTGCTCTTCCTCATACACACCAGGCATGTTCTCATGTCAGGGCCTCTGCAATCCTTGTTCTCTCCGTGGGGATCCTCTTCTCCCAACACCTTCTGGCTCAGGTCCTCACCTCCTGCAATTCGTCAGTCACACAGCACCTACTCAGTGAGGGCTTCCCTGAATTCTCTTATTTAAAACTGCAACTGCCTCTGCCCAACAGTCACACTCTGTCCTCTTTCCCTGCTTTATGTCTCTCCAAGGCATCAACCCATCCGACTGATACATGATGCATTGTGCTTCTTTACTTTCCCTGCTGGACTGTAAACACATTGTTCTGTTTTCTGCTTTATCCCTGGCTGCTGGAATACTGCAACAAGTACTCAATAAATGTTTGTTGAACTAAAAGAGCTAGATGGAGGTACACCAGCACAAGTGAACAGTGGGCAGCCACACCTTGGGTGCATGTCTTTGTTGTTTTCTGATTCTAAAGTAATCCTTGCTCACTGAAAGCCAAGACTTGGAATGTCCAGAAAAATATGAAAATAAAAAATCACATCCAGAGTCTCAGCTGTCACCAGCAATCATGATTCATGTTTTGGAAAACATCTTCCAGTTCATTCAATCCACAAACACTTGATGAGCATCTCCGATGTATGTCAGCACGTTGGTCCCTGTAGAGTCTAACTAGGAGCACGACAGACAGTGTGTCCAGCCTTGTGGAACTGGCTAGTTAGAAAGCAAGATGGGCATTTATCAAACTATCACAAAAGCATCGACATGAACTTGAATAGGAAAAAGAAACAAAATAACAGCAGAGAGCTGTGAGGAGTGATTTACCAAGGGGTAGAGAAGGAAGACTGCCCCTGCAGGGAGTGGTATGTGCTGATGTGGGAGGGGAATTAGGGGCATGAGGGAGAAAGGGGTGAGGGGAGTGGGCAGGATAAGGTAGGTAGAGCCTTGTAGATCTCAGACTATGTTAGGGGAACACTCAGGGAGGAGACCCAGGAAGCAAGCAACCATGGGAAAAACAGGGAAAGGAGGCAGCCAGATGAAGATGAAATGGCCAAGAAGGGAGGAGGGAAGCTAAGGGTGGATGATGTTATGGACCAAGAGAGAATGGGATTTAGGGAGAAGAGACCCCCTCCACCGTGGGAGGGGAAAAAGGCCATAGGTGAAATCCCTTCGTGGACAGCAGTTGGGGAAATGGCTTCACTGGAGATGAGGCGGGTATAGGGTTCAAGGCTGCCTTTGCCAAGTTAAAAAAACCCACATTTACAAGGGCAGCACTTAAGACCCTAAGAGATGAATAGGTTGAGAGTGTGTTTAACCCAGAAGAAAATAGCAAATACATAAGTCTAGGATGTCTAGGCTTAGAGTGACCAAAGGAATTCAACTGAATCCTTTCTGGTAAAATAGATTAAACAATTTTTAAGTAGAAAAAATGTGTAGGTGTACAAATCATGGATTTTAGTATTTTCATGAGGCCATGCAGTGATCACCATTCTTTAATTCCAGTACATTTCATTACCCCCTCTCCCTCCAATTAGCAGTCACTCCCCATTCCCACCTTCCTCCAGCCCCTGGCAACCACTAATATACTTCCTGTCTCTACAGATTTCACTACGCTGGACATTTCATATAAATGGTATCATACGAGAGGTGCTGTGACTTCACTCAGCATAACGTTGTCAGGGTTCATCCGTGTTGTAGCAAGTGTCAGTACTTCATTCCTTTTTATGGCTGAATAATATTTCATCATATGGCTATACTACATTTTGTTTATCAGTTGATGGACCTTTGGGTTGTTTCCGCTTTGGGGCTCTTATGCATAAGGCTACTATAATTGTTCATGTACAAGTTTTTTTTGTGAATATATGCTTTCAGTACTCTTGAGTAGATGCCTTGGAGTGGAATTGCTGGGTTACATGGCAACTCTGTTTAACCTGTCGATGAAAATTCAATGAACAATCAAACTAAGAAGAGAAAGAGGAGGATTTTATTTGAGCCAAACTAAGGATTATAACCTAGGAGACTCAAAAAACTCTGAGAACTGTACCACCTGCTAGAAGTCAGATACATTCATACACATTTTCGGGACAAAGGAACGTACATCAAAATGATACACTGATATTGTACATAAAGTTCATCAAAGACACATAGTCCAGGTAAGCACAGACAATGTGAGCAGTGAGTCACCACGACCCCCTACAGAGTTGGGAAAGAACCCCGCCCCCCCGCCCCGCCCCCGGCGCCCCGCCCCCGGCGCCCGGCGAAGCCGCAGCTCGGAACCTGCGCATGCGCACAGCCAGGTGGCGCGCTGACAGGGAAGAGGAAGTCGACGGTCCGGTGTCCGGCACTGAGTTCCCTTCAGGTGGTTCTTGGGCCTCGGTTTTCAACCCCCGGGTGGGGAGAGAGCCCTAGGTCTGGCTGTGGGGAGCGTCAGGGCGTCCAAGGCGACTGGGAGCTGCGCGGCGGCCACCTCCGGGCTGGGCGGGAGCGGGGTGGGCGCGGGTGCCCGGGAGTGGGGGGGGGACACCTTTGCCTGAGTGGCACGGACCGCCTTATCTCCCGTTCTCCCCATGGGGCGCGGACCCCTTATTCCCTACTCCCATGGCGCGCAGACCCCCTAGTCTTCCCCCATACCCGTGAGGTACGGACCCCCTATTCGCTCCTCCCCGTGATGTGCAGACCCCCATTCGCCTCTTCCCATGGAGCGCGGGCCCCTATATCCCCCTCCTCTCCCTTCGTCCTTTCTCCTCCCGCGTGGGCGGACTCCCCTTCTTTCTCCCTCCCCCAGGGCACGACTCCCTAACCTCCTCCCGGTCCTTGCCTGTCTTCATTCTCTCAGGTGCGCAGCCCTCCGCCCCCCTGCCTAGGTGCAAACGCCTCCACCCCCGTCTCACAAGGTTTGGGCTTGCACAACCTGTTCAGTTTCCTGTGTCGCACTCCCAAGGATGCTTTCCCCTCTTTTCGTCTTCCTCACCCAACAGCCTTGTTCCTGCCCGCCCCCCTCTGCTCTTCCAAAGACCGATTCCCCCCTGCCCACTACGAACTCTCCCTCATCCCCAAACCCCGGTCGTGGACTGAGGTGCCCTTACCCACAGGCCCCTAATTCCCTGAAGCTGTCATCCACCCTCACCGCCCCCCCGCCCGGTCCCCCGGGACAGACACCTCAGACTGTGGGGTCCTCAGCAGAACCTCTGGGCCCCAAAGCCAGTCCTTCCACTCTCTGTAAGTAGCGTCTCCGCCTTCTGCCCACGTTCCCCACCGTCCGCCTTGATGTTTCCCTTTCACCAACCCCCACATCATCTCTGCCTGAAAGTCCCATGCCTGTACCTCCAATATAGTTCCAGAGTTCAGCCACTGCACCACCCCTTCTCCCTGTAACGGGACTGCTCCCTGCTCCCCTGCCTCTGCCCTCCCCACCGTCAGTTCCCCAGCAGGAGCCCGTCAGCTTATGTGTCACATCATGTCCCATCTGTGCTCCAAGTCCCCTATGGCTCCTCTTGCTCGGTAACAGCCGGAATCCTTCAGGGGCTGGGGCTGCTGGCCAGGAGCTCTTTGCTCCTGGACTCCGGGTGGTAAGGAGCTTGCATAACAGTGAAAATCAGAGCCCTGTCTGCTTCCTTGGACAGCGTGTTCCCTGAATCTGGTTGGTTTCTGAGTTGTGGATAGTGCTGGAGGTTGGAGCAGTCAGGGCCACGAGCCGTAACTCCAAAAACTGACCCAGGTCTGTGCGCTCTCTGAGTTTGCAGTGAGTGTTTGATAGCGACAGATTTTGCATTTTGTCCTTCGTCTGCATCTTCCCCACCAGAATGCTAGCTTCACCAGGTGGAGGTCTCTCTCTTTTTTGTCATTTATTTATTGTTATTTATTATTTATTTATTTTAATTAATTAATTTATGGCTGCGTTGGGTCTTTTTTGCTGCCCGCGGGCTTTCTCTAGTTGCGGTGAGCGGAGGCTACTCTGCATTGGGGTGTGCGGGCTTCTCACTGCAGTGGCTTCTCTTGTTGCAAAGCACAGAATCTAAGCACGAGGGCTTCAGTAGTGTGGCACGCGGGCTCAGTAGTTGTGGCTCATGGGCTCTAGAGCACAGGCTCAGTAGTTGTGGCGCATGGGCTTAGTTGCTCCGTGGCATGTGGGATCTTCCCAGAGCAGGGCTCGAACCCGTGTCCCCTGCATTGGCAAGTGGATTCTTAACCACCGCGCCACCAGGGACATGTCCCAGGTGGTGGTCTTCATCTGTCTCATCCACTGATGAATCATCCCTGCCTAAACAGGGCCTGACACACAGTAGGTGTTCCGTAAACACTTGCTGAGTGAGTGGAAAAGGGCCATTCCTGTGAGACCATGGGAAGGAGCTAGTCCTTGTCCAAGAGACTTGAGATCATAGAGGGGGTGTGGTATACATCTAGCAAACACTCATCTGTTGTCTCCAGGCTGTCGTTACAGCTTTTCCCTTTATAATATCCATAGCTTCGAACAGCATGGTGTGTGTGTTTGAAATTGATATGTTCAATGTGTGAAACTCTGCTACCTGCTTCTCTCACCAACCTATTGTGTACTAAGTGGAGCTTTCTGCACGTACTGTTTTCACTACCGTACAGTATTCCACCTTGTGAGGCTGCCACAATATATTTGTTCCTTCCCACCACCTGTTGATGGACATCTTGTAAATTTACGGTTTTTCAACATTCCCAAGAGTGCCTTAGGGGGCATCTTGAACACGTGTCCTTGTGAAATGAGTAAGGATTTCTTCAGCCTGGTGGTTCTCAAGGTTTTTTAACCCAGGCATTGTAAGAAACACATTTACATCACGACCCCCATACATACGTAACTGGAGGAAAAGTTTGATGAAACAACACTATGTGTGAGGTCCTCTTATGTAAGTTTTGAATTTTAATTTACATCATTTTAAAAAGAATGCCAGTGTTGATTCACTACATTGCTGTGTGGTTTACTTTTTGAACCTGAGCCACAGCAGTGAAAGCACTGAGTCCTAACCACTGGACCGCCAGGGAATTCACTGCTGTGTGGTAAATTTTGTTTTGTTTTGTTTTGTTTGCGGTACGCGGGCCTCTCACTGTTGTGGCCTCTCCCGTTGCGGAGCACAGGCTCCGGACTTGCAGGCCCAGCGGCCACGGCTCACGGACCCAGCCGCTCCAAGGCACGCGGAATCTTCCCGGACTGGGGCACGAACCCGCGTCCCCTGCATCGGCAGGCGGACTCTCAACCACTGCGCCACCAGGGAAGCCCTAAATTTTGATTTAAACTCAAAATTATCATCCAAAGAGACTGTCATTTTTTTATGCTAATAAAGACACATTAATGATATGAACACTACCAATAATATAATGTTAACAGGGAAAAACAAAAAGAAGGCCCAAAATTGTCTGTACAGTTTGACTTGAAGTATGTGAAAAAGATTCTGCAGGAAGAAAACAGGAAGTAAATGCACCCAAGACAGTTTTCTTTGTATTTTATGTTTTCCAAGTTTTCCATATTGAGTGTGTATTGTATTAATTCATTATATTAATTTTAGAGTGACATTTTTAATAGTAAAATATTTAAATGGAATTTGATACAGGTTTTATTTAAATAGGATGCTCCCCTGTTGAATCTAAAATAGAATTGTTTGCCCTACTTCATTTACTTACAACTTTTCAGAAACATATTTAACTCATAGAACAAAGAGATAAAATAGCTTTCAATTTGGATCAGCTGCCAGCTGTTGCAAGCAGCTGGAGGGCCAGACGATTCTGGAGCTGGCTGGAGGGAACTGAGTGGTTTGCACAGCTCTACCCTGCCTCGACCCCAGTTCTTCGAGGCAGAGTAGAGATGTCCAGACACCCCAGCCTTCCTGTTTTCTCCTGCATCAAAATCTACTGTGTAGAAAGGATTTTACAAGTCAGCATTTTGCTAGGGTGATAACTGCATGGTTTTCATACAGGTCCCAGCTAGTATCATATTTTCCCCGTTAAAATGCCTGTAACCATCTCTTGAACACCTTTTGAGAAAACTGTTATAAATTTATTCTCACCTGGGTGTTAATGAATGCTGATCCCTGAGGTAGTACCTCTCCCTTAGGAGCATTAACGTTTCCCCTATTTTCTATTTTAACAAGTTTCTAAAATATTAACAGAAAAGTTGAGAAAAGAGTATAATGAACACCCATCACCCATCGTCTAGATTTATACGTATGCAGTATATAACAGTTATATAGTATGTATTTGTAATATGTATGTGTATATGTGAATGCATATTTGTGTATATGTATTTTAATCTGTGTATTTGCATGTATGTGTGTATATATGTATGTACACGTGTTTATATGTGCATATGTGTATGTATGTATGTTTATGAGTGTATGTGTGTCTGTATTTATGTGTGTGCATGTATATTTACTGTGTGTATAATATGTGTATTTCTTTATGTGTGTATGTATAACCATTTGAATATAAGTGCAGATATGACACTTTACCCTTAAATATGTCAGGACATAAATTCCAAGAATAAGGGCATTCTTCTGCACAACCATAATACTGTTATTGCTAAGAAAACTAGCAATAATTCTCTGTATCATCTGATAATCCATCCGTATTCAAATTTTCCCAATTGTTCCTAATGCCTTTTTCTTAAATTTATTTTTTTGAACTATAGTTGATTTACAATGTTATCTTAATTTCTGCTCTACAGCAAAGTGACTCAGTTATACACATATATACATTCTTTTTTATATTCTTTTCCATTACAGTTTATCCCAGGATATTGAATATAGTTCACTGTGCTATACAGTAGGACCTTGGTGTTTATCCATTCTATATGTAATAGTTTGCATCTACTAACCCCGAACTCCCAGTGCATCCCTCCCTCACCCCCTCTCCTCCTTGGTACCCCCAAGTCTGTTTTCTATATCTGAGTCTCTTTCTGTTTCGTAGATAAGTTCATTTGTGTCATATTTTAGATTCAACCTATGAATATGGGAGAATTCATACTGGAGAGAAAACCCTGTTAAGTGTACGGATTGTGGAAAATCCTTCATCTGCAATGGTCACCCCATTGTGCATCACAAAGTCCATTCTGGGGAGAAACCCTGTGAGTGTAAAGAATGTGGGAAAACTTTCATTGAGAGTGCTTACCTCATCAGGCCCCAGAGAAGCGCTATGGCCGTGACCAGTGTCAGAAACTTTTCAGGAACATCCTTGGCCTCGTCTGTCACCAGAGGATTCATACTGGTGAGAAACCCTATGAGTGTAATTAGTGTGGTAAAGCTTTCAGGGACAGCTCCTGTCTGACCAAGCATCAGAGGATATGGGATCAAGAGCCCCTGTACCTGTGTGTCAACAGAAACAGAGGGCTTCCCTGGTGGCGCAGTGGTTGAGAGTCCGCCTGCCGATGCAGGGGACGCGGGTTCGTGCCCCGGTCCGGGAGGATCCCGCGTGCCGTGGAGCGGCTGGGCCCGTGAGCCATAGCCCATGAGCCATGGCCGCTGGGCCTGCGCGTCCGGAGCCTGTGCTCCGCAGCGGGAGAGGCCACAGCAGTGAGAGGCCCGCGTACCGCAAAAACAAAAAAAACCTTCAGGGATTGTGCTAAACATACATGAGACTGTGACACCTCACAATGAAACCTTTTGAAGGATGGTGACACAGTTGAGAGAGGGAACCAGGATGGCAGGGGGAAACTTCTCGTGGCGTTTCTCTCTGTTGTTATATGATATGCAAATCAAAGTCTAGGAATGGAATTAATGTGGGAAACATTTAAACTGGAACTCTTGCTTTTATTTGCATTAAAAAGAAGATTTGGTTAATGTGATGAGTTTGAGGTTTCAGTAAGAACCCTTGCCAAGGGACTTCCCTGGTGGTGCAGAGGTTAAGACTCTGTGCTCTCAAAGCAGGGGGCCTGGGTTTAATCCCTGGTCAGGGAACTAGATCCCACATGCGTGCCACAACTAAGGAGCCCGACTGCTGCAACTAAGGAGCCAACGTGCCTCAACTAAGGAGCCTGCCTGCCACAACTAAGACCTGGCGTAACCAAATAAATAAATAAATAAAACATTAAACAAACAAAAAGAACCCTTGCTGAAACTCTTAGGTAAAAGGGAACGTATTTTTGAATTAGCCAATATGAAGTGATAATACAGGAAAGTCCCTTAAGGTGATACTAAGTTTATTGTGAAAGAAAGCTCATACTAAAGATGGACAGAAAACGTACACTTGATGTGGGAAAGCTTCCACCTGGAGATCTGATCTTCCAGAGTAATGCTGTCTGCTGGAAATATAATGTGAGCCACATGTATAATTTCAAATTTTTTAGTGGCCACATGTTTTTAAAAGTAACAAGAAAGAGGTGAAATTAATGTCAATAACATTTTATTTTACCACCTATATTCCAAATACTAATAATTTAAACATATGACACTCACTCATTTCAGATCCTCTGTAACTGCACATCTAGTTGCTACTTCATCGGACAGTGAGACTCTAGTGTATCAGAGAATGAATTCTGGAGAGGAGCCCCCTATAGAGCAATTGTCCCATTACAAACCCACAGTCAGGTTTTTAACACATTTCTAGAAAAAGTGTGTGCCTGGAAGTTAGTCCTGACATAGAGCCCTAAGGACTCAACTGTATTCCATTTTTTCTAATATGCACGTTCTTTTCACGTTGTAACATCTCAGAAATCAGTTTAATTGGTAGCCTTTTGTCTTCCATTTGCACTTTGTCTTCACAAAATGTGCATCTTACCATCAGTTGTGTCTTAGGTCTAATAAAATAACTAATATCAGGAGGAGGAACTAAATGACTAGTGAGATTCATTCATTTGAGGAAACTAGAACTTTCAAGGAACAGACTGTTGCTGAGATAATGATTAACGACCTACCTGCTGGAACAAAATGTGGTGATGTAGTATCTGCCGTGTTGCTGTATATTAAGTGTTATTCCTTTCCTGTAGCCTGTATCACCTGTAATTGTTTTATTACAAGATTGAAAATTCTCTTAAGGTGGAGGGAAGCAAAACACAGAAGTGTGCATAGGTTTTTAACAAGCTGGTTAAACAGGAAAGAGTTCCTGAGCTCATGGGGCTTCTATTCTATCTCATATATCGAAATAGCTTTATGTTTAGTATTGTGTGTATATATGTGTGTGCACACTTTGGGCCTTTTAGTTATAAAAGAAAACGCTGTGCCTGATGGTCAGTAGACGCTCACTCAAGTGGCAATTCCTTGGCTGCTCAGAAGGCCTATACAGGAAAGTTAATCCCAGTTAAAGAAAAATTGTACGAAATTGCATGAAAACATTGGACTGCACCACGTGAATGTTAGTGTCACGGTTAGGAGCACATCTCGACTTCAGTCAGACTTGGGTTTCTCATGGCATTACATCTCAGTAGCTGTGTGATCTCAGGTGAATTATTGAATCTCTCTGTGCCTTAGTTCTTCACTTATAAAATGTGCATAAGCCCTCCCTCATTAGGAGTAAGAGAAGTGAGGTATGCAGAGTGCTTGGGACGTGACAGTGTTCAGTGTGGATCAGCTGCTCCGGCTCCCACCCCTGTTGCTATTACTGCATTTCCTACCGTTACTGCTGCTCTTGTTATTGATGTTTTTGTTTGTTTTGGCTGAGCCATGTGGCTTGCAGGATCTCGGTTCCCCGATCAGGGATTGAACCTAGGCTACGTCAGTGAAAGCCCGGAATCCTAACCACTAGGCCACCGGGGAACTCCCCATGTTTCTGTTGTTGCTGCTGCTGCTGCTGCTGTTACTCCTCTCTGACTCGGGAGGCTGAAAGAGAAGGGACATCAGCAGCCTTCTCAACCTCTGTAGGCTCTGGGCCCCTGTCGCCAGTACTTCACAACTGGCACTGCTTCCCAAACCCTGGTGTACGTGATTGGCTGGAAGCCTCCTGAAGGAGCTACGTGGGAGAGGGCTAGAGTCTCCAGGATGTGGATGATGGCAGCTGGGTTGTGCGCAGATGCCTGACCGGAGTGGAGGTGGGGCTCCAGGCGCTGTGAAGATGGGCTCTCTGGCACGTGTGCCCCAGAGCGATGGCGCGTATTGTGCTGGGAGGGAAGATGTTGCCCAGTGCTCATTCCACTGTGGTACACATCCATCCCACAGCAGTTGCAAGAGCCTGGTCCTGTTTGGGCCTCAAGCCCCTGGACTCAGTATCACAAGGACTTCTGCCCCAAATCACAGCTTCTCCCACTCAGCCAAGGCTCCTCACAGGCCCTGCCCCAGCAGCTGAACCACAGTCATGATAACTGCTGCTCCCAGGGTAACTGAGCCACACATGTGCCGTCCAGTCTGGAGCAAGACTTCTTATGAGATGTTGCCTCCCTGGGGGTCGCGTGAAGACTGAGACCTGCTCCACTTGAACAAGGTTGGCCTTGTGTGCCTCTTGGCAGTCAGGACCAGGGCCTCAGTTGGATTGCTGTGCTGGAAGAGCAGCAAGTTGGTGTCCTAACTTCCTTCCAGTGGAGCTGGGGTCCCCAGTGTGGGCACTTCCCTTATACGTGTGTGATTGGACTCCAGGATTCTGAGCAGTCAGTTGAGGCTGCTGGACTGGTGAGAACGGGCCATCTTGGAGGCTGGGGCTGCCATTCTCTGGTGCGGGCAGGGATAAGAATAAAGCAGACGGTGGGGGCAGAGACAGGAGCGTGAGGCCTCATAGAGAGGAGTGGCTGAGACAAACGGGGTGGAGGGCTGGCACTTCCCCGCTCCCGGGGTCAGGCTGCACTCACATTGTACGATGCCCTGATAGACAGCCAGTGGATTCTCCTGCGTCACTATGCTCACCCAGGTTTGTTCTCACTGCTTGTCATTGGAGAGAGCCTTAACTGTCCCTCCTTCTAGCTTTTGTAGTTCTCTGTTTGGGACCAAATATTTTTACTTTAGTTGAAAAAGCAACCCATGCATGTGGTAAAGAATTAAAAAGGAGGGAAGCAGATGAATGAAAAATGAGCCTCTTTCTCACCTGAGACCCCTCCTTGGAGACCACAGTTGTTGATGTGTTCTTGTGTATCCTTCTAGAGGCATTTAATGGGGGCGGAGGAAAGGGCGATCTCTGGACACCTAGGTTGTAGGTTTTTGTGTTCTACCTTGATTGTTCTCTTCACGGTGTGTTCTGGAGGCCATTCCGTGTGTGCATGTGTGTCTGCCCCAGTCTTTTTAATGGCTGAGAGAGAGATTCTGGGCTGTTGAACACATCGTCGTGCTGAGAGGGTGGCATGCCGGGAGGAAGCACGGGAGCTCTGCACACTGCCCCCTTCCAAACGCTGCCCTATTTTAATTTGGTTGTTCCTGAGTTATATCCTTTATATTAAACTGGTAAACATTAAGTAAAGTGTTTTTCTGAGTTCTAGTGAATTTCAACCTGACGGGCCTGCGTGTTGTGGGAACCACTGATTTTGAAGGCTGCTGAGCAGAAGTGTGCATAGCCCGTGGCAGGCATCTGAAGTGGGGACAGCCTTGTGGGACTGAGCCCTTGACCTGCGCTAATTGTAAGCAGTCAGTCTCAGAATTGAATTGTTGGGCACCTTTTGTGTTGGAGAATTGGTTGGTGTTGAAAAAAAACTACACATACGGTGTCGGAATTAGTGTCAGAAAAAAGACGCCCAACATCAATAGGGGAAAAAAACGAACCTCAACATAAACCTCACATCTTATACAAAAATTAACTCAAAATTGATGGTTGACTTACATGTAAAAAGCAAAATGGAAGTCCTTGGGACTTATAAACAAAGAGTTCTTAAACTTGACATAAAAAGCATGATCCATAAAAGAAAAATTGATAACTCGGACATCTTCTGAATTAAAATACTTTGTTCTGCTAAAGGCTCTGTTAAGGGAATACAACTACAGACTGGGAGAAAAGGTTCGCAAACCATATATCTGACAAAGTACTTATATTTAGAATATAAAAAGATCTCTCCAAACTCAACAGTTTTTAAAAACTAGAATATGGGCAAAAGACATGAACAGACATTTCATTGAAGAGGATATACAGATGGCAGATAAACCTGAAAGTATGCTCAACGTTATTAACTGTTAAGAGAACAGACTTGTGGTTGCCAAGGGGGAGGGGAGTGGGGAGGAAAGGACTGGGAGTTTGGGATTAGCAGATGAAAACTAGCGTATATAGAATGGATAAACAACAAGGTCCTACTGTATAGCACGGGGAACTATATTCAATATCCTGTGATAGACCATAATACGGAAAAAAATATGAAAGGGAAAAAATATATATGTATAACTGAGTCACTTTGCTGTACAGCAGAAATTAACACAACATTGTAAACGAAATATACTTCAATGACATTTTTTCAAAAGTTATTAACTGTTAGGGAAATACAAATTAAAAGCACAGCGAAATGTCACTACACATCTATCAGAAAGGCTAAAAAACAATAACACCAAACACTGGTAAGGATGTGGAGAAACAGGTGCACACATACATTGCTGGTGGAAATGTAAAATGGTCCAACTACTCTGGAAAAGAGTGGCAGTTTCTTTTAATACTAAACATGCGCTTGCCATGTAACCCAGCAATTGCACCCTTGGGCATTTACCCCAGAAAAATGAAGACTAACGAAGGGTCACACAAAAACCTGTACACAAATGTTTACAGCAGCCTTATGTGGAATAGCAAAATTTTGGAAACAACCCAAATGTCCTTCAGTGATGAACGTTTAAACAAACTGCGGTATATCCTTAGCATCAATGCTACTTAGCAATAATAAGGAATGAACTGAATGGATCTTAAAAGAACTATGTTTGGTGGAAAAAAGCCAATCTCTAAAGTCCACATACTCTATGATTCTGTTTATATGACATTCTGAAAAATGCAAAACTATACTGGGGAAAACAGATCAGTGGTTGCCAGGGTTACGGGTGGGGGAGAAGGTCACCAGGAAGGAGATTTTATTTTATTTTATTTTTTATTGGCATATAGTTGATTTACAATGTTGTGTGTACAGCTGATTCAGTTATACATATACATATATCCATTCTTTTTTATTTTTATTTATTTTATTTATTTATTTTAAAAATCTTATTTATTTTTGGCCGTGTTGGGTCTTCATTGCTGTGAGCAGGCTTTCTCTAGTTGTGGTGAGCAGGGGCTACTCTTCGTTGTGGTGCGCGGGCTTCTGATTGCAGTGGCTTCTCTTGTTGCGGAACACGGGCTCTAGGCACACGTGCTTCAGTAGTTGTGGCGCGTGGGCTCAGTAGTTGTGGCTCATGGGCTTAGTTGCTCCACGGCATGTGGGATCTTCCCGGACCAGGGATCAAACCCGTGTCCCCTGCACTGGCAGGTGGATTCTTAACCACTGCGCCACCAGGGAAGTCCTATCCATTCTTTTTTAGATCCTTTTCCCATATAGGTTATTACAGAATATTGAGTATAGTTCCCTGTGCTATAGAGTAGATCCTTGTTGCTTATCTATTTTATATATAGTAGTGTGTATATGTTAATCCCCAAACTCCTAATTTATCCCTTCCCCCCAACGTTTCCCCTTTGGTAACCACAAGTTTGTTTCGAATTCTGTGAATCTGTTTGTTTTGTAAATAAGTTCATTTGTATAATTTTATTTATTTATTTGTTTAAAAATATTTACTTATTTGGTTTGCCAGGTCTTAGTTGTGGCAGGCGGGCACCTCAGTTGTGACACGTGCGCTCCTTAGTTGTGGCATGTGAACTCTTAGTTGCGGCATACATGTGGGGTCTAGTTCCCTGATCAGGGATCAAACCCGGGCCTCCTACATTGGGAGCGTGGAGTCTTAACCACTGCACCACCAGGAAAGTCCCTGTATATATTTTTTTTAGATTCCACATATAAGTGGTATCATATGATATTTGTCTTTCTCTGACTTACTTTACTTAGTATGATAATCTCCAGGTCCATCCACGTTGCTGCAATGGCGTTATTTCATTCTTTTTCATGGCTGAGTAATATTCCATTGTATACATGTACCACATCTTATCCACTCCTCTGTCGATGTACATTTAGTTTGCTTCCATGTCTTGGCTGTTGTAAACAGCGCTGCAGTGAACATTGTGGTGCATGTATCCTTTCGAACCATATTTTTCTCCGGATATATGCCCAGGAGTGGGATTGCTGGATCATATGGTAGCACTGTTTTTAGTTTTTTAAGCAACCTCCATACTGTTCTCCATAGTGGCTGTACCAATGTACATCCCCACCAACCATGTAGGAGGGTTCCCTTTTCTCCACACCCTCTCCAGCATTTATAGTTTGTAGACTTTTTGATGATGGCCGTTCTAACTGGTGTGAGGTGATACCTCATTGTAGTTTTGATTTGCATTTCTCTAGTAATTAGTGATGTTGAGCCTCTTTTCATGTGCTTTTTGGCTATCTGTACGTCTTCAGGAAGGAGTTTTTGGTACAATGGATCTATTCTTTGTTCTGATTGTGTTGGCGGTTATATAAGTTAAAATTCATGGAACCGAATACCGGAAAATGAGAGTATTGTTGTAAATATGTAAAATAAACTGTTCGGAGAAACATTTTTTTAAAAATCAGCTTGCACAAAATTACAACCTCATAAACTGCCCTCTAGAAAATTCAGGAATGGGAAGCAGCATCCTGACCCTGGCCCTGTCTACAGGAGTGGCGACACCTATTTGGGGTTTTGGAGGACATCACTCACCCGTCGCTTCTCCTACGTTTTCCTCCGTTTCAGCAGCTCCTGAAGCCCCCAGCATGGCTAGTCTTCAAATTCTGTCAATTCCCTGGATATACAGAACACTTTTTTTTTGCCCCCACATCCCTGTCTCTCAGTGTCCCCACCTCTATTTCTTTTTTTAAAAAATAAATTTATTTATTTTTATTTATTTTTGGCAGCATTGTGTCTACGTTGCTGTGCGCGGGCTTTCTCTAGTTGCGGCTCGCGGGCTTCTCATTGCAGTGGCTTCTCTTGTGGCGGAGCACAGGCTCTAGGCGCACGGGCTTCAGTAGTTGTGGTGCACGGGCTTAGTTGCTCCATGGCATGTGGGATCTTCCCAGACCAGGGCTCGAACCCGTGTCCCCTGCATTGGCAGGCGGATTCTTAATCACTGCACCACCAGGGAAGTCCCTCACCTCTATTTCTAAGGCTGTGGGTCTCTCTCTCTCTGTTGTCTCCCCGTTTCTGCTTTTCACCTTCTCTGTCTCCATCTCTAGGTCTTCTTATCGCAGGGTCTCTGTTTTCCCCATTCGAGGCCTGCCCATTTCTACCTGTCCCTGTCTTGGGTCTTTCTCCACATCAGAGTCTCCCAAGCTCTGGATCTCCCCTTCTCTGAGTCTGTCTTCCTCTCATTCTCTGTGTCTCCATCTGTTGGTCTCCTTGTGTCTGTCCTCCTCAGTATCTCGCTATCTTGGGGACTCCGGGCCTTCTGGTCTCTCTATCTTTGTGTGTGCGCGCCTCTTGTCCTCACCTTTCTCTCCCTCCCCCTCTCTGCGTCCGTGTCTCCTCTTCTATGCCCCAATCCCTGTCTCTGCGTATGAGTCTCTTCTCTTCCTTTCTCCGTCTCTCTCTCTGGTCTTCTCTTGTTTATGCCGTTGCCATGGCATCAAGGACGGCGCAGGCGCAAGGGAGGTCGGACGCCAGGCTGGGCTAGCTCGGCCTCTGATTGGCTGTCTGGTCTGCCGTCGCGTCTTCGCTCTGCCCCCGTCCGCGCCGATAGACTGCTGCCTTCTGGGCGTTGCAGGTTCCGCGCACGCGCAGTCTGGCCCGACGCCGTCGCGCCGGGCTCCCGGGCCGCTTCGTCGAAGGTACGCAGGCTGGCGGCCGCGACGTACCGTTCCTGAGGGTCGAGTTGTAGCGGACCGGCTCGTGTACGCGCGCAGCTGCGTTCCGAGGTGACCGGAGGGGGCTTGACGGCGAGGGTGTCTGTGGTGGGCGCTCAGGTGGGAGCAGGGGAAGGTGCCAAGCCGCCCTGGGCTGCGAGCAGGGTCGTCTCTGCCGGTCGGTCGCCCTGCGTCTCTACCCCGTCACCCGGGCGTGGGTTCGGTTTGAGTGAGGTGCCTGCCTCTGCTCTGGGACCTCTTAGGTGGGCGAGGGAAACCGTATCGGGGAAAGGGCAAGAATGGGTCAGCCGGCAACGGACATTGAGGACCACAGAGGATTGTTTTTTGGACCTTTTTAAAATAGTGTCAGATAGGACTCTGCCTACCCTTTGTTCAGATTCACCTGTTGGCATTTTATGTTTTGCACACCTCTGCCTCTCTCTCCCTTATGCTTCTCCATTTTCTCCGCCCCCCCCATCCCATCATATACAGACCCGTCTCTTAGTTGACTCATCGGAGGACAAGTTGGACAGTTCCACCATCCTTGACTCCATACCAGGGTCTGGTCCCTGTTCCCCCAGTCACCCCAACAACTTCCTGTAGACGTGTCTTCTCCTGCTCCCCAACCAGTTCAGGGCCCGGCGTGACACATTGTTGCTTTTCCTCTGCTTGCTCCTTGGGACTGTGACTTCCTTAAATTCCTTGTCTTGAGGCTTTTGGGGCGCCCAGGCCGGTCACGCAGGATGTCTCTTTGTTGTCTGTCTCTCCTCGTGAGCGGGTCCAGTGTGCGCGTTCTTGGCAGGGACTGAGGAAGGCAGCTGAGATACTCAAGACGCTCCTTGCTCCACGTGTTTTTCATTCTAAAGGCACCTTTTTTCCCCTTTATAATGAGTGAGTAATCTCTGCGTGAGGCCAGGAGCCGCTGTGAACACCCTGAGTCATCTGATGTGGAAATAGGGGGAGAAGGCGACATGGGGGCAGGGCTGGGCCTGGAGGTGGGAGCGAAGCTTGAGCTCTGCACAGCCCTGTGTGAAGGGGATTTGCCTCCACCCTTCAGGATCAGCTGGGGATGGGGAGAGGGCTGGCCAGGACCTGAACTCCCACTCACAGGCCCGTGCCTCTCACTGTGTGGGTACCTCTTTGTCCCTCTGCAGGTCTGGACTCTGGCTAAGATCCCAGAGCATATTGTCATCCTTGGTCTGTCTCCCTCGGGGCCTCAGTCCCGTGAACTCACCCTCCACAACAGGCGCTTTGCATGTTTGGAAAGATGCTGCCTTTGGAGAAAGCGTTTGCCACCCCCAGGAACTCCCCAACTCCCCTGGAATTGCCCACACTGGAGTCAACAGCTGGGGACCAGTAGGAGGGGCCCAAGACCAACCCTGGAAGGGCTCCTGCTGACCCCGAGTTCTCCTGCCTGCACTTCCGGAACTTTTTCTACCAGGAGGTGGCTCGATCCCACCAGGCCCTGGCCCGGCTCTGGGACCTGTGTTGAGACTGGCTGCAGCCTGAGGTGCACTCCAAGGAGCACAAGATGGAGCTGCTGGTGATGGAGCAGTTCTTGGGCATCCTGCTCGACAAGCTCCAGCCCAGGGTGGTGGCAGAGCAGCCCAAGAGCTGCAAGAAGGCAGCCTGCCTGGTGGAGGACCTCACCAAGGCCCTGGCGGAACCAGGTGAGGTCACCTTTCCAGAGGACAGTATGCCTTTGAGGAATGGGAGGGGATCAGCCCTGGAAGGAGTGACATTGACAGAATGGATCCCAGACCACAGCCAGCGGGTTACCTGAGAGAGTTCAGTTCCCTCATGTATAAGAGGCACAGAAGCTAAACACTCTGAGCTGGTGGAGCAGCTCCTCAGTCAGCAGGGATCTGGCCCACACCACCCTGCCTAGGGGCATCACCCTCATGGTTGCCTCATGGACCAGGAACACTGCTTGGGTTCCTGCCCTCACATCTGCCTTCCAGATGTAAGGAAGCAGGAGGAAGCAGCCCCTTAAAAACTAAGTAAGTATTCTCAGCACACTTCCGTCTCCTTATTATGGGAAGAAGGGGAGCACTGGGGCTGGGTGGGCAGTCTCCACCACATCTGAGGGCAAGGCCTATGGACTGGTGGTAATGGGGCCCTGGAGCCTTGGGCTCAGGGTCAGAAGCCTGGGTCCATGTTTGTCCCCCACCCCCAGCCCTGTGGGCTTACTGTGAACCTCTTGGGCTTACTCTCCCCTTGGGTGGAAACGGGGATGCCATCAAGATCTCCCTTGGGGTCCACCCACAGCTTTGAGCAAGGCGGTGTGTCACAGGGAAGCACGCTGAGTCTTTCCTGTCTGCCATTACCAGGTGGGCCGGCGAGAGCCAGCGAAGACCCGGAACCCAGTAAGACCCAGGCACCCCCGAGACCTGTGAGTGGCCAGCCAGCTCTTGGGTACGTGTGGTGGGCCAGGGTCTGTGGTTGGGAAAGGCCAGGAGGGAGACATCGTGCTAGTTCTTGAGGGAGCCCGAGGGAAGCCAGGTAGCTGAGGCCTGGAAGTCTGTGCTGTAATTCCGACTTCACCCCACAGGCTCTGTGAATGTCACGAGTATTATTTTTAATTAAATTCCTCTTCAGAGATGATTCAAATTGTACGTGCTTATCAGAAACAGTGAAAAGCATCAAGGTATAAAGAAGAAAGTAACAATCTCCCCACTCCCTCACGCCCTCTGCAAATCAAAGCAAGGTGCGCACCCTGGCATTTGCCCCTTCGTGTTCTTTTGTACATCTCACCTGAGTGCGCACACATCTCACCCATGTATGCACACATCTCACCCACGGGCCTGTGCAGAGGTTGACAGCCCGTTTCCCTGAAAATGATGTCTGTAGCACTGGCTGTTTGCGTGGAGCAACCCCTCACCCACCCAGGCCCCTCCAGGCAGTGGCTCGATATCCAGTGGCATCTCCTCACCTCCATGGCGTTTCACAGGATCCACCGTTCGTTGTCCTAGAGTGGGAATTTTGCTGCCGTTAAGGTTTCTGCCTCTTCCTGTAAATATGCAGTGAAACGTCCTCAGACATGTGCCTGGGTGTAGGAAGTTAGTTCTGTTTGGGTAGGGTGGGATCCTCAGGACCATTGGACAAAGGGCATTTCCACGTGGTTTTCCGAAAGTTCTATAGCATATATGTACAGGGTGCCTATTTTCCCACATCTGCGCCAGCACTGCATATTGTTGCTTTTTAAGATCTCTACCAGCCTGATGGGTAGAAAAATGTGTTATCTTCTTTTTGGCTTCTGTT
Source organism: Delphinapterus leucas (assembly GCF_059928025.1). Lineage (NCBI taxonomy): Eukaryota > Metazoa > Chordata > Mammalia > Artiodactyla > Monodontidae > Delphinapterus > Delphinapterus leucas. Next base: position 1,018,976 of record NC_143148.1, read on the forward strand.
TGAATGTGTAGGGCCACTGCTGAGCTTGAGCTGCTTTTTGCTTTCTTCTTGGCTGTTCTGCTCTGTCAGTTGAGGACACATGTGGGGTCAGTGGAACCCTGGGACCTGCTGTGATGTGACCATGCTGGGGCCTCCCTGACTGGCTGGGGGTGCCCAGCTGTGAGATCTACTCTCCTCAGCTTTGCCTTCCCTTCTCCCCAGTCTCTCCTGCTCCAGACCCCGTGCTTCTGGAACAGGAGAGCATCGGGGAGGAGAATACCAGAGAGGCCAGGCCCACAAAGGCTGAGCCAAAGGTGGGTGGGTGGGTGGGGGCCCACTTGCCCAGCAGCTCACGGGGCTTGTCCCACCCTGTCTTATCAACCTCCCTCCCTCCCTCATCAGTGTGCTGCCAGCTGTCCCAGGGAGGCCAGAGGATGAGGAGTGGGGTTGGGCTGAGGTTCCAGGGCTGGGCACCCAGGCTGCTGCCTCCCCAGGAAGCTAAGGGACGAGCCTGGCCCTGAGCGGTGGGTGAGGCTGGGGGAGTTCTCTGAGACCAGGGGGAGGGCTCTGACTCGAGCCGTCCCACTGCCTCCTGGGGAGTGCTGGCCAGGTGGCCCCTGACTGCAGGCTCCCCCCCAACCCACTTTGTGGTGACTCCATGGCCTCTTCCCTGTCCCTCTGGCTGTGTCAGGTGCACCCTTAGTCCCCCCGAGGGTGCACTGTGGCTGCCAGCGGCAGCTCCCCTCCTCACCCTTCCTGCTGCGTCTGCTGTCCCCAAGTCCCACCTCCCACCAACCAGGACTCCTGGCCTCACCCGGCCCCCCAGCCAGCAGCTGCCTCCCCACCCTCGTGCACCTTGCTCTTCTGCATCGAGTCTCAGGTTTTGTTGCCCTTGGGCCTCACAGGTCCCTCAGACCTCCTGGGCTGGGCAGAGTGCAGGGTCCCTGGCCACGTGGGCCACCTCTAGCCATGTGCTGCCCTGCAGTACATGAGCCTGGGGGGTGTCCCAAGGGAAGCCCTAGGTGGGCAGCACTTGCGGGGAGACCTTTGTGTGGATCTCCCATTCATGGATCTCAAGAGCCATGGCAGGAAGCTCTACACATGCCAGAGCTGTTGGAAAATTTCCACTTCAGCCTGGCCCTGGCCGAGCACCAGAATTCCCATGAGAAGGAGAAAGGCAATGCATTGGAGAGTGCCCTAGGCACCCCCGTGATGCATGTGGAGCCCATGCCAATGGAGGATTGGCAGGCTCCTGGAGAACATGGAAGGTGATGTTTTCCCTGTGCACTCTGAGGCATAGAGATGAGCCACTTTGCTGTAAGTGCCCCCAGAGAAGGACAACTACCTGCCTGAAATTTCAGAGTAACACATTGGGCTCCTTCGAAACCCTTGCGTGGCTTCCAGCGATGTCAGTGTGGATTTAAGTCTGCTTGTTTTCTAAACGAGCTAAGGTAGCTGAAGCACTTAGAACCCAGGAAGGGCCCACATGAAGCCCTCACCTTGCAAACACAGCTGTAAAGATGCTTACCTGTGAGCACAAGCCGCCAGGAGTGAAAGAAGACTCTGCTTTCTTCTCTGACTATTTCAGCACCACCCACACATTGGAACATTGGTCTTTGCAAAGTGTACGAGTTGCCTTAAAGTGTGTGATTGCCAACTCTTTCTTGAAGTCAGCCTTGGCTGTTCCTCTTGTTAGAACTTCCCAGGGCTGCTGTTCAAGCAGAAATCTTGCCCGCTGTTTTGTTTTTTTCGTAAATATGTGATGGCAGGTTTACTTCTGAGTCCTCAGTAGCGTACCGTTCTCCAGTTTAACTCACATGGGTATGGAGTGGCTTACAAAGATCACAAAAACACTCGGAGCCTAGTAATTGCAGTGTTTTCAAACTATGTCTCATCCCATTAGTGAGTTGAAAAATCAAATTAGTGGGTGGCCACTGGCATTACAGAGCAATGAAATAGAATAAAATAGGTCAAAATTCATAATGTAGTAAAGGCAAATATTGTTTTGTGAAACTTTTCAGCCATACATCTAAATATGAGAACTGGTTGCAATGTAAAATGTATATGTAAGATGCAGGGAGTGGGGGTGACTGTGATCAAAACCAGTTGAAAACACCAATAAAGGTTGATGAGATCTGCCTGCGTGGGCAAGGGGAACTTAACTCCTTGGGCTACGTAAGGCGATCTTTGAGTTTTGCATTTAATCTCAGGTTGCAGCATTGTTTTCATTGCCTGAGCATAAATTTGACTGCTTTCTGTGGATAGAGAAACTGGTGCCTCTTTCTGTCACTGTGTTTGGGCAGGCAGTCTGTTGTGATGGTGCCCGAATCACGGGGGCTTAACATAATAAAGGATTTATTTCCTCACTCACATCACAGTCTTGTGGTGGCTGCTGCTGCTTGAGTGTTAGTGGGTTCACACGGAGTGGCAGAGGGTAGCTGTGTTCATAGGGATGGGGGAAGGTAAACCACATAAATGGAAACCTGGAAAGATGGGAATGAGTTCCAACGGGAAGGAGGTGCTTAAATACCTTATGTAATGGACTGAGTTGTGTGCCACCGTGCCCACCTTCCCTCCATCCCCCTGCCCCCAGCTCATATGTGGAAGCCCTAACCCCTAATTTAGAGATAGGGCCTTAGGGAGATAATTAAGGTTAAATGAGGTCATACGGGTGGGGCCCTAATCCCATGGGAATGGTGTCCTTATAAAAAGAAAGAGCAGAGGTTGCTCTCTCTTGCCAAGTGTGCACAGAGGAAGCTAGGAAAAAAGGTCTCACCAGAAACCAACCCTGACAGCACCTTGATCTTGGAGTTCCAGCCTCCATAACTGTGAGAAAATAAATTTGTGCTGTTTTAAGCCACCTAGCCTGTGTGTTTTGTTTTGTTTCGTTTTTTGCGGTACGTGGGCCTCTCACTGCTGTGGCCTCTCCCGTTGCGGAGCACAGGGCTCCGGACGCGCAGGCTCAGCAGCCATGGCTCACGGGCCCAGCTGCTCCACGGCATGTGGGATCTTCCCGGACCGGGGCACGAACCCGTGTCCCCTGCATCAGCAGGCGGACTCTCAACCACTGCGCCACCAGGGAAGCCCAGTGTGTTTTGTTTTTTGTTTCTCATGGTAGCCCGAGCAGACTAATACATGACCGCCCGTTATTATTTGGGTTGATGAGTTTTGTAAATCAGTGTCAACCAGTGCAACTATCTGGAACACAAACAGCCCAGTTGCTTAAGAACTACTTTGACATTTGTGTTCCTTGAACTTTCAATTTCAGGTGTGGTGATTTTTCCTAGAGAATTAGTGGGGAAAAAAAGGAGAAAGCTACATACATTGAAAGGCTGAAATCCTTTCTGGATCTAGGTGGAATACTACAAGTAAAATACATACAAGTGACTAGGATGGCTATTTACATGGAGTTAAATACCCCCAATTACAGAGGAATGATGACTTAAATTTTGGTAGAGCCATTCAAAAAATAATGAAGCATAATGATAATTAAGAAGACTGTAGCAACATGGAAGAAAAATTTCTAAGTGTAGCTCAAGAAGTAGAATACAAATATTTGTTACATTGTAACTATAAAACATGGTGGAATTTTGGCTGCATTTGTTTTTGCTTTTTGAATTCCCTTGGAAATTCTTTATTTACAGCACTTCAATAAAATTCATTTTTCACCATTTTGAAAAAAATCCTCCCAATCATGGAAAACTGAAAAAAAAAAAAATGAAGGAGAAAAATTTTTTTTCTCATGTTCCCAGCTCATAGGAACTTTTGACATCTCAGTATCCGTCCTTCCAGTCATTTTTCTGTGTACAAGATTTGGTATGTATGTGTTCAGTGCATATATAAAATTTGTGAGCATCTTCATTATAAATGTGTGTGTGTTTCTTGAGTATCCTGAGTGAGGGATCAGTCCAGATTCATTGGGCCTGTTGCTCACACGACTGAGAAGTCCCTCTTTGGGAGGAAGAATTAAAAATTACTAAGATAAAATGAGGTGTTAGGCTTTGGAAGGGGTGCAATAGAGTGAAGGACCTTGGAGTTTCAGCTTCATTTACTTCATGGCCAATCCATGAAACCCGATCCTCAAAACATAATGTAACTCAGGCCTCTCTCAACCAGTGAGCACCTGAGTTTATAGAAAGGACAGTTTCCAGAAGTCTCAGTGAAACAACCAGCTCTCCAGCTCCAGCCTCTGGCCGACAAAAACTGTCTCTTGAGAGTTGGGCTCCTGAGAGGCCACACACAAACGGAAGCATTTCTTAGGGCAACCCTCCCAGGCTTCCCAGAAGTGTAGGGAAAGGGGCGTGGCTTCTGCAGTAGGAAGTTCTGATTTCCTGTAGTGGAGACTGCTCTGAGAGGGAGACTCTGGGACAGATAAATCTAATCCTTCCCAGGTTCTTACCAAGTTTCTTCTCAATGGTTCATATCCCTGCACCTTTGGATGGGAGTTAAGCACAGACCCATTTTCCCTGATGCCTGACCCAACCCAGCTTACCCTGAGGTTAACAAGTGGGGACATCTGGCGATATTTTTGTCTCTCTGTAGAATAAATCATCCATTTGTGTGCTTTACCATGTGTTGGGCAGGGTGGTGATGGAAGAAGAACAGCAAATTCTAAATTTCTTTTATTAGGTTTGTTTTTGTAGTGGTTTGAGAAAAGCAACTCTGAAACTATTTTACAAGTATTTTAGAATTCAGCAAATTAGTATGTTTATTTTAGGGGTCTTAGCATTCTCGCTATTGAAGAGGGACATAAAAATACGGGGAGTCACAGATTGGAATGGGAGGTATTTCTGTGTATGTATATGCACCCATATACCTTTTTGTGTGTATCTATGTAAGTGTTTATACATGCGCCTTTATTTCCTAGCTCAGCAGTAGACAACCTAGTAGCAGTGAGCACACCTGGCACTCAGATTTGGTCCTGAATAGCATCCCCTACTAATATGAACCAGTTCTTTGGACCTGCAGAAATATGGCTGATTTCGGGGCTGATTTCAGGGTAGAAACAAGATGAGTTTATAACATCTTATACTGAAAATGATGAAGGCATGTCACAGGGATGGCAGGAACTTTCCTGAAGGGACTATTATTGGCCACGTCTGGGACAACATGAGCACCAAAAAACCTAAGGACAGCAGTAAGTCATAAAACAGGTGTTCACCAAGGCATCAGGGCAAGCCTCTCTGAAAAAGCCAACAAACCACAAGTGCAGAGGCTCCTAATGTGAGACCCCTCCCACCTCCCAATCCACCACACAATAATGCAGGTGTTATTATCTCTGGCCAATCTTCACCTTGTCTCCTCTCTATTCTGACTGACTTTGCTGCTGCTCTTCCCAGCACATCTAATTTCCTTGAGGACAAGCAGCTACACAAGGATAGAAGCACAGGGAAAGGGAAGAGGATACATGTAATAAAGGGAGGGAGGTCTGAACACCTGACCAAAGGACCAAGGCTATTGAGCTGCCCTGTCCTGTACAGCCACTCGCTGGCTACATGTGGCAAATGAGCACTTGAAATGTGGCTACAGCAAATTAAAATGTACTGTAAATGTAAAACACACACTGGATTTCAAAGACAGTATAAAAAGAAAGCAAAATATCTCAATTGTGATTTTTTTATATAAACAACATGTCAAAGTGGTAACATTTGGGATATATAGGGACAAATAGTAAATTAATTTCACCTGTTTCTTCTTTTTAAATGGGACTATTACAATATATTTAAAATTTACCGATGGGGCTTACACATTGTGTCTATTGGAGAGTGCTGCTATGCACTACTTACTGATTTTCTTAAGTGTTTTTTTTTTCACTCTCATAGTTCCTTATTCACTTGTTTCCCCACACACACTAGAAGGTAACCTCAGTGAAGGTAGGACCTTGTCTGTCTTGCTGTATCCTCAGTGTATGACAGTGCCTGTAGTAGGGGTGTATAGACATTTAATGAGTGAACAATAAATGATGTCTCTCCATCAGTTTGAATAATTTAGAGATGATTATGTTGGTATCATTAGTCATGATTATGTATACACCCAAGATGCATTTTTACTGTTTACTTTGCAACTTCTGGTTACTGTTTCCATCAATGTAATTTATATTCCTCCCAGTCATCTCCCTCCCTTGCACACATTTACTGACACTCCAGTGTGTACTTTAAAAAACAATATTGTTTTATTACTACCAGCAGAAGTGGCCTGCATGGGGTGGTGGGTGTGCCTGGCTCAGGGTATGTGTGGGCTGTGAGGGGTAGATGATAATTGGGAGGCTGAAGGAAAGGGAGTGGGGCTGCAGGCCAGGCCCAAAGGCTCCTCTGATTTACTTCTGGGAAGAGGTAGACTTAATAAAGGAGTCATGGCAAGCTACGGCCAGGCCGCCAATACGATTAAGAAATTCTTGGAAATCTAGCTGCCCATCAGAGTCGAGGTCCAGTTTCTTCATCATGCGGTCAAGGACAGTAGGGTCCTTCTGGTTCTTTGTGAAGGCACCCAGCTCTGTATTCATGAAGATAAGGAACTCGGCCTTGGAGAGTTTGCTGTTGTTACCGTCCCTTCCAGCATGCTTTTGGGAAACAGCAATCACAAACTCAATGCACTGTTCAGTCTCTGTAGGGCTGGATATTTTTGCCATGTTTGGAGAGGAGCGAGGCACGGGGCTGCGAGCGGGGAGCGGCGCGCAAGCCATGATTTTCTCACGTGGTTTTTAAATGACTGAAATTAAGTCCAAAAAAGAGGGGGCATTCCACAAGCATACTGAGGAACAGTATTGGAAGACTATTTGCAACATGGTTTCCCCAAGGGAGAAATTTCAATTTAACTGGAAGCTTATATCCTAGCACTGTGATTAGAAAAGTCAAACTGATTGTTATAACCCTAACTGATGGTTAGTGACCAAAACCAGCCAATGCAATTTACATATGGGTTCTAGTGAGGGTGACAAGTCACTGTTTAAGGATCACGGTTGTCAGGGTGACTGCTGTTAGTGGATTCAGGGTTCAGTGAAATACTATAGACGCCTTCAAGTTAAATTTTATAAAAACAAAAGCTTATTAAACACCAGGATAAAGAATCAATAAAAAAAAAAACAGTTCAAAAGAAGATTAACTTGTACATTTCTCAAGAGATAGATCTTGCAAAACATAAGGTTCCAACGTGGGTGTGCTCTTGCTCATAAGATGGTGGCTTAACAAAGAAAAAATCTTCCTCTTTTTATGAAACAGCAACATCTGCATTTCTAATGCCTGTGAGTCCTGTAGAAAAATTTATAGCAAGAAGAGAGCAGCAAAAGCCATCTCAGAATCTGCAAGACTCCATGGAAGTGGCTTTACCTTTCAAGTCTTCCTATACAAATCTTTTCAATTCCATTGCATATAAAGATTAACTTATTGCAATATAATGCATATAACTACTTTAAAATCTGTTTATAGTACATGGATACTTTGTTATATGGCATTTACATCTGTGAGGCTGGTGGCCATGTACCTTGACCAAAGTATTTACACACAAATCAGAAAATTTTGTACTGAGACAGCTGAATATTCATGGTGATTCCATAAAGTGCCACTCTCATGTCTGGAACACTCTGCCATATTGTTTTTAGGGAATATCAGAGTCAAGTTGCACCATTCATAAGCAACCCCTGCCAAGAATGTAATGTACAATAATGATAAATTCTGACTGCGTTTGGTTCTTTTATATGAAAGGCATTCGCTGAGTTTGTCACCACTTTGAAAATCTCTGGTTTGGAATATGGTGAATCCTTAGAAGCCACCCCAGATCCACATTTTTTTCCATTTCTCTTTTGTAGGTTCTATAATGAAGCATTAGTGGCCACTCATGGCTGAAAGTCCTCAACAGTGATTAACTCCACACTTCCCTACTGTCTGGATGATCTGATATCCCGGGATGGATGACCCAGAGCTAGGTATTCCCACAATCATTTCCATAAATATGAACTCTCTGTGGGGGTGTAAGGAGTTTGCTGAGCATGAAGGCTTGTGTATAATGTTTGTGTTGTTTCTCAGGAGTATGACTGGGTCAAATCTAGTAAGCGATGCACTACAGCTTAAGGCTTTGCTGGGTCCCGGAACATGTGGAGTGGGTCTACCCAGCATGAGTTCTCTGGTGCTTGGTAAGGGAGGAGCTGTGTGTGAAGGCTTTCCCGCAGTCCCTGCACTCATATGGCTTCTCTCCTGTGTGGATCCTCCGGTGCTGAGTGAGGTGGGTGCTCTGCCTGAAGGATTTTCCACAATCCTGGCACTCGTAGGGCTTTTCCCCAGTGTGTGTCCTCTCGTGCTGGCTGAGCGATGAGCTGTGGCTGAAGGATTTTCCACATTCGTTGCACCCATAGGGTTTCTCCTTGGTGTGAATCCTCTGGTGTTCTATGAGGAGGGAGCTCTGGCTGAAGGCCCTGCCACACGCATTACACTCGTAGGGCTTCTCTCCCGTGTGGATCCTCTGGTGTTGAATGAGTGGCGCAAGCTGGCTGAAGGCTCTGCCACACTCGTTACACTCGTAGGGCTTCTCCCCAGTGTGGATCCGCTGGTGTTTGGTCAGGGACGAGCTGTGGCTGAAGGCCTTCCCGCACTCGCTACACTCATAGGGCTTCTCCCCGGTGTGGATTCTCTGGTGCTGAGTGAGGTGTGTGCTCTGCCGGAAGGCCTTCCCGCACTGACTGCACGAGTAGGGCTTCTCACCTGTGTGTGTCCGCTCATGCTGGCTAAGTGACGAGCTGTGACTGAAGGTTTTCCCACACTCGTTGCACCCGTAGGGCTTCTCTCCTGTGTGGATCCTCCGATGCTCGGTCAGGAGCGTGCTCTGGCTGAAGGCCTTCCCGCACTCGCTGCACTCGTAGGGCCGCTCACCTGTGTGTGTCCTCTGATGCTGAATCAGTGGTGTGATCTGGGTGAAGGCTTTTCCACATGCCTGGCACTCGTAGGGCTTCTCCCCCGTGTGGATCCGCTGGTGTTTGGTCAGGGACGAGCTGTGGCTGAAGGCCTTGCCGCATTCTCCACACTGGTAGGGCTTCTCCCCAGTGTGGATTCGCAGGTGCTGGGTGAGGTGGATGCTCTGCCGGAAGGCCTTCCCGCACTGACTGCACGTGTAGGGCTTCTCACCTGTGTGCGTCCGCTCGTGTTGGCTGAAGGAGGACCTAAAACTAAAGGATTTCCCACATTCACTGCACTCGTAGGGCTTCTCACCTGTATGAGTTCTCTGGTGCTGGATCAGTGGGGCAATTTGGTTGAAGGTCCTCCCGCACTGAGTGCACTTATAAGGCTTCTCACCAGTGTGGATTCTCTGGTGTTTGGTAAGCGCTGAGCTGTTTCGGAAGCCTTTGCCACATTCGTGACATTCGTAAGGTCTCTCTCCCGTGTGTGTTCGGTGGTGTTCGATGAGTGCTGAGCTGTGACTAAAGGCCTTTCCACATTCCTGACATCTGTAGGGCTTCTCTTTTGCACAGGTTTTCTGTTGAGTACCTGAGTCCGGATCCTCCCTCCTTCCATGTGTTCCCCACACGGGGGGGCCTTGCCTTTTAGGAGTCATTGGTCGAGTTGGGAGATCAGGCCTCAGACTCAAGTTTTCCCCAAACCCATTCCCCTGCTGCTGCTCCTGAGTGGGTGTCTTCACAGGCATGAAGGCAGCCTGCACCACATGGCTATCCGGCCTCTTGCGACCCTGTTCCCAGTGGCCCTCAGCATTTTCACCCTTGGAGTTCCACAGACTTTCCCACAGGAACCTTTCTACCAGGGCATTATTGGGTATTTCTTCAGTTATGTCTTGTTTCACAGTTGATAGTTTGGTTTGTCTAGTTTCAAAGTCTAAAAGAAACAGAAAAATGGAAATGTCCCTTAATCCCAGTTCTGGGGGAAGAGTTTGTGGTGGCTGGATGGGTGGATGGAAGAATAAAACTGATGGTTTTGAAAGGTCCAAGGCACAGGTGGCTTTGTCCATTAAAAAAAAGAGAGTTTTGCAAATCAGAGAAGGAACAGGAGAGGGAGGAGAAGCACAGAGGATAACCAGGGGTGGGGGACTTGGTGTAGGGGTGTGGATGGGGTTTTCAGGGGGAGCACAGAGAATGAGGGTGGGAGACGGTGCTGAGGAGAGAGCTAGCATCCAGGGAAACTGCTGACAGACGCCCCGGGCCTGAAGTACTGCCAGCCCAGAGCAGAGCTCAATGGGCACGCTGAACGAACAAACAGATACATTTGCTCCTCCTCCTCCATCATTTTGGCCGTCTCTGCACAGCCATGGCTTCGGTGTCCCCACCCTGACACCAAACTGGCCTAAAGGTGTGACATGGGCACCGTTCCCATTTATGTTACACTCTAGTGAAAAGCTAAAAATAAAAAAGGTCAAGCCAGATGTGGTTGGCAGAACAGTGGCTCCCAAATATATACACATCCTAATCTCTGGAAGCTTTGAATCTATGCTTACCTTACATGTCAAGGAGGAATTAGGCAGCTCATCATTTGACATAAGCAATCATCTGTGATTACCCTCATTGGCTTATCAGGGTGGGCCCAATGTAATCAGAAGAGTTCTTCAGTGTGAAAGAGAGAGGCAGGAAGGACATGATGTGAGAAGGCTTAACCAGCCATTGCTGAGTTTGAAGATGGATAAGGCCTTGTATCAAGGAATGTGCGCAGTCTCTAGAAGCTGGACAGTGAAAGGAAACGGATTTCCCCCAAACCCTCCAGAAGAAACACTGCCCTGCTGACACTGTACTGTAGCCAAGGGAGACCCATTTTGGACTTCTGACCTCTAGAACTGTAAGGTAATATGTGTTGCTTTAAGCCACTAAGTTTGTGGTAATTTGTCACAGCACCAATCCGAAGCTGATATATTAAGTAAGGACTGGTTATTACTCGAGGCTAGGGAGACCCTGTTATAACCCCCCCCACACACACACACACTGTCCCATCCCTTCTTAGGCCCTGGTGATGGGCCACTGCTTACCTAGGGTCAGGGCCTGTCGCCAGAGGGCCGGGACACTCCCACCCCCAACAGACTTACCTGCTGGTCTCAGGAGCTGGACAAGAGGTATGAAGAGAACTACCCAGCCAACCTACAGGCACATGGAAGAGCCCAGCCTGGATCCACCAGCACACAGATGCATGAGTCATAAGTGATTCTTTGGTTTAAACCACCGAGGCTGGAGTGTTTGTTACATGGCAAGAGCTGGCTGTTGCACTGCCTTGGTGGCCTTGTGCTTGCTGTTTCCTCTGCCCGGAGTTCTGTCCTCCCAGATTGTTTCATGGTCACATTGTTCTCATGGTTTAGGCTTCAGCTCACACACCACCTCCTTGGAGAGGCTAGCCCCCATCTCTCTGCTCAGTCCTCGCCCCAATCCTAGTCTCTACCTCATCCCCTGCTTCCATTTCTCAGCATTCATCATGATCTGTAATCATCTTGTTCACTGTTATTATATTATAGCTGTTTATCGTGTGCTCCTCTCCCTCACCAAAATGTCAATTCAGTGAAGGTGGGAACTTGGTCTTACTCACAGCAAAATGGATGCTTGGTGAATGTTCCCTGAAAGACTGAGTAGTTAATTTGCTCTGAAGAATCAGGGCAGAAATGGAGAGAGAACCTGGGGGTGAACGGGTTCCTCCCAGACCTCCAGGGCTTTCATCTCACCTGTGCACACACCTTGGGGGGCTCCCTTGTCCACCACCCACAGCTCCGCCTTGTGCTCCAGCAGGGAGATGACGTCCGGCTTTGGGAGCCAGTGTCCTGCTCAGGGAGAAACCCATGGAGTGAGCATCTGTGTCCCAGGACCCTTCCCAGCCCTCTGCCCACTCCACCCTCAGTCTTCTGGGACCCAAGTGGCTGGGGTTCCAGGAGGCCATGGTGTGGTAACAGCCTCTGACATTCCCTAGGGACCTCCTCCCCTCACTCAGTCCCTGACCCCATCCTTGGCCCCGGTGTGGCCAATCAGAGCTCTGCTTCATCCCGTGCCTGCTGGCAACAACTACCAGGCTGGAGGGGACCTGGCTGCCAAACCAAGACAACCCAGGGGCCTACTATGGGTGCCCGGGACACAGAGCCTGCCTCTTCTGCTGGTCTCAAACCTGGGAGAGGCACCCTCTCAGCTGTCTTGTCACCTTCAGAGGGCCCCATCTGCGAATGGAGGCAGAAAGGGGTAGGGGGGCGGGCAGCAGAGGGGTCCCGACAGCACCATAGGAAGATCCAGGTCTACCCGGGGTTCTGTGGTCACGGGACCCGGTATGTCCCTCTTACCCCATGACTTTCTGCTTCTGGCATTGTTAGCTAGGGTCTGTCATTTGCAACCAAAACATCCTAATTGACATTCCCTGCACTGAAACAGGTCCCTGAAGGCCAGGTATTTGCTTTTATGGCCTAGATCTACTCCCACTTTTATCCCAGGAAAATTAGAATCTGTACTGTAGGCAGACCATCAGGGGCACGGGGGTGGCCTCACCCACAGAGGCAAGGAGCCCAAAGGTCTCCAGCATCACATCTCGGTACAGGGTCCTCTGGGCTGGCTCCAGCTGCCCCCACTCCTCCCAGGTGAACTCCACGACCACGTCCTCAAAAGTCACTTGCTCCTGAAACGTCACACATGAGCGTCCTCAAGTGTCCCCGGCGTGGCTGCTAGTGGCAGCATCTGGTGAACTGGGGCCTTGGCCAAGTGGGTGGGAGGGTCTGGGGATTTGGATCAGGTTTTTACTGTGGGGCCTGGGACCCTGCTGGAGAAGAGTCTCTTGACATGAGAAATGCTGCTGATGCGTCATCAATGAAGGGGAGGATGGTCCTGGCGTGTTGGGTTCACAGGAAGTGTGCTTGCGTGGGTAGCCCCTCCGAGAAGCAGCTGGGTCTGGGCAGCGGGGAAGGAGCATCTGGAAACTGTCAGGTTGGCTCCCTGCCTCACCCTTTGGCCAAAATAACATCCTGATGGGTCCAAGATGCATACATAATGAATGAAACAAAGCCCTCTTTAAGAGATGAGAGGGTCCATGCTGCCACGAGCACGTTTTACAGAGACTGGGAAAGCTTAAGTGTCTTGACCAAAGTTATAAAGTTAGTAAGCAGCAAATCCAAGGGTTGAATCTGGGTGACTTTATTAAGAATCTGTTCATGTGTAAATTAAATTCAAGTACACAAAGATCCATGTATACGTAGAAAATCAGTGTGGTAGTGGGAGCATTTCAAAGCAATGGACACACCAGGGCAACTGGCCCTCTGTTAGGGGGAAAAATCAGTAGATCCCTACCTCACCATAAATAAAAATAAATTCCAGAAATATTAAAGAGATGAATATAAAAAAGGAAAAAGTTGGAAAAGTATAGGCCATGAATTTAATAAATGGGTGGTAGAGAAAGTCTTCACAAATAAAATATAAAACACTGAAAGTCAGAAAGAAGAAAAATGAGTGTGGTAGGCAGAATTGTGTCACTACCATCCCTGGATTACATGGCAAGGAGGAATTAAGATGGCAGATGGATGGGACTTCCCTAGCGGTCCAGTGGTTGGTTAAGACTCTGTGCTTCCACTGCAGGGGGTATGGGTTCGATCCCTGGTCAGGGAACTAAGATCCCAAGTGCCATGCTGCGGCCAAAAAAAAAAAAAAAAAAGATGGTAGATGGCATTAAGGTTGCTAGTCCACTGATCTTAAAATAAGGAGATTATCCTGGAATATCCTGGTGAGCCCAATATAATCACAAGGGTCTTTCAATGGGGAAGAGGCAGAAAAGTCAGCCTCACAGTAATAGTATGTGAGGAAGACTCAAATGGCCAAAGCTGGCTTTGAGGATAGAAGCGGGTCAGGAGCCAAGGAATGTGGGAGGCCTCTAGAAGCTGGAAAAGGCAAGGAAGTGGATTCTCTCTTAGAGCTGCCAGAAGGAACACAGCCCTGCTGACACCTTGATTTTAGCCCAGTGAGATGTACTACAGACTTCTGACCTCCAGAACCATAAAATAATAAATTGTGTGGTTTTAAGCCACTAAGTTTGTTAGGATTTGTTACAGAATCGACAGGAAAATAATACATTCAGCAATCAAAATTCATGACTTCTAGATGACAAAGTCTTTACAAGCCACTTCAAGGACCCATGACAGCAGAATGAATATTTGCACCATAAATGGAAGGAAAAGGATGAGTGGACAGCACATGCAAAGAGCTGACAAATCAGTAAGTAAAAAGCAAAAAGAGGACAGAGAGTCTGGGCCTTCTGAGAAGAGGATGGCTTAGTACCCAGGCATGGATTACTTTCACAATTGGCAGGTTTTCAAAAATACATACACTTGTTACGCCAGCAATTCCACTTCCCCTCCATCTCCCCCTTCCCCCAAGAACCTTGCTCCCCTGCTGCAACGTCGTAACAGGCAACTGGTAATGGCCTCGATGCCCATCGTGGCAGAGCAGCCAAAGTCAGGTTCTGGAAAATCTGCAGCCAAGCAAAAGACGGGGGGCACTAATAGGCACAGCTGGGGAACAACCTTCCAGATGGAAAAATCCTGGATGGTGGGACGTTGCCAGCCCAGTGCTATTTATGTAAAAGGAAACAAAGCTCTAATTCTAATATTTGTCTGAAAATGTGTACATAAACACAGGAAAATGAGGCGCGTGGAAGTGACAGCAGTGGCAGCTTTAGATGGAAGCCTGGGAGACGGGGCTGAGGAGCAAGGGGGACTTTATAAGTGCTGCTTGACATTTTTATAACGAGAATATCATTATGGGATATTATTTATTAAAAAAATAAATAAGCCAATTCATCAACCTAGAAATCACTATGAAGGATATCATGGTTTTGATACATTAAGAACTTTAAACTTGTGAACCTTAAAAACAAAATTCAGGGCTTCCCTGGTGGCGCAGTGGTTGAGAGTCCGCCTGCCGATGCAGGGGACACGGGTTCGCACCCCGTCCCGGGAAGATCCCACATGCCGTGGAGCGGCTAAGCCCGTGAGCCATGGCCGCTGAGCCTGCGCGTCCGGAGCCTGTGCTCCGCAATGGGAGAGGCCACAACAGTGAGAGGCCCACGTACCGCAAAAAAAAAAAAAAACAAAATTCAGAGCAAACACATAGATGGTGCTGAAAGATGCACGTGGATTGCTCACTTAATAACCCCAGGCCACGGGTGATCACATCCAACCACTGTTCACCCAGGGAGGACGCCAACGAAGTCACCCAAAATCACCCAGGGAGAAAGGGCTGAGCCAGGATTTGATCTTGGGTAGTCTGGGTCCAGCGCGTCCCCCTACTGGCCATGTGGCTGAACCACCTCCCTGAAAGACAAGTGAGAGAAAAACACACCCCAGGGGTCAGAATGGAAGTTTTGGGCCGGCAAGGAACTCGCATCCTCCTATCGGTTCCTCCTTGGACAAACAAGGACCCCTGAGATGTCACAGCAGCAGCGACTGAGGGAGGGGCACGAGGGAGCCCCAGGGAGGCTCGGAACTTCCTGTGCCTCAGCTGTACCATCCACTGGTGTCCATACATGCAGTTGCCAGGCTGCACACTCAGATAAATCTACGCTGTGCATAAATGACGCCTGAATACACAGAAGAGGGGCTGGAGAGACAAAGAGCCAATGGAGAGTGGCCAGGAAAATGAAATGGGTGGGGGTCTCCAGTGGCAGGACCCCTGAGGACTGTTTCCTAGTCTTCAACTTTGGACATTTAGATAATGGGTTAATAGAACTACCATATGATCCAGCAATCCCACTCCTGGATATATATCTGAAGAAAACAAAAACAGTAATTCCAAAAGACACATGCACCCCAGTGTTCATAGCAGCTAAGTGTCCATCAACAGATGAATGGATAAAGAAGATGTGCCATATATATATATGTACACACACACACACACACACACACACACACACAATGGAATACTACTCAGCCATAAAAAATGAAAAATTGCCATTTGCAATGGCATGGATGTACCTGCAGGATACTATGTTTAGTGAAATAAGTGAGACAGAGACAAATACTGAGTATTATCTCTTATATGTGGAATCTAAAAAAATAAAGAAATGAATGAATATAATAAAACAAAAACAGACTCATAGATATAGAGAACAAGGCCAGTTTCTTCCATGATCAAGTGGGGAATTTATGATTTTCTTTAAGGCCCGTAAGGTTTGGGCACAGACATCCTCTACAAAGGGATTTTCATCTCACAGAAGCAAGCACTATGGATGGCTAGTAGGGGAGATGCAAGGTCTATAGACTTTGGCCATGTGGGTGGGAGTGAGGGACACAAGGTGGCCCACATCCTGGACCCTGGTCTACCAGGCAAAATCTGCCTCTGCTAGAATTTCTCCCACCAGAACTGGGCATCTGGGAGGTGACGCTGTGAAGACCCGGCCCTGGATCCACATGATGGAGATTCAAACTCCAGCACCAGCTGTCTTTTAACTGCGCTGTGCCTCCCTGCCCTCATCTGCAAGTTACTGGGAGCTCCCTGAGGGCTGTTGGGAGGAGTGAGGGAATTCACAGGAAGTGTGTACCCTTGGCCCGGTGCATAGTGGGTGGTTTACCTGAGGACCCACCGTTCAAACAGCTGTGTTGGGGGGCCTGGGGAGATTTTATTTTCTCTCACCAACCCTCCCTGCTTGCTCCACACCTTCCAGACTCATTAGGTCTCACTCAGTGGTTATCTGCAGAGTCCTACTGAGTGCAGGTCACCGTTCAGGCCGTGGAAACAGGACAAACACAGCCCGCCTCCTGGTGCTTGTATGCTAGTTGCAGGGTCGGGGAGCTGGCAAAAATGAAAACCCCAGGAGAGAACAGTGCTCTGGAGAAAATGGGGGGATGCTGCTGGGCAGCCACACAGGGATCTGAAGGAGGAGCCATGAAGGCAGCAGGATGTGTGCTGGGCACTGGGGACCTCAGGGGGCAGGTGGTCTGCGCCAGGCCAGGGGTCCTGAGCTCACGCCTGCCTCAGCCACTCCCACTTGCGTGACTTGCCCCTGTGCCTTGATCTCCTCCTCATCCCACCTTGTGGGACTGATGTGGGGGCTGAACAGAGTGATGTGTCCAGCACTGACCAGAGTCCCAGACATTCATTGTCCACCCATTCACTGTACACCTACTGTGTGCCGGGCCTTTGCACGTGGCCAAAATGGCCAGAACTGCTTCCTAAGGCCCCAGGCCCCTGAAGCCGGCCTAGGAGACCTGGTTCTCAGTCTTCCTGCCACACGTGTGCCTGGTCTTCATGTTAGGTGCCTGGCGTGCTCCCACCTCCAGGCCTTTTCTCATGCTGTTCCCTCCACCTGGAACATCCCCCCTGTGGGCCCTGGCCTCACCCTGTCCTTTCTTGCAGATCTGTTTGGGGTCCACTTCCTCAGAGAGGCCTCCTGGGCTGTACTGGTTAATGCCTGGTCCCCAAGTCCACCCTCTTCTGGGCCTCATTTCCCTGCCCAACACTTGGCAGGTTTACATTCCTCATATGGTCTGTGAGCCCCCGGGGATGGAGATTTCTGCTCATCTTGTCTGTTCCTCTACCTGGAGTACCTGGAACAGTGCCTGGAATGGTGCCTGCTCGTTAGCAGTGCTCAGTACAGGTTGGCCAAGTGACTGGATGAAGAGAGTGAGCTGGGAGAACAGACCTAGAGCCCTGTGTTGAGAAAGTGCCAGACACATCAGTGGGATGGATGAACCACGTCTGCCAGGGTGGCATGGGGCGGGGGGGAATCCAGGAGGTCTTCTCGGAGGTGGTGAGGTAAGAAGTGGAGGAGGACATGGAGCTGATTAAAGCACTTTCCTGGTGAGGGCAGAGGCCCTGAGGGCAGAACGAGCCTGGTGGGGACCACAGGTAGAGCCTGGGAGGCCTGAGAGTGAGGTGGTGGTGTACTCACCGGGTCCCTGGC
The DNA here is from genome assembly GCF_059928025.1 of Delphinapterus leucas. Classification (NCBI taxonomy): domain Eukaryota; kingdom Metazoa; phylum Chordata; class Mammalia; order Artiodactyla; family Monodontidae; genus Delphinapterus; species Delphinapterus leucas. The sequence goes on from NC_143148.1 coordinate 1,036,789, forward strand.
AGTGAGGAGCCCAGCGGTCATTCCCTCCTCCTTGGGCCTCTTGCAGGAACAGCCAGCTCCTCGGCAGGCAGTTCTAGGGGGAAAGGGGATGTGAGAGACTGGACAGGTGACAGGTGACCAGTAACCCCAGGCCCTGGAAGCCCTGTGTGCAGGTGGAAGGAGCTCAGCACCCAGGCCAAACTCAACAGCAGTGCAACCTCAGCTTGGCATTTCCCGAGCTCCTGCTGTGCACCCAGGTGCTAGTCCAGGCACTGTTGAAGTATGAGCTCAAATTTTCCCTACCCATTCCAGACAGGAAAACTGACCGCCAGGTGGGCAAGGAGCACAGTCTGGATTGCACAGATGATTTCGAGGGTGATGACTTACTGTGACAGAAAGCCAGACAGTACGGGGGTCTTGGGCACTGTATGGTGTGCGTCAGCTTCCCTCTCATAAAATGATGGTGGTGACCCAGGACAGAGTTTATGGGAATTAAAATGTGAAAACGGCTGGAAATGGAGCCCAGCAGGCAGCAGAATACACAGGAAGGCGACTGTTGCTGGGAGGGAAGACTCTTGCTTCAGTCAGCATCTGTTTAGCATCTACTACGTGCACGGCCCAATTCCCAGTGATTTACAAGCCGTTGCCTGGCTGAATGCCTAAAATGAAAGTCAGGCCAAAGGCAGGACGTGTTTCCCTTCTCTCTGTAATGTCCCTTGACGACCCTGCCTATGCACCCCTGATTCTGCCCCATCCAGCTTGTGCTCCGTTGTCTTCATTGCAGTTTCCTGGATGGGAGTTATCTTGTTTAGTGATGTTTTATGGGCTTATCATCATCTCCCTGACTCTCCTGTGGCATCCAGTGTGGAGACAATGTTGGGGGGCTCTAGGATATAAGATGGGCCTGGCACCCAGGACATATAAATACCTGCTTGTTGAATTAATGATGGAGCCTGAATGGTGCCTGGCATGCAGTCGGTGCTCAATAAGATTTTAATACAATGAGTCTGTTTCCTGGGTCCCAGGTGGCTAGGATCAAAATCTGGTGCTTTGGCTCTCCCTCTCCTTCATTCTTTAGACAGAAGTCCCTCAGGAAAGTGAAGCTCCAGAGATGACACTGTGGTGGGGCCTCGGCCTTACCCACTCTCCAAACCCTGGACGTCCCGCCAAAACAGGGAAGGGATGCAGGTCAGGCTGGCTCCAGGCTCTGAAGGGTCCGGCCAGCCAATCTCTTACTATGCTCGCGAAGCCAGAGACCCCAATGCCTTCCACCAAAGCCAGTACTCAACCCCTGCCCCAAGCCCTCCTCTCGGACCCTGAGACCACCCCCCAACCCCCTACCCAAACCGGGCCCCGCCCACTCGGCCCCGCCCGTACTACCCCCAGCGACCCGCCCTGGGCCCAAAGCAGCAGAAGAGACGAGACACAGACGCGCGCCGTTAGGTACACACCCGGGCCGGGGCCCCATAGAAGACCTTGGACCCGCTCCCGGATCGGCCTCCGCAGCCCCGGCCACCCCCAATCTCACTTACCCACCGGACTGTAGGACAAAGGCCACGGCAGCCACCAACCAACCTGCGCCTGCGCAGGGACGCCTAACTACGTCTCCCAGAAGGCAGCACGTGCGCTTCCGGTCGTCTTCCGGTGCGCCCCGCCCCCGCCCAGGGCCCAGGCTGAGGGGTTCGAATACTGAGCTCTGCCTTTTCTCCCACCCTGGGACCCTACCACGCCGAGCTCCTTCCGGGAATGGAGGACGAAGGCCAAGCCCGCCACGGGCCGCTACTGCGCCTGGGTGGGCGGGCGCCGAACTACATCTCCCAGAGGGCGGCACGTGCACTTCCGTTCATCTTCCTGGTCGCCCCGCTCCTGCCCGGGGCGAGACTGAGCGGTTCGGAGCCCTTTTGCTGCGCTCCATGGAACGGAGGAGGAAGGCTGTACCGCCAAGGGCCGGGACTGCGCCTGCGCGAAGGGCGCTGAACTACATCTCCCAGAGGGCCACGCGCGGCTCCCTGCGCATCTGTCCCCTCCCGTTGGATTCATTTAGGACAGGAGCTCGAGTCCTGACGCCTGTACCTGTATCACCGTCAAAAATATTCCCTACCCGCTGATGTGTGAGGAGCCTTATGACCGTGGCGCCGGCGCGCAGCGGGTGATTAGCTGGGGGGACTAATTTTGGCAGAGGGTTCAGGAGTGAAAGGGAGCAATCCCTGGATGGGCTCTCTTGGTAACAGACTCCTTTGTGTTCTCTATTTCTTGCTTAAAGAAAAACTTTAGGGCTTCCCTGGTGGCGCAGTGGTTGAGAGTCCGCCTGCCGATGCAGGGGACACGGGTTCGTGCCCCGGTCCGGAAAGATCCCACATACCGCGGAGCGGCTGGGCCCGTGAGCCATGGCCGCTGAGCCTGCGCGTCCGGAGCCTGTGCTCCGCAACAGGAGAGGCCACAACAGTGAGAGGCCCGCGTATTGCAAAGAAAAAAGAAAAACTTTAGTCCACTGAACCTTCCTGGAGTTTCAAAATGTCTGGCTTGAAGGTTAATGATTAGAGGAGTGAAAGCAAGCAGAGACAAAGAACAGAAATCCAGCTGGAGAACTTGTAACAATTTAAATAATGGATCAGTCATATAGCAGAGTCATAGGACCTTCAGTTCCTCCCTGAAGGACATAGATACCAATGTCAGACTTGCATTCCTAAGTGGTTTTTACAGAAACCAAACTCCCATCAGATGGAAAATGCTGACCATAAGCACATAGACTCCAGGCCAGTTGGAAAGAGAAGGTTGATGATGTTGACTCCAAAAACATCATCCTGTTACCTCGCCACCAACCAATCAGAAGAAAGTCCGTGAGCTGCAACCCTTACCCCAATGTTGCCTTTAAAAACCCTTCCCTGAAAGCCAAGGGGGAGTTCAGGTCTTTTGAGCAGGAGCTACCTGTTCTCTTTGCTTGGTGCCCTGCAATAAACACTACACTTTTCTTCACCACATCTGGTGTCATTAGATTGGCACGTAGGGCAAGTAGACACGAGTTCAGTTTGGTAACAATATTGGAAACTATACTGTAAATTTTATTGTTGTAAAACAAACCAGTGTTTAAAAATACATTAAAAATTGAAATGAGAGACTTCCCTGGTGGTCCAGTGGTTAAGAATCCACGCTTACATTGCAGGGAGCATGGGTTTGATCCCTAGTTGGGGAAATAGGATCCCACATGCTGTGTGGCGCGGCCAAAAAGTATAAAAAAAAAAAAAAAAAGAAATAAAAAATTCACAAAAACTTCAAACACAAGAGCAGCTTACATTTTGCCACACTAACCCAGGCTTGAACAGTTGCCAGTATTTAGTACATGGTTATAAGAAACATCACAGGCTAGACACTTGAACATTTTAAAACTACTTTATACATTGCTATGTAATTGTCAAAATGGTGCATTTCAACAGCAGCACAATATTCAAAGCTGATGTGCCCTCACATGATTGCATTCGCCATTTGGTGAACACTGACCACGACCTACCAGGTGGCAGGTCCAGGGTACAGCAACCAAGTGTACAAGGTGAGAACATTCACCATTCCCCCACTTGAGCTGGACTTATTTTCACTAATGCAGGTGGAACATCTGTGGAGTAGTGAATGGAAAGAATCTAACCATGGCTGAGCCATGTGCCTTTGCCTTTTTTTTTTTTTTTTTTTGCCTTTGCCCTTTTAAGAAGAGACTGATTGATTCCGATCAGTTGGGGCTTGCGTGATGGATCTGAAGCTGAGAAAAATGTTTCAAGACAAGGGCATTTCTTTCTTTGACTGAAACAACTGTTTCTTTGGAAAAACTCTGACTCTGAAAACAGGAGAGAAGACAATAAGAATTCTTATGTTAGGAAAAAACCTAGCTGGTTACATCTTCTTTACACGTACAGAGACACGTGAAAAGATATGGCTGGTTCACGTGTGAGTGAAAGACTTTAAATCTTGTCAGCTCTATAACAGTGGTTATTATGAGGAGACATGACAGATGGCTCAAAATTGGAATGCACTGATGTAAACAAAGCAAAGCCAAGCTTAGCAGCTTTTCTTTAAAGGTGTCCGGTACATTCAGAGACTATAAGCTTTAAAATGTACATAAAACATCAGTTATCACTTCCCTCACCCGCAAATCCAAATGCAAAAAAAGACTCAATTTTGTTTTTCCTGTTAACTTTTTTTTTTTTTTTTTTGTGGTACGTGGGCTTCTCACCGCTGTGGCCTCTCCCGTTGCGGAGCACAGGCTCCGGACGCACAGGCTCAGCGGCCATGGCTCATGGCATGTGGGGTCTTCCCGGACCGGGGCACGAACACGTGTTCCCTGCATCGGCAGGCGGACTCTCAACCACTGCGCCACCAGGGAAGCCCTCTGTTAACTTTTTCTTCCACAAAATGTGTACCCTTGTCTCCCCAGTTTCCTTTTACCAGATCATGAAGCATGAATACACTTGTCACGATGAAATCTTTTCCCCAGAGGTCTGGGCAGAGTCCTGGTGACGAGCTGTTGGTGGAGCCGTGCCAGGTTTGCCTGCCCATGAGGGCACAACCCAGCCCTGACGTTGGGCCAGGTCGCCCTGCTCAGCTCCCCTTGGATTTGCCCCTCTGTCCCCTGCTTCTGACCATCTAATTCTTGTTTTTTCCCAACCAACTTTCACAAGCTTAAACTCCTGCAGGGGCTGGTTTTTTTCTAAAGGGGCTGATACTAATGGCTCCAGCCAAGTGGTGTCATGGGGACAGGTAAGCCCAGTGTCCCGGGTCTGGATTTCTCAAAAGAAGCCAAAGGTCTGCATTTGTGCGTGAAATCTCTTGATTTTTAAAAGCTGGCAGGGATTCAAAGTTTTTAAAAATACTCTGCCAGTCAAATAACATATACTGAAGGCTACCTCTGAGCTGACCTCACCCTCCAGACCACGATGTCACCACTGGCTGGGTCTTTTTGAGCCCAGTCTTTCTCCAACCACAGGGGTGCGCCTCCATTTATCTGTGACAGGACCCACCATGAGCAGCTGCATTACAAATCAGTGAAACTTTCAAGGAATTCTATAATCATATCCTGGAAAGCACAACTGCATTAGTCTGCATTTTTGTTAATTTGTTTGATATGTACATCTAAATATACCACAATGTTTACATAGCCCTGTGGATACATCTTTTCCTTTAAAAAAAAATATATCGTTTCGGGAGCCTCAAAACCTAGCAGTGCCCAGCCGTCCTCTGACCCCAGAGGCCCTGGCTGGGGTGGGGAAGAGTCCTCCGGTGCATGAGATGATGAGGGCCAGCAGTGCATTGCAGCACCCAGGACCAGTCTCAGCGGCTGCTGAGCTCAGACCCCGGGGTGCGGAGTCTGAAGCCTCTAAGGGAAGCCGGGCTTTGGGGGGCTGTGTGAGGAAGGACTGATGGCGGGAGGGAGCTGGGATGGGGTGGTGCAAGATTATTCTGCTTTCAGGTTGGGGATACGTGGAATGGTGTGTTTGGCTGGATTCTGGATTTTTTGTTTCTTGCTAAACACTAGGTTTGATTGTAAAACAAACACCGTTGAATTCTGTAATAGTCACCAGAGAACCCGCCGTCCACAAGGGGGAAGGCAGGACTCCCTTCGCTCTTCTGTCTTCTATGTGACACCCTGAGATCCTCAGCAGCAGTGAGTCCTGCATCCTCCTCAGTGGCTGTGACCGTGACCAAGGATGCAGAGGGACCGAATGAGTGAGAAGACCAGGACGTGTGTGTGTTGGGGGGTACGTTAGGGCATGTTTAGTACCCCCTCCCCACTTGGAGGCGTGGGCTGCCATCCAGAGTTGTCTAGATACACATGCTTCGGCTGGGCACCGACACCAGGACATTCCCAGGCCCTGTCTGTACCTCCAAATACAAGAAACATCCCGAAAGTCCCGTGGACCTGGGCTTTGATCATTACAGAGACTGCGAAGGCGGTGAGTGGGACCTGGGGACCCAGATGTATCGTCTAACCAACGAAAGAAAAGCAAAGAAGAGTAATGGGGAAATGTGACTGCCAACTGGTTATTTATTGCTTTCAGGGACAGCAACGGGGGGGACAGTCAGGAAATGGGTAAACATGGTCAAAATGTACAAACTTCCAGTTATAAAATAAGTCCTGGAGATGTAATGTACAGCATGATGACTATAGTTAATACTACTATACAGGCATCGCCCTTTATGGGGGTGAGAGGGGATGCATTCTAAGACCCCCCAATGGATGTCTGAAGCCACAGATATTACCAAACCCTATATATGCTATGTTTTGTCCTATACATACATACCTATGATAAAGTTTAATTTATAAATTAAGAGATTAACAACAATAACTAATAATTAAATAGAACAATTATAACAATAGGCTGTAATAAAAGTTATGTGAAGGGAATTCCCTGGCGGTCCAGTGGTTAGGACTCTGCGCCCTCTCTGTGGAGGCTGGGGGTTCGATCCCGCAAACTGCGAGGCGTGGCCAAAAAAAAAAGTTAGGTGAATATGGTCTGTCTCTCTCAAAATGTTGTACTGCACTCACCTTTTTTCTTGTGATGTGAGACAATACAATGCCTACAGGGTGAGATTAAAGAGAAATGAAAGACATAGGTGTCGTAACCTAGCGTTAGGATACTGCTGTTGACCTCCTGGTGATACTTCAGGAGGAGGATCGTTTGCTTCGGGTGATCCAGGATCATCATGTGATGATGTAGATGGTTGGGTATCCGAGGCAAGACGGAGCAGGACTGCTGAGAGTTCATCACGCTACTGAGAAAGATGTGCAACTTAAAACTTACGAATTGTTTATTTCTGGAAATTTCCTTTTAAGATTTTTGGGCCACAGTTGACCTCGGGCAACTGAAACCATGGAGAGTAGAAGCTTGGATAAAGAGGGACCACTGTATTGTATATTTGAAATTTCCTAAGGGAGTAGATCTTAAAAGTTCTCATCACAAGAAAAAGTTCTGTAAGTACAGGCAGACCTCGGAGATATTTCGGGTTTGGTTCCAGACCACGGAAATAAAGTGAATGTCGCATAAAGCAAGTCACACAAATTTTTTGGTTTCCCAGTGTATACAAAAGTTATGTTTACACTATACTGTATTCTATTAAGTATGCAGTTGCATTATGTCTAAGAGCACAATATGCATACCTTAATTAAAAATACTTCATTGTTAAAAAATGCTAAACATCATCTGAGACTTCAGTGAGTCCTAGTAGTAACCTGAAAGAGCATTGATCACAGATACCATAACAAATATAATAATAATTAAAAAGTTTAAAATATTTCGACAATTACCAAAATGTGACTTAGAGACATGAAGTGAGCAAATGCTGTTGGAAAAATGGTGTCAATAGACTTGCTCCAATGCAGGGTTGCCACAAACTTTCAATATGTAACATGCGATATCTGCAAGTGGCAATAAAGCAAAATATGCCTGTGCATGTATGGCGATGAACGTTAGCCAGATATATTGTGGCGATCATTTCATAGTACAGTAGTCCCCCTTATCTGAGGTTTCACTTTCCGTGGTTTCAGTGCCCCTGGATCAGTGGCAGTCTGAAGACATTAAATGGAAAATTCCAGAAATATGAAACAGTTCGTAAGTTTCAAGTTGCAGGAGACGACATTCGCCTAACTTTTATTACAGGATATTGTTATAGTTGTTCAGTTTCATTATTAGTTATTGTTTTTACCTCTTACTGTGCCTAATTTATAAAGTAAATTTTCTCAAAGGTATGTATGTATAGGGACAGAACATAGTGTATATGGAGTTCAGTACTGTCCGTGATTTCAGGCATCCACTGGGGGTCTTGAAACGTATGCACCTTGAGTAAGGACCCATAAAACTTTTCTTAGAGGAGGAGATTTCTTATGATGTTTTAAAATTTATTTATTTATTTATGGCTGCATTGGGTCTTCGTTGCTGTGCGCAGGCTTCTCATTGTGGTGGCTTCTCTTGTTGCAGAGCACTGGCTCTAGGCACGTGGGCTTCAGTAGTTGTGGCATGCAGGCTTCAGTAGTTGTGGCTCACGGGCTCTAGAGCGCAGGCTCAGTAGTTGCGGCTCACGGCCTTGGTTGCTCCGTGGCATGTGGGATCTTCCCGGACCAGGGCTCAAATCCATATCCCCTGCATTGGCAGGCGGATTCTTAACCACTGTGCCACCAGGGAAGTCTGTGATAATGTTTCAATTTCTTTTAAAATCAGACGAGGAAAAAATGAACATAGTGAGTACTACATCCTGGAATATATTCATCTTTATACCAGCGTGGTCATAAAATATAACTTTTTAAAAATTGAAGTAAAGTTGGCTTACAATGTTGTGTTAGTCTCTGCTGTACGTTAAAGTGATTCAGATCTGTATATACATATAGATATACTTTTTCAGATTCTTTTCCATTATAGGTTATTACAAGACTTTGAATATAGTTCCCTGTGCTATACAGCAGGAACTTGTTTATCTATTTATATATAGTAGTGTGTACCTGTTCATCCTAAACTCCTAATTTATTCCCCCCCTTCCACTTTGGTAATCATAATTTTGTTTTCTATGTCTGTGAGTCTATTTCTGTTTTCATTTGTATCATTTTTTAGCTTCCACATATAAGTTATAGGTATTTGTCCTTCTCCGTCTGACTTACTTCACTTAGTATGATAATCTCTAGGTCCATCCATGTTGCTGCAAATGACATTATTTCATTCTTTTTTTTATGAACGTGATATTCTGTTATATATATATTTCTATATAGATATAGATATAGATATCTCACATATTCTGTATCCATTCATCTGTCAATGGACATTTAGGTTGCTTCCACATCTTGGCTATTGTAAGTAGTACTTCTATGAACATTGGGGTGCATGTATCTTTTTGAATTAGGGGTTTCTCTGGATGTATGCCCAGGAGTGGAGTTGCTGGATCATATGGTAAGTCTATTTTTAGTTTTTTAAGGACGCTCCATACTGTTTTCCATAGTGGTTGCACCAATTTACATTCCCACCAACCAGGTAGGAGTGTTCTCTTTACTCCACACTCTCTCCAGCATTTATTATTTGTAGACTTTTTGATGATGGTCATTCTGACTGGTGTGAGGTGATAACTCATTGTTGTTTTGATTTGCATTTCTCTAATAATTAGTGATGTGGAGTATATTTTCATGTGCCTTTTAGCCATCTGTATGTCTTCTTTGGAGAAATGTCTATTTAGGTCTTCTGCCCAATTTTGATTTTTTTTTTTTTGATATTGAGCTGTCTGAGCTATTTGTATGTTTTGGAAATTAATCCCTTGTCAGTCGTATCATTTGCAAATATTTTCTCCCATTCTGTAGGTTTTGTTTTCCTTTTGTTTATGGTTTCCTTTGCTGTGCAAAAGCTTATAAGTTTGATTAGGCCCCACTTGTTTACTTTTGCTTTTATTTCTTTTGCCTTAGGAGACTGACCTAAGAAAACATTGCTACAATTTATGTCAGAAAATGTTTTGCCTATGTTCTCTTCTAGTAGTTTTATGGTGTGATTTCTTATATTTAAGTCTTTAAGCCATTTTGCGTTTATTTGTGTGTATGGTGTGAGGGAGTGTTCTAACTTCATTGATTTACATGTTGCTGTCCAGCTTTCCCAACACCACTTGTTGAAGAAACTATCTTTTTTCCATTGTGTATTCTTGTTTTCTCTATCGAAGATGAATTGACCATAAGTGTGTGGGTTTTTATTTCTGGGCTGTCTATTCTGTTCCTTTGATACATATGTCCACTTTTGTGCCAATACCACACTGTTTTGATTACTGTAGCTTTGTCATATTGTCTGATGTCTGGGAGGGTTATGCCTCTAGCTTTGTTCTTTTTCCTCAGGATCGCTTTTGCAATTCTGGATCTTTTGTGGTTCCATATAAATTTTAGGATTATTTGTTCTAGTTCTGTGAAAAATGTCATGGGAAATTTGATAGGGATTGCATTAAATCTATAGACTGCTTTGTGTAGTATGGCCATTTTAACTATAATTCTTCCAATCCATGAGCATGGGATATCTTTCAATTTCTTTGAATCATCTTTAATTTTCTTTCTTTCTTTTTTTTTTACATATTTATTGGAGTATAATTGCTTTACATTGTGTATGATAATTTTCTTTATCAATGTTTTATAGTTCTCAGCATATAAATCTTTCACCTCCTTGGTCAAGTTTATTCCTAAGTATTTTATTTTACTTTTTATTTTTTTATTTTATTTTATTTTTTTGATGTGATTTTTAAAAGGGTTTTTTTTTTACTTTCTCTTTCTGATATTTCATTGTTACTGTAAAGAAATGCAACAGATTTCTGCATGTTAATCTTGTATCCTGGACTTCCCTGTGGGCACAATGGTTAAGAATCCACCTGCCAATGCAGGGGACATATGTTCGAGCCCTGGTCCAGGAAGATCCCACATGCTGCGGAGCAACTAGGCCCATGCGCCACAACTACTGAGCCTGCACTCTAGAGCCCTCGAGCCACAACTACTGAGCCTGCGTGCCACAACTACTGAAGCCCGCGTGCCTAGAGCCCATGCTCTGCAACAAGAGAAGCCACTGCAGTGAGAAGCCCGCACACTGAAACAAAGAGTAGCCCCTGCTCGCCACAACTAGAGAAAACCCATGCACAGAAACGAAGACCCAACACAGCTAAAAAAAAAAAAAAAAGCCCGTGGCTGCTGATGCCAGACCTGCCCTAGCCACAGGGGCGCCAGATGCCCCAGGGGGTAAACCCTTGGAAGTCACACAGCTGCAGGGAATCAGCTCAGATTTCAGCCCTGCCTCTGCATGTGGGTAACCTGCAGGCACTCGTGCTCCAGACCTTGTAGAGGTTGAGCTGAGCCCACTGTGAGCACGCTGAGAATGAGGCTGCTATGGGGGGGGGCATGCCCTCCCCTTTACGTGGGCATTGACAATGGCCTCCCCAGTTGTGGCCTGGACCACACTCCAGGCCCTTTGGGCTGTCCCCACACAGCTGACCTCAATCCTCTCCCTGGATCTGTCTGTTGAAGCCTGAGTTTCAGCCCCCAGGCACTGCATACTACAGCTGGTGAGATCTCTGGCTGGGAAGTGCAGCAAGGTGACCAGGACCGTCTGTGCTGCTCTGTCTCAGTCCTGCCTGATGCAAGGTTGCTGCACTCACCTCTGAGCCTCTGAGGCTCCCTATCTGTGCTGGCTGATCTCCCAGCCAGGGAGGATTGCCAGGGAAAAGGAACCCTTCCTCCTTCACAGCCCCCTCCCATGAGCACAGGTCCCGTCCAATTCCTTTTTTTTCCCCCTTTGGTCCTACCCAATCTGGGGATCTTTCTTGCAGCTTTGGTTGTATGAGATCTTCTGCCAGCTTTCAGTAGGTATTCTGTGAGAACTGTTCCACATACAGATGTATTTTCGATGTACTTGTGGGAGGACGTGGGCTCCATGTCCTATTTCACCATCTTGATCTCTAGCTTATTAGATCTTTTTTCAAATATAACTTTTTGTTTGTTTGTTTTTGTTTTTTGGCCGCACAGTGTGGCTTGTGGAACCTTAGTTCCCCAGCCAGGGATTGAACCCACACCCTCAGCAGTGAAAGCACAAAGTCTTAACCACTGGAGAGCCAGGGAATTCCCGTCAAATATAACTTTTAATGTTATTTTGTTGAAGCTCACGAATGTAACTTTTTTAAATAAAAATTTATTTATTTATGGCTGCATTGGGTCTTCACTGCTGCCCACGGACTTTCTCTAGTTTTGGTGAGTGGGGGCTACTCTTGGTTGCCGTGTGCGGGCTTCTCATTGTGGTGGTTTCTCTTATTGCAGGGCATGGGCTTTAGGCACACAGGCTTCAGTTGTTGTGGCTCGTGGGCTCAGTAGTTGCGGCTCATGGGCTCATTAGTTGTGGCTTGTGGGCTCTAGAGCGCAGGCTCAGTAGTTGTGGTTCGTGGGCTCCAGAGTGTAGGCTCAGTAGTTGTGGCGCAGGGGCTTAGTTGCTCCAGGCATGTGGGATCTTCCCGGGCCAGGGCTCGAACCCGTGTCCCCTGCATTGGCAGACAGATTCTCAACCACTGTGCCATCAGGGAAGTACCACAGATGTTAAGTTTTGATATTACTTTTATGGGGCAAAACCACACAGGACCTACAAAAGTCCTAATACAACCCTGGGTCCCTGCCTTTGCTTGGTCTGCTTAGGTGTATACAGTGTGTCTGAGCCCCATGCCTGCTGTAACAGGTTACATTCTTCTGGCGTCTCTGCCTCGGTTCGTGTGGTGCGTATGAGCTCCTGCCTGGCCTAGGCAAAGCTTGGTGCAACGGCTGAAAACACGGTCAATTAACTCCCGCAGCTCTAGAAGCCACAAGTCCAGAGTCACTTGCCCTGCGCTCGTGCCCAGGTGTCTGCCAGGCTCGTTCCTTCTAAAGGCTCCAGGGAAGAGTCTATTTCTTGGCCTTTTCTCAGCTCTTGGTGTCCCCACATTTTTATGCCTTGTGGTCCCTTCCTCCCCACCTTCTCTGTGATCTTCACGACCTCTGTGCTCACGTCGCTGTCCTCCTTCTCTGCCCCCCTCCCACTTAACACCCTTCAGGAGCTTCCCATCTGAGAAATGAAACCCAGCCTCCTTGGGAGCAGCGTGTGATACACCTGCCGTGTCCCTGGCTCCCAGGACTTGGAGCGGGAGGTGGAGAAGCCATATCAGGCCCAGTAACCCGCCACCCCCATAACCTCACCGTTCCATAGACCCAGGCACAACATAGAGGAAAGCCCCTTGCTGGAACTTCAGGGTGGCAACGGGGAAGCCTTAAAGCCAGCCTGGGCCCTGCAGGCTGCGCGGGTCCCCCAAGTACCATAGCAAATGCTTCTGGGCTCCTCTCCCTGGGGAATGGGGAGGAGCTCCAAGGGCTGCTTTATCTGCCTTGCTGCACGTCACCACGCCACAGGAACCTGGACCACTCAGCGCCTGCGGATGCGGAAGAGGCTCGTGCCTCTGCAAAGCCGCATGTGTCACTCGGCTTCCCGTGGCAGCGTGCGGAACCGGGAACCCTGTTTTCTGTAAACGGCAAGTCCATTCTGAACCGAGGGCCTGGAGACGCCCTAATCTCAGCACTCATGCGTGATGGACCTGCTCCAGACGTTGTGATGGGGCCTGACCACATGGTGGGCAGCCAGGCACCAATGACCACGTGCACGACAGATAAAAATCCCGCCCGCGACCCCATGGACTCCTGGAGCTGGCGACAGGAGGGTGCACCCGCGCACAGAATGGCCCTTCTCACCCCTGACTCTTGTTCCTGCTGTGCCCTCCGCCTGGTGTTCCCCTCTTGTTCACCATGAACTCATTGACACTCCTCCCACAAGCCTTCGCTATTCCACCCTGCGTCGCCTGGCTTTCGCATCCACGTCTGCTTTTGGGGGCCCCCTCAGTGTCCAATTCCTGCACTTTTGTTTACATTCCTAGGAAAGAGCGAGCCCTGTTCCATGCAGCCGGCCCTGGGAGGATGCAAGCTCACATGGGGTCACAGGGGCAAGACAGCACAAGGAGGGGCGAAGTCTCTTCAGGGGAAAGGGGAGCCCAGAGAGGCGTGGGGTCAGGGCCGCCCGAGGGCGAGTCCCCTCTGCTGAGCTTTCCCGGACAGACCCGGGCGTCCATCTGAACAAGCAGCCCGCGAGTCTCTGGGACAGGGTCTGCGCCCCACCGACCTAGCGCAGGGGAGGGTTTCCGACAGGGCCCAGGGTCCGGGTCGGGGGCAAGCCTGGTCTGCAGCAGCGCCGGGGGGAACCGGTGTCCTTCTGACGGAGAGCAGACAGACGCAAGCCGCAGGCCAGATGGACAGGTGGTAAAATGGAGGCTCTCCAGTTACCGACGGAGCGAGAGAAGTGAGGCAGAGGCGTGCGGCACAGTGACATTTATGTAAAAAACAAAAATTAAAAGCACAGGTGCACGGAACTCGATGCATGTTGGGCAGGACGTGTGCAGGGACACGGTTTGCTGGGATGGCCTGGGGCGCTGCGGGCGGGGAGGGGGCTGGGAGTGGAGCGGGTGGTGGGGTGAGAGCAGGGCTGGGTGGATGCAACACTGTAGGTCCCAGAGGAAAAAGAAGCGATCCGTGGGCACCGGGCCATGGAGACGTGGGCTGGAGCCCAAACTGGGCGCCCGCAGGCTCTCGGTGCGGCCGCCCTCTCACCTTCCTGCCGCGGCATCTGGGTGAGGTCCTCTACCAGGCTAGCGGCCAATCGGAAGCCGCCTAGACTGTGTTCCCCGCCCCAATAAGTCCGGGTGTTACCGGGACACGGATTCGGTCGCCATGGTAACAGGGTGCCCTGTCCGGAGAGGGGGCGGAGAATGTGCAGTGTCTGCACTGCCTCTGAGCGGCGCTGTGCAAACGTGCTCCCTTTGCAATTCAGCTGCCAGATAAGGCCGAAATTCCAGACAAGTGAAGAAAGTTTTTCTTTTTGACTATGAGTGTGTCTCATATTTAGTATGTTAAAAAATTGTTTTAAAAATATTTATTTATTTGGTTGTGCCAGGTATTAGTTGAGGCAGGCGGGCTCCTTAGTTCCCGCACATGGGCTCCTTAGTTGTGGCATGTGGCCTCTTAGTTGCGGCATGCATGTGGAATCTAGTTCTCTGACCAGGCATGGAACCCGGGCCCCCTGCATTGGGAGCGCAGAGTCTTAACCACTGCGCCACCAGGGAAGTACCAAAAAAAGTTTAAAAAAAAAGTATGTCTTGGTTAGTGTAATATGTCCCAGTATAGGATTTCCAGATTTAGCAACTTAAAAAATAGGAGAGGCCCAGTTAAGAATTGAATTGCAGATAACCATGAGTGTTTTTTAGGATTAGCATGTTTCACATTGAGTGGATTTTAAGAACTTCAAATAGATAAGCAGCAAGGATCTATTGTACAGCACAGGGAAATATAGCCATTATTTTGTAATTAATACAATAAATTTAAATGGAGTATATTTTATAAAAATACTGGACACTACGTTGTACACCTGAAACTAATATAATATCAGTTTCTATACTTCAATTTTAAAAAAGCGGTCAAAGCCCAAGTATAACAAAGGGATGATACCACATATGAAAAAGGAAAAAGAGGATTACCTTGTCTGCTATCGGACCATGTAATACCAATTAGTCAAATAAATATGAAATAGACACACGAAAAGCAAGTTTTGTTGCCTGTTATCAAAGATGCCTGCGGGACTTCACTGGTGGTGCAGTGGTTAAGAATCCGCCTGCCAATGCAGGGGACACGGGTTTGATCCCTGGTCCGGGAAGATCCCACATGCAGCGGAGCAACTAAGCCCATGTGCCACAACTACTGAGCCTGCGCTCTAGAGCCCGCGAGACACAACTACTGAAGCCCGCGTACCTAGAGCCTGTGCTCCGCAACAAGAGAAGCCACCGCAATGACAAGCCCGCGCACCCAACTAGAGAAAGCCCGCGCGCAGAGACGAAGACCAAACACAGCCAAAAAAAAAAAAAAAAAAAAAGAGCCTGGGACTTCCCTGGCGTTCCAGTGGTTAGGACTTCGTGCTTTCACTGCAGAGGGCACGGGTTTTATCCCTGGTCGGGGAACTAAGATCCCGCGTGACCACCTAGTGGGAGACATGTGGTCAGCCCTGCACATCCCCATGGCCTGGCTCCTAGGGCTCTATAAATTTCCCAACGTGAATCACCCCAAAGCCTGTCCCCTTCACAAACTGTTCTTTCGCTACTACCGGCCAGGTTTTCCGCTAATGCTTTATGTGCCAGACATTATTTTTACTCTACACCATAACCTGGTGGTGAGGGAACCTCAATCCCTGTGACATCAACGAGGAAAGTGAGGTTTAGAAACAAATCAGTGATGGGTCCAAGCTCACCCAGGGAGGCTTGGAATGCCACCACCTGGCGTTCCCCAAATTTCAGGCCCTGGGCGTCATCCCTACGACGGTGGTCATCTTCTTGTCTTCCTTTAAATTTGGCTCCTACGTTCACAGGTTTGTTGAGATAGAATTCACACACTACGCCACTCACCCACTTGAAGTGGACAATTCAGTGCTTTTAGCCTACACTCAGAGTTATGCAGACATCACCACAATCAGAGAACATTGTCATCACCCAATAAAGAAACATCAAACCCAGGAGCCACCACTTCCCATCATCCTCTCAGCCCTGGCAACCACTAACCTGCTTTCCATCTCTATGGATTTGCCTTTTCTTGACATTTCATGTAAATGGAATCATGTCTCATGTGGTCTTTTGTGTCTGGCTTCTTTCACCCACCATAATGTCTTCAAGGTTCATCAGTGTTGTAGCATCTATCAGAGCTTCATTCCATTTTATAGCTGAGTGATATTCCATTGTATGAATGGACCACGACATGTTTATCTGTCAGCTGAGGGACATCTGAGCTGCCTCCACTTTTTGGTTATTGTGAATAATGCTGCTGTGAACAGGGTAGGTTTTGTGTATGTGTGTTTTCAAGTCTCTTGGGGATTTGAGTGGACTCGATGGGCCACATGGTAATTCTATGTTTAACTATTTGAAGAACTAACAGAGCATTTTCCAAAGTGGCTGCACGGTTTTACATTCCCACCACATTGTCTGAGGATTCCAATTAAAATCTATTCATTTTGACTTTGAAACTATATATTGGAGTGTATTCTCTCCTTGAAGGCTTAAATCTGCTAGGTTCCCAGGCCTGCCGGGAGAGGATTTCCGTCCTACCCGTGAAGCTGGGGCCTTATAAGTCACAGAATAGGTTCCAGGGCATTTCTGGGGGCGGGGCTTTGGGGGTGTGGGTGCCACAGAGGAAGTCCAGCCCTGGTTCCTCCTCGGAGGGCTTGTCATGTGACGCGGTTTATTCTTAAGTGTGACACTCCAGGTATGGGCTCGGCTGTCTGACTGATTCCGTCTAGTTCTCTCCTGATAAAAAGGAGTCTTAGAGAACCTCTGCAAGTAACCACACCGCTGTTACAGGGGAAGAAGCTGGGGAGAGCTATCTGTGGATTCTGACAGGGCTGTGAATGCAAGATGCCATCTAAAGAAGAACGCTTGTATGGGGGGCAGGATGCTGAGGTAGCCCCTGAGATCCTTGCCTGCGGGTACACACGCCCCCTATGGTCCCCGACCCTGAGTGGCCAGAGCAACCTGTGAGCGCGCTGGGGCCCTCGCTTTCGTGATTATGTTACATCATACAAGACTCGACAGAGTAGCCTGAAGAGACACTTTTCTCCTCTGACATAAAGGAAAATTAAACGGCCATATTGATATTTTTCCTTTGAGGTAATTTACCTTTTTATTAAAAACTTTTTTAGATTTTAACTTATTTATTTTTATTGAAGTAGAGTTGATTTACAGTGTTGTGTTAGTCTCAGGTGTACAGCAAAGTGATCCAGTTTTTTATATATATATATATATATATATATATATATATTCTTTTTCAGATTTTTTTCCCTTATAGGTTATTACAAAAATTTGAGGGCTTCCCTGGTGGCGCAGTGGTTGAGAGTCCACCTGCCGAAGCAGGGGACACGGGTTCGTGCCCCGGTCCGGGAATATCCCACATACCGCGGAGCGGCTGGGTCCGTGAGCCATGGCCGCTAAGCCTGCGCGTCAGGAGCCTGTGCTCCGCAACGGGAGAGGCCACAACAGTGAGAGGCCCACGTACTGAAAAAATAAAAAAGTTGAGCACGCATGTTGGGGAGGGTCCTAGGGCAGGGCAGGTGTGGAAAAAGATACCAGATGATTGGCCAGAGGTAAACAGAGACCCGGAAGAACTGCCCTATATGAATGACTTAACCGCCTCTTTACTGGTCTCCTCCTCATTAGGGAGGATGCCCACACCCTTTCTCTCCGGGTGTGCATCTCTGCCTTGCTTCTGTCTTAACGAAACAAACTGCTTCTCTGTGTGCTCTCCCACTTGTTTTTGTGCTGTCTCTAATAATAAACTCTGTACCTGTTTTTGCCTCCGTGAGAAATGCACTTTTCACTGGGGGCAAAAGCCATGGGGTGTAGTGGCCAGGATTCCTGGTTTTCATCCAGGCTCCCCAGGTTCAATTCCTGGGCAGGGAATTAAGATCTTGCTTCACGCCACCACTCACTGCTGCCTCTCTGAGATCCTTCCCCCACACCCCCTACCCCTTGGTAACCCCAGGTCTGTTCTCTGTGTCTGTGACTCTGTTTCTGTTTCGTAGATATGTTCATTCGTGTCATATTTTAGATTCCACCTATAAGTAATATTATATGGTATTTGTCCTGAAAGAGCTAATTTTAACTGTGTTCTGTTTCTTTTAGAATCTAATCAGATATATGACTATTAGTTTCACATAATGTTTAAGATTTTTAAAAAATGTAACCTGGGACTTCCTTGGTAGTCTAGTGGTTAAGACTCTGAGCTTCCACTGCCAGGGGCACGGGTTCCATCCCTGGTCAGGGAAGTTCAACATGCTGCAGCACAGTGCGGCCAAAACAAACAAACAAAAAACATGTTCAACTAAGTTGAATTATCATTCTGACACATTTTTATATCAATGGTAATTATGATCCATGTGGTATCAACTGAAGGATAATTTCCAAGAACCTAACTTAACATTAAGAGATTGGACTCATGCTAATTTCTTAATTATTTAACGATCTTTGGATACTGGAACAATTTCTAAGTAAGTCAGAATACTGAAAGTCTGGCCACAAAGAATAGATTTGGTGTTTTTTTTTTTTTTTCTTTCTTGCCACACCATGCTGTTTGCAGGATCTTAGTCCCCTGAACAGGGATCAAACCTGGGCCCCCTGCAGTGAAAGCGTGGAGTTCTAACCACTGGACACCAGGGAATTCCCTAGATTTTGCATTTCTACCTTGACTTCATATTTGTACTCATTGTAGGGTAGCATAGATTTGGGTCGTGTTAATGAGTGTGCTTATTTTTGACACTTTAAAGTGTTTAAAGGATGTGTGTGGCTTTAGGGGGTAACATCATGCCTCTCAACATACCCATCCTCAACAGCCTTTGGGTTGTTGGGTCTTTTGACTTGTGGGGTGTGATGCTATCTCATTGTGGTCAGAACAGCAATTTAATCTCCAAAGGAAGGGGTGGCAGAATGGGTGAGAGTTGCTGTCCTAGTCGGCAAGGGCTGCCATAACAAAATACCACAGACAATGTGGCTTAAAGAACAGACGTTAATTTTCTCAGTTCTGGCGGCTGGACATTCAAGATCAAAATGTCGACAGCATTGATTCCTTCTGAGGTCTCTCTCCTTGGCTTGCAGATGACCACCCTCTCCCTGTGTCCTCACATGGTCGTCCCTCTGTGCATGCCTGTGTCCCAATCTCCTCTTCTTACATGGCAAGTCCACTGTGGCTGTGGAGTGATGTAGCTGAAAAATGACATTTTATGAAAGAACTACCCAACAACCTACGACTGATGCTTGCCTTCATTACCCACGTAATAAACAAAAACACCCAGGCACAGGATATAATATTTAAATGTCTTTGTCAAAATAAATAAATACATCTTTGTCTCTTATTTAAAAAACACAGGGCTTCCCTGGTGGCACAGTGGTTAAGAATCTGCCTGCCAATGCAGGGGACACTAGTTCAAGCCCTGGTCCGGGAAGATCCCACATGCCGCAGAGCAACTAAGCCCTTGAGCCACAACTCCTGAGCTTGCGCTCTAGAGCCCATGAGCCACAACTACTGAGCCCACGTGCCACAGCTACTGAAGCCCATGTGCCTAGAGCCCGTGCTCCACAAGAGAAGCCAATGCAATGAGAAGCCTGCGCACTGCAACGAAGAGTAGCTCCTGCTCTCCACAACTAGAGAAAGCCTACAGACAGTAACGAAGACCCAACGCAGCCAAATAAATAAATAAATTTATATATATAAAAAAAACCAATAACAACAAACCAAATAAACAAGTAAGGTGACATTTATTTTTACTTCATCTCCAGGAAGGTATATTTGTGAAGGTAGCATCTTCCACACCTGGTGTGAAGGGCAGGCTGTCCTCAGAGGCCTCACGAGGCCTGGAGACAATGGACTACAATTTCCAGAATGCCTCGCTCCAAGAGGTCGCAGACTGGACCCGCCCACTGCACCGCGAAGCCCCCTGGGAGATGTAGTAGGACACTCTAGGTGCTCGCGCGCCGCCTGGCGGACAAGGTTAGTGTGATTATGAGTTCCTAGACGCCCAGAACGCTCATCCTCAGGCTCCCCGGACCCTCTGGATGCCCGCCCAATAGTCGCTTCTGTGTGTTACAGTGAGATAAAGTGGTCTCAGTGCGTTCTAGACCTGGCCCGGGAGTCAGGACTTTGATTCCCGAAGGCCCTATTCCCAGCCTAGGCCCGGCCCCGCAAACCCATTGGGCGGTCCCCCCGCGCCGCCACGCCTTCTGGGAAATGTAGTCTGACTCCCTGGACGCCCTGGTCCAGAGTCGGCTGCAGGAATACAACTCCCAGAAGCTCCAGCGCAGCGGCGTCTCAACGTCCCGGGCTCCCCCGTCGCTCTCTCGCGTTGGTCGGTAGGTCGCGCCACAGGGTCTTCTGGTAAATGTAGTCTGACTCTCTGTGCGCTCAGGAACAGGGCTCCGGCAGCGGCGCACACGCGTTGGTCGGCAGGCCGCGCCGCGGGTCTCCTGGTCTTGGTAGTTTCCCCGGAGGGCGCTCTGGGCCGAGGT
The DNA here is from genome assembly GCF_059928025.1 of Delphinapterus leucas. NCBI lineage: Eukaryota > Metazoa > Chordata > Mammalia > Artiodactyla > Monodontidae > Delphinapterus > Delphinapterus leucas. The sequence continues at coordinate 1,057,399 of NC_143148.1, forward strand.
CTCCGGAGTCCGCGGTCTGGGGACGGAGTAACCGTCGGGAGAGCTGCGGGGTCCGGCCGGCCGGGGCCTGGGACGGACGGTGTCGGGAGCTGACTGGACCCGAGAACCGTGGCCCTGGCCCCTCCCTGTGTGCAGAGACTCCGGGGTGGGCGTTGCGGGTCGGACCTGACCGCCGTCGAGGTTTGTTACTCGCCTTTCCCAGCTCTGACTCGGTCGAGAGCTCGGAGTCGGAAAAGATGACGGCCACGGGGCTCTTGGCTGCCTGCCTCCCGGTGAGTGGCCTCTCCTCTCCCTCCTGATGGGCTGGGCCTGGACCCCAGGCTAGGGGGCATAACTCCCCCGACTTCGGACCCTCAGCACGTCGTTCTGGCCGAGGAGGGATGAACAGAAGAGGCAGAAAACCGCCTTGTCCTGCAGTCCTTAAGTGTATCAATAAAGCCCTAGAGCCAGTGAAGATCTAGTCACAAAGCCCCCCGGCAAGAAACTTCCTGACCCGAATGGCTTCAGCTACCACCCGTTTAATGAACAAACGATTCTGGTATTTCCATCATCTGGAATGATTTGTCTAAAAGAGGGAGCATGTCTCTGTTAATTCTTATGAAGCCCGCGTAACCTGTGTTCCAAAAGTTGTGCACTTCTCTCAGCTCAGGCTCCTCCTTTGAAAGGACAAAAAAACAGACTCCAGGAAGTGGCAACTACTTTCTCAGACTGTTTCCAGGGTTAAGTGAATTTCCGTTAGAGAAAGTGCTGACTTAGCATTGCGCTCAGCCTGGAGAACTCTTGGCAAATGTTAACATTATTATCAGCAGTTAATAACATCATCTTTTTATGCCTGATGTATAAAAAGGAAGAGGAATCCTGAAGGATGACTGTACATTTTGATCTTGTGGAGGATCCCTAGTTTATCAAGAAATGCGTGAGATTCTTAGGGGGTAAACATTTCAGTATTATGGGGGCTCTCCTCTGAAATGGCTGATGGAGGCCCCCAGATCCCCCGGGGAGCCTTGAGTATCCCTCAGAAGCCAGAACCTTCTCAGGACATCTCTCTGTACGCCTGAGTCCATCCTCACGTTCTCATGTATGCTGCTCCCAGCCCTTGTGGGAGCTTTGCAGAGATCAGGGTCTTAGCTAAGCAGACACGACGGTGACATTTCAGGGGCAGTTAACCTTCGATGATGTGGCTGTGGACTTCACTCAGGAGGAGTAGGGGCTGCTGGGCCCTGGCCAGAAGGCCCTGTACCACAGCATGATGCTGGAGACCTTTAGGCACTTGGTCACTGTGGGTGAGGCTGTGCCTTGTGTTGACTTGCATCTGCCTGGGGTCTTGGCAGAGTGGGTGTGACCTGGCTGGGAGTGTGGGGTCATTGAACTCTAGAAGGGTTTCTCTTCTTCCAAACCCTCAAGGCCTGATCTCTCACTTGGACAGTGTCTTGGATCTTCAAACCAGCTATCGTGGTCCAGCTAGAACTCGGAGTAGAGCCATGGATAATGGACAGAGGACTCTCCCAAGATTCCTGCCCAGGTGAGAAAGGATCTTTACAGTCAATGTTTATATTTTCCTTCATATCTACCCTTTCGTATACTCTTCACTCCCTTTGGTATTTCCATAATTCCTCCTAGGATCATTTTCCTTTTGTCTGAAGAGCTCCCTTTATCATTTCTTTTAGAGTGACAGAATTCCCCCACTTTGTGTTTGCCTGAAAATGTCTTTATTTCACCTTCATTTTGGAAAGATACTTTAAGCAGAGAATTTTAAGTTGGCAGTTCTTTTGTTTTTTTTTTTTTCAGCCCTTTAAAGACACCATGCTATTGTTTTCTGTATTCCATGGTTTCTGTTGAGAAGTCAACTCTCTGTCTTATTATTGTTACTTTGAAGACAGTGGGCCTTTTTGTATGTATTTTTGCTAACAGTGCTTTGTTAAATACACAAATTTTAAGCGTACGATTGAAAAATTTTGACAAACGTGTACCTATATGTAATCATTCAAATTGAGCTTGAGGACATTTACATTACCTCACAAATTCCTTTTGTTACCTCTTTCCATTAAAAAAATTATTTATTTATTTATTTATTTTTGGCTATGTTGGGTCTTTGTTGCTGCATGTGGGCTTTCTGTAGTTGCAGTGAGCGGGGGCTACTCTTCGTTGCGGTGCGCGGGCTTCTCACTGTGGTGGCTTCTCTTGTTGTGGAGCACAGGCTCTAGGCACGCGGGCTTCAGTAGTTGTGGCACTTGGGCTCAGTAGTTGTGGCTCGCGGGCTCTAGAGCACTGTCTCAGTAGTTGTGGTGTGTGGGCTCAGTAGTTGTGGTGCACGGGCTTAGTTGCTCCGCAGCATGTGGGATCTTCCCGGACCAGGGCTCGAACCCGTGTCCCCTGCGTTGGTCGGCGGATTCTTTTTTTTTTTTTGCGGTACGCGGGCCTCTCACTGTTGTGGCCTCTCCTGTTGCGGAGCACAGGCTCCGGAAGCGCAGGCTCAGCGGCCATGGCTCACGGGCCCAGCCGCTCTGCAGCATGTGGGATCTTCCCGGACCGGGGCACGAACCCGTGTCCCCTGCATCGGCAGGCGGACTCTCAACCACTGTGCCACCAGGGAAGCCCGGCAGGCGGATTCTTAACCACTGCGCCACGAGGGAAGCCCACCTCTTTGCATTTAACAAAGGCAACCACTGTTCAGATTTTTTCCACCATAGAACTTTTGCCTTTTCTAGAACTTCATATAAAGAGAATCATACATTATTTCTTTTGTGTAAGGCTTACCTTAAGATTTTTGAGATTCATCCATGACATTGTATGCATTGTTAGCTTGTTTCTTTTTACTGTTGAGTAATATTCCATTTTTTGAATGAACCACAATTTATTTATCCATTATCTTGTTGATGAACATTTGAGTTGTCTCTCATTTTGGGCTTTTATGAGTAATGCTACTATGAACATTTTTGTACAGTGCTTTTAGTAGAACCATGTTTTTATTTCTCTTGGGGAAATATCTAGGGGTGGAATTGCTGGGTCATGAATTAACAAGGTCTGATTTTATCAACTTTTTGTTTTATGGTTAGGTTTGTGTGTGTGTGTGTGTGTGTGTGTGTGTGTGTGTGTTTTAAATGTCCTAATGAAGCTTTGCCAAAACTCCAAACATATTCTCCTGTTTTCTCCTGGTAGTTTTATAGTTTTTGCTTGTATATCAAGACTTAATATCCACCTTTAATTAATTTTTATGTAAGTGTGAGGTAGTAGACAAGGCATTTATTTTTCTTATGGTTGTCCAGTTGTTTCAGCACCGTTTAATGAAAAAATTTTCCTTCATAGTATTGTTGAAAATCTATTGAATGTATATGTGTGGATCTATTTTGTTGCTCTCATCTCTTCCATTGATCTATTTTGCTTGTCTTGTGCCAACATGATATGTCCTTTTTTTATGTTCATATTTTGACCCACGTTTCAGTAGATCTATTTTTTATTTACGTACCACCTCAACCTCCGATTAGAATGGAAAGTATGGATAAAGCTAGTGTTAGGTTTAGATTGATTGATGGTGAGATTTGATATAGGATTGATAGGGGTGCAAGTTTTTGTCACGTTAGTAGGATTAGGCCTGCTCTTAAAGGGATGCCTTGTGTTACTTCGGGCACTCAAAAGTAAAAAGGGGATAGTCCTAGTTTTATAGCAATGAAATAGAATGAATTAGCTTTTTCATAGCCATGAAAAAGAATGAATTAGTCTTGTTTTAATGAGACTTTCAGGAAACTATAATTTAATCATAAAATATCATCTTGAAAATGAACACACTCTTATCAGTATCGACTGGTAAATTAATTGTGTTATCCAAAAAGGCCAACAAATCCTAGCTAGTATGAACAGGATATTAAATTCATTAATGATTCATACAACTGTTTTGAGCATACAAATAATCTCTGGTTTTATACCCACTACATTTAAGAATTCTGTAAACTGTGAGGCATTCAATGTGCTTAATGTGGCAGAAGATCATAATAAATGTTTCATTATTTTATTTTGTTCAGTCCTTTTCTCATTAAGCATGCAAACACTGTCATAACCATCTTGGGTTTCACTTCCACGAGGTCATCATGTAAGGCATATATCCGGGCACTGATCTTATCGGTGTTATCATTGTTGATGCTGTTGGGTTGAATAGCTTTGTGATGGTTCATTGGCCGGAGTGTAGTAGGTTAATGATGCCTGCTATTATAAGTAGTAGGGATTCGGTGGCCTGTGTTAGAAAATATTTAGTGGAGGCTTCTATGGCTCGTGGATTAAAGTTTTTTATTGTAATAGAGACGATGGCTATTATATTTATTTTGAATCCAATTCAGGCTAGTAGCCAGTGAGAGCTGGTAATTACTATTATAGGTCCTAAAATGACAGTTGTCAGGATAGTGGTAAAGATAATGGGATCTATTAGTACGGGAAGGATATAAACCAACATTTTCGGGGTATGGGCCCGATAGCTCTTTTACCTTACTGTAGAATGTAGTGTAATATGGTAGCACGGAGAACTTTGAATTCTTAAGGGTAGGTTCAATTCCTATGATTCTAGAAATAAGAGGGTTTGAACCTCTGTTATTTACTCTATCAAAGTAACTCTTTTGTCAGACATATTTCTTATGTTTGTGGAGGGATGCTTGCTGTTATGACGCGCAGTGATACATGTCATATGCATAGGGCTAGTGTTAGAGGTAGGAAGCTTTTTCAGAGTAAGTGTGTTGCTTGGTCATGCCGAAGTCGAGGGTAGGATGCTCGAATCCATAGGAAAGATATTGTTAGTAGTAGTGTTTTAATGATGAAGTTAATTGTATATAGTTCTGGGTGTAGGGGTTGTGGAATGCTCCTAGAAATAGAATTGTGAATATATTTATTGTAATGATGCTGGCGTATTCTGCTAGGAAGAATATGGCAAGGGGGCCTGCTGCGTACTCTACATTGAAGCCAGACACGAGTTCGGATTCTCCTTCTGCTGAGTCAGAAGGGGCTCGGTTGGTTTCTGCTAGGGTGGAAATAAATCATGTTATGGCTAGTGATCAGAATGGGAAGATTAGGCACAACTGTTCTTGCGTTGTGGTCAGGGTTGATAGGGTGAAGGCCCATTTATTAGGAGCACTGATAAGAGGATGATTGCTAGTGTTACTTCGTATGAGATTGTGTTACTGCTCGTAGGGCTCCAATTAATGCGTATTTTGAGCTGGAGGCCCAGCCAGATCATAGAATAGAGTATACGGCTAGACTTGATATTGCTAGTATGAATAATACTCCTAGTTTTATGTTGATGAGGGGGTATGGCATGGGTAGGGAGATTCATATTGTGAGAGCTAGGGTTAGGGCTAAGATGGGTGCGATGATAAATATGGAGGTGGAGGCTGTAGCTGGTCGTAGTGAATAGTTTAATTGCATTGGCAATGGGTTGGAGTAGGCCGTGAGTTCCTACAATGTTTGGTCCTTTTCGGAGTTGTATATAGCCTAGGATTTTACGTTCTACTAATGTCAAGAATGCCACGGCTAGGAGAATAAGAATGATGAGCATTAAAATGTTAATTATAAACGTTTTGTTAGAGAGAGGATTTGAACCTCTGGGCATAAAGGTTTAAGTTTTATGCAATTACCGGGCTCTGCCACCCTAACAAAACCCTGGTCTTGGGTGGTTAGTTTGTGCTTGCTTATTAAGTTGAGATTAGATGATTAATTGTTTTGAAGGCGCTTTTTAAAGTGGGCCTTTTTTCTCTTGTCTTTTCATACTGGGAGAAATGTGTAATAGATAGAAATCGATCTGGATTATTCCTGTCTGAACTCAGATCACTAGGACTTTAATCCTTGAACAAACGAACCCTTAATAGCAGTTACACCATTGGGATGTCCTGATCCAATATCGAGGTCGTAAACCCTATTGTCGACATGAAGTCTAGAATAGGATTGCGCTGTTATCCCTAGGGTAACTTGTTCCGTTGATCAATTTTTCGGATCAATAAGTGATATTATGCTTTGGCTAGTGGGTCTAGGCTTTAATCACTTGGAGGGTTTTTTGTGCTCCGAGGTCACCCCAACTGAAGTTGTCAACCCATGTGAAATTTTGTTATTCCTTGGCGGTTTGAGATTATGGTTTTTTGGGTTGATTAATTGAAGCTCCATAGGGTCTTCTTGTCTTGTTATTCCCGCCTCTTCATCGGTGGGTCAATTTCACTGACTGAAAGTAAGAGACAGTAAAACCCTCGTGTGGCCATTCATACAAGTCCTTATTTAGAGAACAAATGATTATGCTACCTTTGCACGGTCAGGATACCATGGCCGTTTAATGGTTGTCACTGGGCAGGCGGTGCCTCTAATACTGGTGGTGCTAGAAGTGATGTTTTTGGTAAACAGGTGGGGTTTGCATTTGCCGAGTTCCTTTTACTTTTTTTAATCTTTCCTTGAGTGCACGCCTGTGTTGAGTTAACAGTGCATTTAATAAATAGATTAGTGTTGGATTGTATTTATTTACTGTTAATTATCAGTATATTATTAGTTGCTGATGTAAGCTTGTGCAAGGAGAAATATTTCTTGTTACTCATGTTAACAGTATTGCTTCTCTAGTCGTATAGATTAGTCCAGTAATAAGACTAGAAGCTGATTTACTTACTATTGGAATTGGGATGTGTTTTGTTGTTGAGCTTGAACGCTTTCTTAATTGATGGCCGCTTCTAGGCCAACTATGGTGTTGTCTGTTTCTACTCTCTAGTTAAGGTTGTATCCATTTCTAAAAAGCTGTACCTTTTTAGACTAACGTTTAAATACACGTGGAAGCTTATTATGGTTTTTAGTATTACTTAACGTTGAACTGAAATTCTTTTCCTGGACAACCAGCAAACACCAGGCTTGTTAGGCTTGTCACCTCTACTTATAAATCTTCTCACTATTTTGCCGCATAGATGAGTTTCAGTAACAGTTCAAGTAACTGTTCATAAGTAGCTCGTCTGGTTTCGGGTAGTTTAGCTTAAGTTCTCTTTGTTAAGTTGTTGCTAGTTGAGTCATTAAGCAAAAGGTACAAGGGGTAAGCTTTGCTTTTTATTACTTTTAATATTTCTTTCATCATTCCCTTACAGTACTTTTTCTATAGCGCCATCAGTGTCTAAATTTCTATCTCCTATACTTTAGATGTCTAGTGAATGTTTTATTTGACTAGCTTGTGTTAGTATGGTGGGAAAGTTGTGAGCTAGGTTTAGTTCAAGACACACATAGCTTATGAAATCTTCTAGGTGTAAACTAGGTGCTTTATTTAAGCTATGCCTTATTTTATCCAAGCACACTTTCCAGTATGCTTCCCTTGTTACAACTTATCTCCTCTCATATAATTGTTTAGCATGTGTTAATGAATTGTGGCTTTGTCATGGCACTTGAGGAGGGTGACGGGCGGTGTGTGCATGCTTCATGGCCTTATTCAATTAAGCGCTCTATTCTTAATTTACTACTAAATCCTCCTTTAGTTTTTAGGTTTCATAAAAACTCTCGTGTGGGTAAAGGGTGTTATTGGTGTAGAAAATGTAGCCTATTTCTTCCCACCCCATAGGTTACACCTTGACCTAACGTTTTTAGGTGTTATAATTGTGCTTACTTTTGCTCCTTTTTAGGGTTTGCTGAAGATGGAGGCATATAGACTGGAGTAGCAAGGGTTGGTGAGGTTTATCGGGGTTTATCGATTATAGAACAGGCTCCTCTAGAGAGGTGTGAAGCACCACCAAGTCCTTTGAGTTTTAAGCTGTTGCCAGTAGTACTCTGGCGAATAGTCTAGTTCTTATGATTATTTGGGTTTAGGGCTAAACATAGCAGGGTATCTAATCCCAGTTTGGGTCTTAGCTATCGTGTGATCAGAATATGTCAAAGTCACTTTAGTAGTTTATTTTTATTTTAATTATGGTTTTTTACAGCTTAATTAAGGTTTAACTTTATATTGTATGGTTCTTTAACACACTTTACGCCGTAGTTCTATTAATTTGGGTCAATCATATGACCGCGGTGGCTGGCACGAAATTTACCAAACCTGATTAATATGGCTTAGTCAAGCTTCCGTTTATGGCTTAATTTTTATCACTGCTGTCTCCCATGGAGGTGTGGTTAAGCAATGTGTTGTGAGCTGCTGGTGTAGCATGCTTGATACCTGCTCCTTTTAATCTTAGTGATTTAGAGGGCATTCTCACCGGAGTGCGGATACTTGCATGTGTAATTCTATTAAAAACTAATAGAAAGGCTGGGACCAAACCGTTATGTTTATGGGGCTAGTAAGCTCATCTAGACATTTTCAGTGTCTTGCTTTAGGAAATATTTAAGCTACCTTAACTTGTTGCACATAGGTGGTGTTTGTATGGTTGTATTATGTGGCTTATGTTAGATTTAGTATTAAATTTTTGATAAGATGGCTGGCGAATCTAGGGGGATGTCTGTCTATATGGGTGGTGAATATCTAAGTAGCTCATTGGTATGATAGGGAGGGGGTTGAGGTTGATTTATTGTGATGGATAAATATTTTAAGCTGGGGTGGGGAATAGTAAAGTGCTATGTCCTGTGACCATTAAGTGATTGTACAACACAGGTTGCTCTTGCCAATTAATAAATACATCCAGGTCCAGCTACAATTTGCTTGACTGTGTTAAGACCTTTTAAGGTCATAGCTGAGTCTAAGCACTTCCCCCTCCCCCCCAAAATAAAAAATACCAAATATATGAAATCGCAGTTATATGTGAGCATGGGCTGATTAGTCATTAACCCATCGAGATGTCTTACTTAAGGGGAAAGAGTGGGCGATTTTAGGTGAGATGGCCCTGAAGTAAGAACCAGGTGTCTGATAAAGTTCAGTAGAAACCCCCACAAGTTATGAGCCCGGCGCGAGAAGAGGGACGCCTGCCGAGCGGGTTGATGGTTTCACGCAGCGCGGTGATTAAGCTCGTGGTCTAATGGACGGGATTCCAAGCATGTTGATTTAAACTGATTTAACTTAATGTACTATGTTCGATCAATAATATGTATTATGTAATATCAATGATTACATTACATACTAATATTCCCCATATTAGTTGTGTTTGGTTATACAACGGCTATAGCCGCTGAACAATATCCTGAGGTTTGGGTTTCTAATAAGGTTGTATTGGGGGCGTTTCTTTTAGGGTTAATAGTAGAGTTTTTACTGGTGTTTTGTATTTTGAAGGATGAGGATGTGGAAATTGTGTTTAAGTTTAATGGGTTGGGGGATTAGGTTATTTATGATACTGGTGACTGTAGGTGTTTTAGTGAGGAGGCTATGGGGATTGTGGCATTATATAGTTATGGTACTTTGTTGGTGATTGTTACTGGTTGGTCATTATTTATTGGTGTTGTGGTTATTATGGAGATTACTCGGGGTAATTAAATAAGAGTATACTAAGGGTGATGGTGATGAGAAATGATAGAAAGTATAGTTTAATAAGGTCTTTTTGGCTTGAGATCAGTGTGGAGGATTTTAGTTGAATGAAGGCTATAGTCTTTGGTAAGATAGTTTCTAGTCAGATTAAGTCTAGGAGGGAGGTTGCTAATTTTTGGCTCATTAATAGGTTTAGATGGGGAGGTAGGCCGTGTATGATGGTAGGGAAATATCCTAGGAGAGTAGAGAATTTAAAGGAGTTTGAGGGTAAGTATATTTTGAGTTTTGTGTGTTAAGGTTGGTTTCGAATGCTAGTACAAAACCCGAGCTGTTACTGTGAGGGCAGTTAGTTCTAAGTGCAAAGGTGTGGTTATTAGGGGGATGGTTGTTGGGGGAATGTTGTTGGAGATGATGAATCCAGCAGAGATACTTCCGGTTAGTAGGTGTTTGATAGAATTAACTAGGGGGGATTGTTTTCATTGACAGGAGCTGAGGTGGAGAAGCGGGCTGTCCCAGTAGTGTGAAGAAGATGCGGGTGCTATAGACGGCTGTGAGGGAGGTAGCGGTTAGTTATTAATAGGGCTCAGGCGTTGGTATGAGACGTGGTGGCGGTTTCGATGATTAGGTCTTTAGAGTAAAAACCAGTGAGAAAAGGCATTCCTGTCAGTGCCAGGCACCCAGTGATAAGGGCTGTTGCAATGAAGGGCAGGGTTTTGAATAGGCCTCCTATATTTCGAATGTCTTGCTCGTCGTTTAGGTTGTGGATAATGGATCCAGAGCACATGAATAGTATGGCTTTAAAAACAGCATGTGTGCAAATATGTAAGAATGCTCGATGGGGTTGGTTGATACCGATTGTTACCATCATCAGACCTAATTGGCTTGAGGTAGAGAAAGCGATAATTTTTTTAATGTCGTTTTGGGTGAGAGCGCATATAGCTGTGAATAGGGTGGTAAGAGCTCCTAGGCATAATGTTATTGTTTGAATGAGTTTGTCGTTTTCTGTTAAAGGGTAAAATCGGATAAGTAGGAAAATTCCTGCTATGGCCATTGTGCTTGAGTGGAGTAGGGCTGATACTGGGGTAGGAGCATCTATTGCTGAAGGGAGTCAAGGGTGAAGTCCAAATTGGGCTGATTTTCCGGCTGCGGCTAGTACGAGTCCTGTGAGGGGGAGGTTTAGAGAATTTAGGTCGAGTATAAAAATTTGTTGTAGGTCCCATGCCTTTGAGTTGGACAGAAATCATGCTATTGATATAATGAGTCCGATATCTCTGATGTGGTTATGTAAGATTGCTTGGAGAGCAGCTGTGTTTGCGTCTGTTCTTCCATATCATCACCCGATGAGTAGGAAAGATATGATTCCTACCCCCTCTCACCCAATAAAAAGTTGGAAGAGGTTGTTGCCTGTAACAAGGATTAGTATAGTAATGAGGAAGAAGAGTAGGTATTTGAAGAACTGGTTGACACAAGGATCTGAATGTATGTATCATATTGAGAACTCTGATGGATCATGTGATAGACAATGCCACTGGTACAAACATAATTGAGAAATAATCTATTTTGAAGCTGAGTGTCAATTTAAGGGTTTGGACAGTGATTCAGTGTCAGTTTGAAGTGATTATTTCTTGGCCTGTATGAAGGAATATTATTGTTGCGATTAGACGGGTAATGAAAGCACACGAGACGGTATTTTTTACATATGATGGGTATTTATCACTTTTGTAGGAGTTTGTACTAGTTATCATGATTGGAATAATTAGTACTAGTAATGTGATTAGGGCAAAAGAAGAGAACAGGTTTATTACTTTTATTTGGAGTTGCACCAGTTTTTTGGTTCCTAAGACCAATGGATAACTACCATCCTTTAAAAGTTTGAAAAAGCCATACTATTAGTCATGGGGGCATGAATTAGCAGTTCTTGCAGTACTTTCTCGGTAAATAAGAAGTTTTAGTCTTCTGTTGCTAGATTCACAATCTAGTGTTTTTTTAAACTATATTTACAGTATAGGGGGCCCAAGATGATTTTAGGATTTAGTGACAGGAGTAGAAGTGGCAGGATATGGAGAGCTATAAGGGCGTTTTCTCGTGTGGAGGAGGGTGTGATATTACTGATGTGGTGCGCACATTGGCCGCGTTGTGTTGTTGATTAGTATATACATAGAGTATAGGGTTGTAATTACAATATTGGTTCCTATTAGGATAATAGTGAGGTTTGATCATGAGAAAGTTGATATAACTACGAACGGTTCTCCAATTAGATTAATAGTAGGAGGTAGGGCCAGGTTTGTTAGGCTTGCTAGTTAATCATCAAGTGGTTATTAGTGGGAGGATAATTTGTAGGCCTCGGGCTAGGATTATAGTTCGGCTATGGATTTGTTCGTAATTTGAGTTTGCCAGGCAAAATAATATAGACGATGTGAGGCTGTGGGCAATTATTAGGGCGGTAGCCCCTATGTAGCTTCAAGGGGCTTGAATGAGGATAGCTGCAATAACAAGTGCCATGTGGCTGACTGAGGAGTATGCGATGAGTGATTTTAGGTCTGTTTGACATAGACAAATAGAACTGGTTATGATTATTCACCATAAGGAAAGCGTAAGGAAAGGGTATGCTCTGAACTCTGTTAGGGGGTTGAGTATTGATGTGATCCGTGGCATGCCATAGCCCCTGAGTTTTAGTAGTGTGGCTGCAAGGACTATAGAGCCTTCGATAGGAGCTTCTACATGTGACTTGGGTAGTCACAGGTGGAGGCCGTAGAGGGGTATTTTTACTACAAAGTCTATCATGCAGGCCAATCACGTAAAGACGTTGGATCAGGAGTTGAATAGTGGTTGAGCTCAATATTGAAGTACTAGGCAATTTAGAGAGCCTATGATGTTTTGTATATATGTTAGTGCCACTAGTAATGGGAGTGACCCAACTAGTGTGTAGAATAAAAAATAGAGTCCGGCGTTAAGTTGCTCTGTTTGGTTACCTCAACAGGTAATGATAATGAGGGTAGGAACAAGTGTGGCTTCAAATATAATGTAAAATAGTTCTGTGGCGGTGAATGTTGTGGTTAGGAATGACTGGTGTCGGTGACATGATTAGTATTGTGATGTATGGCTCTTCTTGGATTAGTGGCTCCTTGAGTAGGTAAGATTGGCTGGCTGTTAGCATTAGGGGAAGGGGTCATATTGTTAGGGTTAGTAATGGTGGGGAGAGGGAGTCAGAGAAGAATGTTAATGAGATGTGGAGGCTATTGTCGTTGAATTGGTTAAGAAGAAGTAGGCTTGTGAGACTAATTAGTAGACTGCGGGTTGTGGAGTTAATTCAGATTATACTACCTCCCCCCCCCGCCCCCCCGGTACGCGGGCCTCTCACTGTTGTGGCCTCTCCCGTTGCGGAGCGCAGGCTCCGGACGCGCAGGCTCAGCGGCCATGGCTCACGGGCCCAGCCGCTCCATGGCATGTGGGATCTTCCCGGACCGGCGCACGAACTTGTGTCCCCTGCATCGGCAGGCGGACTCTCAACCACTGTGCCACCAGGGAAGCCCTATACTACTTTTTGATAGCCAAGCTAGGGGTATTAATATGATTGTGGGGATGATAAATTTTAGCATTGGAGAAGATTGAGGTTTTGTATGTAATCGGTTCCATATTTGTTTGATACCATTACCGATAAGGCTAATACGAGGGCTGCTTTGCAGGCCGCGAATACCAGTAAGGTGATTGGTATTATGCTGGCTAAGGTGAAATGTGAGTTTAAGGTTGTCAGGGCTGCTAGGATAAATAGTGACAGTATCATGCTCTCTAGGCATAGTAGTGAGAATATTAGGTGGGACAAATATATTAGTGACCCTATGAGGGACATAGTGAAAGTTATGATAATATTTATATGTACTAAGGACACTTGGTAATTATGAGTTTAACCATATCTAAAGAGTCGAAATCACTTGTTTTATTTTAAACTAAATACCATATTCAGCTCGTTCCAATCACCTTTGAGTTCATTCATAGGCCAGGCTAACTGCTAATAATGAGATTAAAAGTAGGGCTATAGTAAGTATTGTTTTTAGGTTGTCTAGGTCGAAAAGGAGGAAGGTGATCGCTACTAGGAAAAATTTTATGGAAAAGGGTAGGCGGGCGGATCCTATAGGGTCAAATCTGCGTTCCTAGGGGCTTGTTTTTTCTGTGTGTTTAGTTGAGGAAGTCAGAAGGCGATAAGTACGAGTAATGAGGCTAGTATTGTGTTTGTTAATAGGGTCAGTATTAGGTTTATTGTTCTTTTTCAGGGTGTACCGAAACTAGCTGATGGGAAGTCAGTTGTACTAATTAATGCTAAAAGGACTATGAGCCTCATCAATAGACAGATACATAGAGTCATACGACGTCTACAGAATGTCAGTATCAGTCAGCAGCTTCGAAGCCGAAGTGGTGGTTCGATGTGAAGTGGAATTTTAATTGGTGTAGGAAACAAACAATAAGGAAAGTAGACCCAATAATTACATGTAGTCCGTGGAATCCTGTGGCTATGAAGAAAGTTGATCTGTAGACTCCATCTGAGATCGTAAATGGGGCTTCGTAATACTCTGATGCTTGTAGGAGTGTAAAATAAACACCGAGGGCGATTGTAATAAGAAGGGCTTGAAGTATGTGCTTACGATTTCCTTCTATAAGGCTGTAATGGGCTCAGGTAATGGATACGCCAGAGGCCAATAGCACAGAAGTGTTGAGGAGTGGTACTTCTAGGGTGTTTAAGGGGTGAATGCCTAAGGGGTGGCCAGCACCTGCCTAATTCAGGGGTAGGGGCGGGGCTTGAGTGGTAGAAGGCTCAAAAAAAGCTGGTAAAAAATAGGACTTCTGATACGATAAATAAGATTATTCCGTCTCAAAGTCCCTTTTGGACGGTTGGTGTGTGGTGGCCTTGGAAAGTGCTTTCTCGAATGACGTCTCGTCATCATTGATATATTGTTAGAATATTAGTTAGTAGGCCCAGTATTAGTAGAACTATTGAGTTGAAGTGGAATCATATGTTATGAGAAGTGCTGAAAGAGCTCCTGTGAGAGGTCAAGGACTAGGATTTACTATGTGATACGTGTGGGTTTGGTGGGCCACTATGTGTTGCTATGTAGGTAGGTATAAGCTTACTAAGAGGGTGAATACATAGGCTTGAATTATAGTAACAGCGAATTTGAGGATGGGGAGTAGGGCGAGAATGATAAATGTAATGAGAGCCGTGAATGTGCTGGTGCTTATTAGCACTAGGGCTGTCTCTTCGATTAGATGTATCAGTACATGGCCTGCTGTAACATTGGCTCTAGTCATACAGCCAGTGCCACCGGTTGGATGAACAATAGGCTGATAGTTTCGATAAATTCTAGCATAGGGATAAGGAGGGTGGGTGGACCTTGTGATAAGAAGTGGCCTAGGGATGCTTTTGTTTTATTACGGAAACCGGTAATGATGGCACTGGCTCATGGGGGATGGCCATTCCCACATTCATTGAGAGCTGTGTGGTGGGGGTAAATTAGTGGGGTAATAGTCCAAGGAGATTGGTTGAGCCAATAACTAGAATGAGTGATATTAGTATTAGTGATCAGGTTTGTCCTTTATGATTATGGATACCTATTATTTGTTTTGATGTGAGTTGAATTAGTCATTGTTGAAGGGAAATTATGCAATTATTAATTAGTCCTTTTGATGTTGGAAATAAAATACTTGGGAATATAATGATTAGAACGACTACAGGGAGGCCTATTATTGGGGTTACGAAAGGGGCAAATAGATTTTCGTTCATACTGTTTCTCAAGGGGCAGATTGTTTTTGCACTTTAGTGAGTGCTGATTTTGGGTTGGGGTAGTAGATGTGTTTTGAGATTTTTAGTTGAAATATAATAAATAATGTTAGAAATATAGATGAAATAGTAGTAAATCATGTTGATATATCTAGTTGTGGCATGCTATCAAGGAGAACTTTAGCTTTCAGTCTTTAATTTAAAAGGTTAACACTAATCTAGCTTCTTAATGAGTTTATAGCATAGACGTGGATCATTTTTCAAAGTATTTTAGGGGCACTAGCTCAAGGACAGTTGGCATGAAGCTATGGTTTGACCCACAGATCTCTGAACACTGTCCGTAATACAAGCCTGGTCGTGTTGATATTAGGGTTGTTTGGTTTAGGTCCCCTGGGATTGCGTCTGTGTTTAGGCCTAAGGAGGGTACCGCATGAGTGTAATACGTCTTCGAAGGAGATTAGTATTTGGATTGTTATCTCTATAGGTAAAACTACTCAGTTATCTACTTCTAGCAGTCGTAGCTCTCCTGGTTTTAGGTCTAGTGTTGGGATTATATAGGAATCAAAATTTAGGTCTTCGTGGTCTGTATATTCATAGCTTCAGTATCATTGGTGGCCTATAGGTTTTACAGTAAGAGATGGATTGTTGATTTTATCTTTTATATAAAGGATTCGTAATGATGGCAAGGCAATTAAGATTAAGATAATAGCCGGTAGGATAGTCCAGATAGCTTCTACTTCTTGTGCACCTATTGTGCTAGTATGTGTTAGCTTAGTTGTAAGTATTAGCGTAATAATATAGAGAACTAAGGAGCTAATTAGGAAAACAGTTATCAGTGTGTGGTCTTGAAAATGTAGCAATTCTTCTATCGTGCGTGATGTTATGTCTTGAAAACCTAGTTGGAAGGGATATGCCATAGAGTATACAAGATTTTCACTTGTGACTTAACTTCGACAAAGTTATGTAAAATTTTACTAATACCTCGTTCATGAAAAAAGACATAGCGGCTATTATGTTGGCCTGAAACCAATAAAAGAGGGTTCGATTCCTTCCTTTCTTGGCTACTTTAGATAACGTAGGTTGGCTATTCAAATGTGTGGTATGGTGGAGGACATCCATTTAACCACTCTAAATTTGTAGTAGTAAGTTCTACTGTTAATACCTCTCCTTTGGATGTGAATACTTCTCAGATAATGAAGACTATCAGTATGACCGCTGTTAATGAGATGAATGAGCCTATTGATGAAATAGTATTTCATGTTGTATAGGCATCTGAATAGTCGGTGTATCATCGAGGCATGCCAGATAAGCCTAGAAAATGTTGTGGGAAGAAGGTTATGTTGACACCCACGAATATGATCACGAAGTGAATTTTTGCTCATGTTGAGTGTATATCCTGAGAGTAGTGGAAATCAGTGTACAAATCCTCCTATGATAGCAGAAACAGCTCCCATTGAGAGCACATAGTGAAAGTGTGTGACTACATAGTAGGTATCATGAAGGACAATGTCTAATGATGAATTATCTAGGACAGTACCTGTTAGTCCGCCGACTGTGAAAAGGAAGATGAAACCTAAGGCTCACCTCATGTCCGGGGACCATTTAATATTGCCTCCATGGAGTGTTGCCAGTCAGCTAAATACTTTCACCCCTGTAGGAATAGCAATAATTATAGTGGCTGATGTAAAGTATGCTCGCGTATCAACGTCTATACCTAATGTGAATATTTGATGGGCCCATATGATAAACCCTAAGAACCCGATTGATATTATAGCTCATACCATACTCATATACCCGAAAGGCTCTTTTTTACCTGAGTAATAGGTTACAATGTGTGAGATCATTCCAAATCCAGGTGGGATTAAAATGTATACTTCAGGGTGTCCAAAGAATCAAAATAGCTGTTGATATAAGGTTGCGTCTCCTCTTCCCGCAGGATCGAAGAAAGTTGTGTTCAGGTTTCAGTCAGTTAATAGCGTGGTGATTCTGGCTGCTAGGACAGGTAGGGATAGTAGAAGCAATACTGCTGTGATTAGTACTGATCATACGAATAGTGGTGTTTGGTACTGGGTCATAGCGGATGGTTTTACGTTGATGATAGTAGTGATAAAATTAATAACCCCGGGCTTCCCAGGTGGCGCAGTGGTTGAGAGTCCGCCTGCCGATGCAGGGGACACGGGTTCGTGCCCCGGTCCGGGAAGATCCCACATGCCGTGGAGTGGCTGGGCTCGTGGGCCATGGCCACTGGGCCTGCGCGTCCGGAGCCTGTGCTCCGCAACGGGAGAGGCCGCGGCGGTGAGAGGCCCGCGTACTGCAAAAAACAAACAAACAAAATTAATAGCCCCAAGAATTGAGAATATACCAGCTAAATGTAGAGAAAAAATAGTAAGGTCAACTGAAGCTCCTGCGTATGCTAGGTTTCCAGCTAAGGGTGGATATACAATTCAACCTGTACCCGCACCGGCTTCAACTATTAATGACGCTAGTAACAATAGGAAAGAAGGAGGGAGTAATCAGAAACTCATATTGTTTATACGGGGAAAAGCCATATTGGTCGCCCTAATTATTACGGGTACTAGCCAGTTTCCAAACCCGCCAATTATAATGGGTATAACTGTAAAGAAAATTATTACAAATGCGTGGGCCTTTACTACCACGTTGTAAATTTGGTCATCTCCAAACAGTGTTCTGGGTTGGCCTAGTTCAGTGCGAATTAATAAGCTTAGGCCAGTGCCCACCATTCCGGCTCAAGAGTCAAATAGTAAGTATAAAGTACCAGTGTCTTTGTGGTTGGTTGAGAATAATCAGCAATTTATGAACATAGGTAAAATGTCCGAGCAGGCATTAGACTGTAAATCTAAAGACAGAGGTTAAGTCCTCTTTTTGCTAAGTCCCGTGGTGAATTGATCATTTTGAATTGCAAATTAAAGGAAGCAGCTTCAACCCTGCCGGGACTTCTCCCACCTTTTTTTTCCTCGTGGCTGGAGAAGTAGATTGAAGCCAGTTGATTAGGGTATTTAGCTGTTAACTAAAAGTTCATGGGAGCTGTATCCCTCCCATCTAGTGAGGATTTAGCTTAATTAAAGTGTTTGCTTTGCATTCAATTGACGTAAGATACAGTCTTACAATCCTTATTAGGCAGGAATTAAGTAAATTGTACTTGCTTAGGGCTTTGAAGCCTCCTGGTCTGGTTTAACCTAAATTCCTACTCTAGGATTGACAGTATTGGTGTGAGAGGTAGAAGTATTGTGGATACTGCGATTATGGTTGGTAAAAGGATTATTTGTTTTGTAGAGTTGAATTGTCATTTTATCTTCATGTTGTTTGTAGAGGGGAATAAGGTCAGTGCTGTGGAGTACGTGAGTGGTATGTAGAAGTACAGGTTGAGCAGTGCTGTGGTAGTTATGAGTGTGGGTAGGATAATAGTATTGTTTTTTGTTATTTCTTGAATAATCATTCATTTAGGCATGAATCCTGATAGTGGTGGGAGTCCTCCTATTGAGAGTAGGAGGGCGGTACATCAAAATGCTTATATTTTATATAAAGTTCTCCAAAGATAGTCCAGGTAAGCACGTACAAAGCGAGCAGCAAGTCACTATGACCCCTAAAGAGTTGGGAAAGAATGCTGTTCTCTTTTTTTCTTTGCCGCGCTGCGCGACATGTGAGACCCTAGTTCCCCAACCAGAGATCGAACGTGCGCCTCCTGCATTTGAAGTGTGGAGTCTTAACCACTGGACCGCCAGGGAAGTCCCAAGAATGCTGTTCTTTTAAGAAGTTACGTTTCTAGAGTCAGAAGAAAGGGAAAAAAATTGATCTTTACCGTCAAGCAGGCACTCCCATCTTTGAGGACCTCTGGTTAATGTGTAATGCAGATTCATGCTGCACATTAGGGAGGGAGGGAGAAGGCCCAAACAAACACAGAGAATTTTATGTTTAATTTTTTCTTGTCCTGCCTTAAAATATAAATTTTATTTCATCACTGTGAACTTGCTAAAATCACTTACATGTTCTAGAATTTGTTAGTTTCCTTGGATTTCTTACACAATCATGTCATATACAAAAAAAAAAAATTGCTTTACTTCTTCCTTTCCAGCCTTTATGTTTTCCTTATTTAATGTGAACTATACTGACTAGGATCTCTAGTACTTAACAGTGAGACATGCTGTCCTTAGGAGGACAGTCCAGTAAAGTTTTAGAACTGTATATTTATGTAACCCATACTCTAATCCACACATAGAATATTTTCATCTCCCCATATATTTCCTTTATGTCCCTCTCCAGTTAGTACCCCCAGAGGTGACAGCCATTGTTATATGATATCTGTCACTTTAGATTATCCAGTACAGTCTTGAATAAAAGTGAGAATGGACATACTTGCCTTGCTCATGATACCAAGAAATAGCATTCAATATTTCACCATTAAATGTGATCTGATGCCCTTTATTTGATTGAGGGCAATCTGATTGAGGGCACTCTATTCCTAGTTTGCTGAGTTTTTATCATGAGTGGGCATTATATTTTATCAAATACTCTACATGCATGTATTGTCATGATGGTATTTTTTTTGCCTTTGTTCTGTTGGTTTCCCCACTTGACTATTTTGTTCCTTTTTCTTGGTTTAATTTGCTTTCCTTTTCCCTGGCTTCTTGAGGTAGAAGCTTAGGTCATTAATTTTTTTTTAAGATTTATTTATTATTTATCTATTTTATCTATTTTTGGCTGCATAGGGTCTTAGTTGTGGCACGCGGGATCTTTGTTGAGGCATGCGGGATCTTTCCTTGTGGCCCGGGCTCTTCGTTGTGGTACTCGGGCTTCTCTCTAGTTGTGGCGTGAGGGTTTTCTCTTCTCTAGTTGTGGCGCACATGTTCCAGGGCTCTGTAGTTGGTGGCATGTGGGCTCTAGTTGAGACGCGTGAGCTCAGTAGTTGGGGCATGTGGGCTTAGCAGCCTTGTGGCATGTGGGATCTTAGTTCCCTGACCGGGGATCGAACCCGTGTCCCCTGCATTGCAAGGCGGATTTTTTACCACTGGACCTAGGAAGTCTCTGGGTCATTAATTTTAATCCTTCCTTTCTGATGCTTGCATTTATAGCTACACATTTTCCCTTAAGCCTATTTTAACTGCATCCTGCACATTTTCATATGTTATATTTTCATTAGCGGTCAGTTCTTTGAATATATGAAACCGATTTCTTCTTTGATTTGTAAAATACACTGTTTAATTTCTAAATATGAGGAGATTTTTATTATGGATGGCCAGATTAATTCCATTGTGGTCAAATAACATATTCTGTATGTATCCAGTTCTTTTAAATTTATTGAGAAATGTCTTTATGAGACAGCATATGATCTATTTTAGTGAATGTGTATTCTGCTCTTGTTAGGCATAGTGCGTGATAAATGTCAATTAAGTCGAGTTGCTTAGTTGTGTTGCACACTTTATTCTCATGGATTTTCTTGTTTGCTTGTTCTGTCAGCTACTGACAGAAGAGTGTTAAAATCTCCAACCATTACTGGATTTCTTTATTTTTTTAAATCAATTCTTTTTTCTTTTTCTAGTTTTATTGAGATATAATTGACATGTAAAATTGTATTACATTAAGCTGTACAACATTATGACTTGATATATATATATTTTTTGAAATACTTACCACAATAAGTTTAGTTAAAAATCTATCACCACATAGCTATAATTTTTTATTTCTTGTGATGAAAACTTAAAGTTTTTATGAAGCTAGCATAACTTTATTTTTTTATTGAAGTATAGTTGACTTACAATGTTATATTAGTTTCAGGTGTACAAAATAGTGATTCAGTATTATAGATTATATTCCATTTAAAATTATTACAAAACAATGACTGTATTTCCCTGTGCTGTGCAATATATCCTGTTGCTTATCTATTTTATACATAGTAGTTTGTATCTCTGAATATTTTTTATCAATTTTTGCTTCATGTATTTTGAAGCTATGTTACTGGGCTTAATGACATGGCAGATTGTTCAGTCTTCCTATTGAACATACACTTTTTTTTTTAATATTTATTTATTTGGCTGCGCCGGGTCTAAGTTGCCGCACGCATGATCTTCAGTGCCACATGCAAAGATTGCATGTGGGATCTAGTTCCCTGACCAGGGATCGAAGCCAGACCCCCTGCACTGGGAGCGCAGAACCTTAGCCACTGGGCCACTAGGGAAGTCCCACATGTCTTTTTCTTTATTTTTACTTTCAACTCACCTGTTGAAATGTTAAAGTGAGTCTCTTGTAAACAGCATTTAATTGGGTTTTGTTTGTAATCCATTTTGGCAGTCTTATTTCTTAATTTGTTCAGTAAATTTGTATTTATTATATAATTACTGATATGTTTGGGTTTATGTCTGCCACCTTGTTATTCTGTTTGTCTCATCTGGTCTTTGTACCTTTGTTTTTCCATTCTGCCTTCTTTTGGATTAACTGGGTATTTATTCCATTTCATCTCCTTTTATTTCTTCTTAGCTTTATGTCTTTGTAATATGGTATAATCTTATGTTTTATTTGCTCTAAGGTTAACAATACAAATTTTATCTTATAATAATCTACCTGGAATTAATATTATGCCACTTAATGTAAGAACTTATATATTAGTATAATTGCAGTTTTCCCTGTCGTCGTATATATCACTTTTTACATATTATGTAAGTCCATTATGCATTGTTTTTTTTTTTTCTTTTTTTTTGCGGTACGCGGGCCTCTCACTGTTGTGGCCTCTCCCATTGCGGAGCACAGGCTCCAGACGCGCAGGCTCAGCGGCCATGGCTCACGGGCCCAGCTGCTCCGCGGCATGTGGGATCTTCCTGGACCGGGGCACGAACCCGTGTCCCCTGCATCGGCAGGCGGACTCTCAACCACTGTGCCACCAGGGAAGACCTATGCATTGTTATTATTCTTGCTTTATACGGTCACCAGCATTTTAAAGAAATTTAAAAGTAATTTTGTACAATATTTTTTTCCTAGTTAATTAGCTTTGGGGTTGCTCTTCATTCCTTTCTGCAGACCCAGGCTTCTGTCTTTGATGGTTTCCTTTCAGGCTAAAAAACTTACTGTACCCGGAGGAGACTTCAGATGAGTCTGTCATCATTCTAAAGTCTTGGCTGCTGCTTCTGTCATTCCAGCCTGGATGAGGCTCCCACATGTGTCTCACTTCTCTCTGGGAGGGAGGTGCAGTTCATGAACTGTTTTTAAGGGAGCAGAGAGCATCTACAGGAAACAAATTAATGAGATTAGAACTGATGGTTCAGTTCCTGTGTCTCTGGGTTTGGTGCTTTAAAGTTTAAACCCACACTGCCTGTGACCTTTCACTTTTTTGATTCTGTTTTGGTAAGTGTTTAATATGGGCTCAACAAAAAAGTTACATTAAAAAATGGAAATTAAGTGGGGAGGGGGTAAAATGGAAATCTGGTTTTCATGTATAGTTTTCCCCCAGAGACTGTCATTTAGAATGACTTTACTAGCTGTATTTATCATACATTGAAGTGTGTAATGACATGCTAAAAAATGTGATGTCAAACGTCAGAATCATAAGATTTTCTCTGCAGGTTGTTGCCCTTGAACAGTAAACATCTATTAGGGTAAGGACAACATTATCACCATATCTGGCTTCTTTATTCTCAGTTCAGATTACTTAACTCAGTAAATATTTGTTATATATCAGGTTATAAATCTAACAGATGTAACATGCCAGATTTCAGTGCTTTGCAAATACCACCATCCAAGTTACTTCTATTATTATGATCTTTCTTGTACTGATTCGGTTCTAGCTTTCTTACTTAACATCACATATCAGTAATTTCTCCCCAAGATCAGACTGCCGTTACCCTAGTTGAGATTGAGGCAGACATTTACAATAATTGACACTTTGCTTATTTATACAGGTGATGAGTCTCAGTCATTATTTATTAATTTTACTAGATTAACTCTCAGAGGGTAACCTTATGCTAGAGTTTTGAGGTTGCTTTACTATCACCACAGAGTATTAGCAACAGAAATTACCTGTAGATAAAAAATTAACATCGATGATAATTGATTTAACAAACAGAAGAATAGTTTTTGAAAGATAATAATACAATTTAAATGCTAATGTTATAAATATCAGACCTTAGGGATAGAACATTTGCCAGGAAATAAATGTACATAGCTATACTCCTGCTGTTATGAAGGATAATGGTGGAAGGGGAGAGGCTTCTAGTTAGACATGTAATCTTCTAAAACCCAGGTTATGCAGGCAGTTGATAGAAGCCAGTACTAGTAAGGAATATTGGCTGAATGCAGTAGTGAAAAGATGGAGGGTCAAGGGTTAAAAGACAACATCAGCTCGTGGCTTTTCCTCCATTTTGTTAAACGATGTTCAGTTTCGGGTACCTGCTTTGTTATTGAGTTTCATCATCAGGATTATGTTAGTTACCTTTCAGTTTTATTGTTATATCATTTCTTATGACTGTAGAATGATAGTGAATAAACTACTCTATGTAAAAACAACAACAAAATATGCTGTAGTATTTCTTGTGATATGCTCAGATGATGAAAAATTCTCTCCACTTTGTGTGTGTGTGTGTGTGTGTGTATGCGCATGCGTGCCTAAAAATGTCTTTATTAAGCCTTCATTTTGGAAGGATTTTTTTCTTGGATATAAAATTTTAGGTTTTTTCTTTCAGCTTTAAACGTAAGGTAGAGAGCTAGTGGGAAGCAGCCGCATAGCACAGTGAGATCAGCTCGGTGCTTTGTGATGGCCTGGAGGGGTGGGATCTGGAGGGTGGGAGGGAGGGAGACGCAAGAGGGAAGAGATATGGGAACATATGTATATATATAACTGATTCATTTTGTTGTAAAGCAGAAACTAACACACCATTGTAAAGCAATTATACTCCAATAAAGATGTGGGGAAAAAAAGAAAAAAGATGTTTGTCTTGGGGCTTCCCTGGTGGCGCAGTGGTTGAGAGTCTGCCTGCTGATGCAGGGGACACGGGTTTGTGCCCTGGTCCGGGAAGATCCCACATGTCACGGAGCGGCTAGGCCTGTGAGCCATGGCCACTGAGCCTGAGCGTCCGGAGCCTGTGCTCCACAACGGGAGAGGCCACAACAGTGAGAGGCCCTCGTACCGCAAAAAAAAAAAAAAGATGTTTGTCTTTTGTTTCCTTGTTTCCATTGTTTCTTGTGGGAAGTCAGCTGTTTTCCTTCTTGTTGTTCCATGAATATAATCTGTTGTTTTTTTCTGATTACTTTTAAGATTTTTACTTTTTATTTGGTTTTCAACAGATTGTGATGTTTTAGGTGAGGTCTTCTTGGAAATGATTCTGTTTGGAGTTTGCTGAGCTTGTAGGATCTATAGGATGGTGCCTTTAATCAATCTAGGAAAACTCTCCCACATCTCTTCAAATATGCCTTCTGCTGCTTTCTGTCTCTCTGCTTTAACATTACACGTTACACATTAATCCTATGTCAGATGCTCTGTTTTTACATTCTTTTCACTTCCTTTGTATCATCATAAAGTTTCCACCTACCTGCCTTAATTCACAATCCTTTCTTCTACTGTGTCCAGACTGCAGTTAAGTGCATTCATGGTTTACGTCAGATGTTATATTTTTATTTAGTTGTAGAATTTTTTTGGTTCTTTTCTTCTTTTTTTTCCATGAAATTATTTATCATGTTTATAATAATTTTAAAATCTTTTCCTGCTACTTCTGATGTTTGGGATATCTGTTTTTGTTGACTTTTCTTTTCTTGATTATGTGTCACATTTTCCTGATTCTTACATTTCCTGATTCTAGTCATTTTTTTGTGTACTGGACACTGTGGATGATACCTTGTAGGGACTATAGATTGTTATCTTCTACTAAAGAGTGTGAATTTTGTTTTGGTAGGCGGTTAAATAATTACAAATCACCCTAATCCTGATGAGGCTTGGTTTAGGATTGATTAAGGTAGAGTTACTTTGATTTTGCTTAATCCTTGGGTGTAGCCCTTATTCTTGGGCATGGTCTTTCCTTCTGGGATGTAGCTTTCTAGGGTTTCAGCTGAATGCCTTGGGTGCTTACTGATGTTCTTTTGCCCAAGCTGGGTCAGAACTCTAATGCCTCCCAACACTGTGTAACTCCTGAAACCTCTGCTCAGAAACCTAGCAGCTGTTCTTTGCCAGGTCTTTGAGAGCCTTTTCCGATACATTTGCAGTTAGGGTCCAGCTAAGGACTCATGGAGAAACCCACTGCAGGTTTCTGGGTCCCCTCCTTTGCTCTGCTTGACTTTGCAAAACCCTCCTCACAGACAATTCCATAGCCTCCTCCCTGTGGACAGGAATGTAAGGCCTCCCCACCTGGCAGGAGCACAATTGTGTACCCTCTGTCCACCTCACAGACATGTCTCAGGCACCGACAGAGCTACCAGTGCTATGCTGGTGTCTGGGGAAGAGCAGACAATAAAGGACCAAACGAACAAGGTGATGTTAAATAGCGCTAACCAGTGCTGAGCAGCAGATAAAACAGGACAGTGAGCTGGAAAATGAGGAGTAACCCATATAGGAGGGGAGGTCAGAGAGGGTCTTTTAGAGGAGGTGACCTGGGAGTTGTGACCTGAATGATGAGAAGAAAGGGAAGGGTTGCTGTCACCTGAGACCTTGGGGATCAAAACAGACAGGGCTCAAACAGACAGGAATTGTGTGTTAATGAGGGAAATGGTCACTTACAGGGAGAACTAAAGAAACCCAGCAGAAAATGGAGCAAGGAGAGCTGTGGTAGTTTGACCCTGATTCTGAGTGCTCGGGAGGACTGGATCAAGAGGTATCCTCTTGACATTGTGAAACTTGTTTGTTAGGAAGGTTAATATGATGTCAGTTACAGGAGGAATGGACCTAACTAGGGAGATGGATCAGAATTTGGAGATATCTAAGGATTAAAGAGGGGTGGCTGTTCAGAATATTTTATGTTTGGGATGTCTGCTTATTCCATGATGTTTCCCCTAATATGTCTTCTCCCCCTGTTTTGCTGATGACTTTTTTAGCTGATCAGTCTTCCTGTGGATTCCTCTTGTTCTGTGTGTACATTTTGTGGCTTCTCTTCTCAAAGTTCCATCTGTTCCCTTAGTTGATATTTAAAAACATCTACTTGTATTGTGCACATCTTGTTGCTTTTATCTCATCATTCTCACTCTAGGAGCTTTTTTTCCCAAGCACCTGTTTTTCATTTCCTTCCAGCATGGAAGAACAGACCTAAAAGGCAAGAGTCACCATCAACAGAGGCCATTTCTGGTGACAGATTACCCAGCAGCATGAACCTGGAAAGATACACAATGGGTGATTCCTGGTGTTCTACCATATCAGATGACTGGAAATCTGAGGATGAATCCGAAAAGCAGAAGATGTACAGTGTTAGTGTGGGGCCAGTGGAATATGAACAAGGGCAACTAGTGACCCCGGATGGGGATTGGGAAAATGCTGAAGTTGTGGGGAAATGCAGCTTCTATTCCGACTTTGTTTCTTCACAGAGATTTCTTATCAAAGAACATTTTAATAAACTGACTCAGGAGTTCACAGTTTACAGCATAATTTTGTTTTTCAGAATCATCAGGAAATCTTGGTAGAAAAGAAATCTTGTAAAGGCAATCAATGTGGAAAAGTCCTGGAAAAATTGTGTAAGTTGAATGAGCACGGTAAATATACCAACCAGAGCATATACTTTTCTACACATGAGATAATTAATACTGGAGAAAAATGTTACGGATATAAGGAAAGTGGGAATTTTTTTGCCCATAGGTCACACCTCTCTCAGTTCATGAGAACTCATGGTAGGGAGAAGTCCTATGAATGTAATGAATGTGGGAAAGCCTTTAAGAAGCTTTCATCTCTTTCTCACCATCTAAGAAATCTCAGTAGAGAAAAAGCCTATGAATGTAATGAATGTGGGAAATCTTTCTGGCAGATTGTTCACCTCATTTTGCACCAGAGAATTCACACTGTTGAGAAACCTTATAAATGTAATAAATGTGGAAAATCTTTTAGCCAAAATTCTCACCTTAATGTACATCAGAGAACTCATACTAGAGAGAATCCCTATAAATGTGATGAATGTAGAAAATCCTTCAGTGGACGGTGTAATCTTAATGTGCACAAGAGAACACATACTGGAGAGAAACCTTACAAATGTAATGCATGTGGGAAAACTTACAGTTTTCATTTATCCTTCACTCAACATAAGAGAACACACACTGGAGAGAAACTGTATGAATGTCATCAGTGTAGGAAAGCTTTCAATCAAGGTTCTAACTTTATTGGGCACCAAAGAACTCATACCAGGGGGAGGAAATTACACATTTCATTTTAATTCACAAAAGCTATACAAGTATATGTAGATTTTTTTTTTTTAACCATTTCCAGAGAAGGGCTGAGACTGGGTGGTATTTGATACCTGGGTAAATTGCCAATGAAAAATAATTAGTAAAATCAAAACTCCCTTCAATAATACTAGTTAATACAATCAACCAGTGTGGGAAAGGCCGTTGCTGAGAAGTCAGAATAGGTTGATGATATTTGACTCAAAGACTCAATGTACTATTTCAAAGAGCCAGAGTGCTATGATTTACTTCTTTGTTCTCCAATGATAGAAAGTTAGGGTACTTCTAATTTGTTTCAGGAAGTCACCGTAAACTGTTATTATGAACACTGTGTAGAAATACGGAAAGCACCTGTAATGTTTACTGAGAAGTGCAGAATTGTTGTGGCTGTGTTATCCTATGTGTGCATCTGGACAAGGGCTTAGAAGAAAACAGAAATGAACATAGCTAATTTAATAAGAGTCTGGGAATACTGGGCCTTTTTATGTTTCTCTAAAAATTGGTACAGTTTTACAACAAATAAAAATACAAGGAGGAGGGGCTTCCCTGGTGGCGCAGTGGTTGAGAGTCCGCCTGCCGATGCAGGGGACACAGGTTTGTGCCCCGGTCTGGGAGGATCCCGCATGCCGCGGAGCGGGTGGACCCATGAGCCATGGCCGCTGAGCCTGCGTGTCCGGAGCCTGTGCTCCGCAGCGGGAGATGCCATAGCAGTGAGAGGCCCGCGTACCGCAAAAAAAAAAAAAAAAAAAAAAAAAAAACGAGGAGAAAGAAGCTCAAATGTCAGTCTGAATCATTAGAAATGGGTGCACTAAAGTAGCAAAAACAAGAAGAAATGGAAATAAATTTAGTGCTAAACACAAGAAATTAGAAAAAAAATATTTCTAATCAAGGCAGAAACAAGGATGTAATAGTGATAAAAGGAGAAAATACACGGTAAAAGATGATTCTGAGAAGAACAAACTATAAATTCCAAACTAACACGATCAAGAAAAATAACACACAGATTTGCACCATTGGGAATGAAAAGGGAAATAAACATAGAGAAAATTATATCATAAGATTTGTACATTTTTGTGTTAACACACCTGAAAAACTTAGATGAAAAAGACAGTTTTCTAGGAAAACATAATATTGACTGAAGAAGACACAGAAAACCTAATAGACTAAACATTTCAGAATAAATTGAAAAAGTTCTCAGGGAATTACTCCACAAAATTTCAAGTCCAAGCTATTTTATCACTGAATTATTTCCACCTTCAAGAAATAGAAAACTCTTTGATATACAACTATTCCAGAACATATAGAGAGTTGAATGCTACCTCTTTTGTGATACCAGTCTGTCAAAGCTCAAAGAAAGAAAAAGGCCAATATCTCTCAGGAATATTAATGCAAAAGTTCCAGATCAGACATTACAGCGAGTACACCTGGATTTAGGAACAATCACTCCAGTAAACGGGTACTTTGTATTAGGAAATATACAACTACCATGCTCTATTTGAATCAAGCAGTGGAGAAAAACAAGTCATCTCAATGATTAATGAAAAAGAAGCTGATAAAATTTAATATTTATTATTTCGGGGGAGAAAAAAACCCTGGTAACGGAAAAAGTATTTTTTTTGTTTGTTTGTTTTTGCGGTACACGGGCCTCTCACTGTTGTGGCCTCTCCCTGTTGCGGAACACAGGCTCCGGACACGCAGGCTCAGCGGCCATGGCTCACGGGCCCAGCTGCTCCGCGGCATGTGGGATCTTCCCGGACCGGGGCACGAACCCGTGTCCCCTGCATCGGCAGGCGGACTCCCAACCACTGCGCCACCAGGGAAGCCCGGAAAAAGTATTTTTATAATATGATGATATCAGGCTTAATGGTGGCACTAGAGCTGAGGTTGGCAAACTAGGGCCCACAGGCCAAATCTGGCCCATGTGTTTTTGTAAGTAAAGTTTTGTTGGAACATAGCATGTACCCACTCATTTCCATGTTGTCGGTAGCTGCTTTATGAGGTAGAGTAGCTGTGAAAGAGGTCGCATGGCCTGAAAAGCCAAAATGCCAGAAAAGCTTTGCCAATCCCTGATCTAGAGCCGTTCCTGTTCCATTCAGGAAGGACCAAGGCAAGGTTGCTCACCAGTCCTTACGTATGAGCAGGCAGTTCACAAAAGGAGTACATATGGACAATAAATACATGGAAAAGTGTATGAGCTCATCAGTAATCAAAGAGATATAAATAAAAGTGATAAAAGTATATACTTGGGCACCTGTTATGAGGTAGGCAGTATCCCAAGCATTCAGTCTAAGTAACCTCATTTAATACAAAAATCCTAGTAAGGAAGTTCTGTTTAGACTGCAGAAAATTCAGTCCCAGGAGGCTAACTGACAGGTAAAGACTGGCAAGGATTTTAAAAGACTGTGTTGGATGTAGGCAAAACTAGTAGGGAAATGGACCCTATTATTCAGCACCCATGGGTGGTTATATGGGTGCACCCTCTTTATAGGGTGGTCAGGTTAGAAGTGTCCATATGTAAAGTATGCTCATGAGTTGATTCAGCAGTCTCACCCATGGAAATAACTGCCCAGTTATGAACGCACACGGGCCTAGGACCTTTGTTATAGCACGGTTTGTAACAGCAAAATAAGAAATGCTCACCAATAGGAGAATGTTTAAGTAACTATGGTGCAGAAATTAAATGGCATATTGTTGGGAGACAAAATTAGGTTCATAACAACCTGGATGATCCCAACTCTATGAAACCACAAATCTCAGGGGAACTCTGTGGAAGAATGTCACCCACATGTTGACATTGATTATCTATGGGTAATGGGACTTTTAAGCAATGTTTGCTCTACCTTTTCCTAAGCGATTTTGTTTACAGTGAATGTGTACCATTTGATACACATGCAGCTTACTTATTCAGCACAGTTCCCAGAATAAGTAACTTCTCAGCCTGTGTCTGGTTTCTGCCTGCCTCTGAATGCTCCCACCGTAGCACTGTCCCAGGTGTTCACCCTGCTTGCCTTGCACTGGCCCTGTTCTGGTTCCTGGAATCTTGGCAAGGTGACTGCAAATGTTTTTCCCTCCATCTGGAACCACAGTCCACCCAGCATAACCTTTGGGAAGCTGAGACCCATCCTTCTGGTCTGGGCTTAAACATCACTTTAGAAAGGACATTTATGACCAACCAGACCTAGCTGATCCTTCGTCACACCATTTATCAGAGTTTGCAAAGATTTGTTTACCTGTTTATTCTTCAAACAGCAGGTAGAATTCCTGCTGAAACGTTAACTCCTGTCATGCCAGCCTCTGTGGAGAAAGTTCCTGTGTCTTCCCATTTTATCCAGAATTTAAGATTCAGATCCTTAACAGCTTACTGGGGCCCTCACCTGTGATTCTCCCCCTGACTACATTTTAATCACAGAGGTAGGTTTAAAGAAAATGACAACACCAAACTTGTTTCCAATGAAGATGTAGGAGTGCATGAACAATCTTAGCTCCCAATGTAACAATGAGTAAAACAAAGTTTAAAAATTATACTCTCTTATGGTACACTACCAAAGAGGGGCTGGGAGCGAGGAAGCCTTGATGCATTTCAAGGAGGTGGCCCCCTCACAGGTGAGCACGCTGGGGACAAGCAACTGGTCTGGGTGCAGGTAGGCCTCAAAATTGGCTAGAGCAACTCTGAACAAAGAAGGAGAGAGCAGCAGAGCCCTGGACAACTGTGAGTGGGTGGAACAGAGCCCCAAACTTGGGGCAGGAAGAACTCCAAGTGCAAAAGTAATTTTCTCATCCTGAGAATCCCCTTAGCCTAGAATTTTGCCGTGTACCCAGAACAGTGAAGTGCTCATATCTTAGATGCACCATTGAATCATTTTTGACAAATGCATATCAAGACACAACATTTCCATTACGCTAGCAAGTTCTTTCATGTCCCTTGCCTCAACGTGATAAAAGGCATCTACAAAAACCTACAGGTAATATCACACTCAATAGTAAAAAATGGAATGCTTTACCCCTAAGATGAGAACAAGACAAGGATGTCTGATCTCACCACTTCTATTCAACATTGTAATGGAGGTTCTAGCTAAGGCAATTGGCAAGAAAATGGAATAAAAGGAATCCGTATTGGAATGGAAGAAGTAAAATCTGTTATTTACAGATTAAATGATCTTCAATGTAAAAAATCTGATGGAATCAAAAAAGAAAACAAAAACTATTAGGACTAGCAAGTGAGTATAGCAGGATTGCACAATACAAGATCAATATTCAAAAATCCCTGGTGGTCCAGTGGTTAAGACTCTGCGCCCCCAATGCGGGGGGCCCAGGTTCGATCCCTGGTCAGGGAAGTAGATCCTGCATGCTGCAACTAACATAGCCCGCATGCCGCAACTAAAGATCTGGCACGTGGCAAAGAAGAGCCCACATGCCACAACTAAGACCCAGTGCAGCCAAATAAATAAATAAATAAATAATTTTTTAAAAAAAATTGCAGGGAGCTCCCTGGTGGTCTAGTGGTTAGGGTTCAGCACTGTCACTGCCATGGCCTGTGTTTTGCTATAAAAAGAGGAACATTTTCAGTGTTACTGGCCACAGTAACTTTTTCTTGTTGTTGTTAATGATGTTCTTCTAGAGATTTTATGTGAGAATAATTTCCTTAGGTAAATATCCAGTTATTTTGGAAAGATCTTTTTCCATTTTGTTTTTGTTGTTTTTTAAACAGTTGAAATAACAAAAATCCTAAGTACTCAAAAAAATTAATTGCAGAGAGTTCCCTTGTGGTCTAGTGGTTAGGATTTTGTGCTTTCACTGCCGTGGCCTGGGTTCAAATCCCTGGTGGGGGAACTGGGATTCCTCAAGCTGTGCATGCAGTGGAAGCATGGAGTCCTGTCTTTTACTTTGTTTATGGTGTCTTTTGAAGAAAAGAAGGATTTTAAAAAGTGTCTTTTTTCTTTCATTGTTTGTGTTTTATGTCTTCAGTTCAAAATCCCAACTACGTTTGGGTCCTAAAAATAGTATCTTGTATTTTCTCCTAAAAGACTTTCTAATTAGCTTAATTGCAATATAATTGACACATAATAAAACTGCACATGGACTTCCCTGGTGGTGCAGTGGTTAAGAATCTACCTGCCAATTCAGGGGACACGGGCTCAATCCCTGGTCCTAGAAGATCCCACATGCTGTGGAGCAACTAAGCCCATGCGCCACAACTACTGAGCCTGTGCTCGAGAGCCTGTGAGCCACAACTACTGAGCTCATGCGCTCTGGGGCGTGTGTGCCGCAAATACTGAGCCTGCGTGCCACAACTACTGAAGCCCTTGTGCCTAGAGCCTGTGCTCCGCAACAAGAGAAGCCACCACAATGAGAAACCCGCGCACCGCAATGAAGACTATCCCCTGCTCACTGCAACTAGAGGAAGCCCGAGCGCAGCAACGAAGACGCAACGCAGCCAAAAAAATAAATAAATAAAAATAAACTGCACGTGTTTAAAGTGTACAATTTCATAAATTTTGACCTTTTAAAAAAATATTTTATTTGTGGCTGCATCGTGTCTTAGTTGCAGCACGCGGGATATTCACTGCGGCATGCAGGATCCTTCGCTGGGGTGTGCGGGCTTCTCTCTCTAGTTGAGGCACACAGGCTTAGTTGCCCTGCAGCACGTGGGATCTTAGTTCCCTGACCAGGGGTCGAACCTGCGTCCCCTGCATTGGAAGGCAGATTGTTTACCACTGGACCACCAGGGAAGTCCACTTGACTTTTTTTTTCCCCTTGACCTTTTTTTAAAAAATTATTTTTCTTTTGGCCACACCATGCGGCTTGTGGGATCTTAGTTCCCCTATCAGGGATTGAACCCGTGCCCCCTGCAATGGAAGCGCTGAGTCTTAACCACTGGACCTCCAGGGAAGTTCCAATTTTGACGTTTAAATCTGTAAAACCATCACCACAATCAAGAAAATGAATATGACCATCACCCCCGCACGTTTCTTCATGCCCCTTGAAGTCCCTCCTCCTACCTCTCCACATCCTTCCCCATTCCTCTGTTCCCAAATGACCACAGGTCTGCTTTCGGTTACTATAGATTAGCTTGAATTTTCTAGACTTGTATATAAATGGAATGATATGTTGCATACTCTTTTTTTGGGGGAGGGGGAACTGGCTTCTTTTACTTAGCATAATTATTTTGATATCCATCCATGTTGTTGCATGTATCAATAGGTCATTCCATTTTACTGCTGACTAGTATTCCATTTTATAGATCTACCACAATTTGTTTATCCAGTCATTTGTTGGTGGACATTTGGGTTGTTTCCAGTTTGGGGCTATTACAAATAAAGCTGCTATGAACACTAGTATAGTGTACAAGTCTTTGTATGGACATATATTTCCTTTTGGATAAATAGGATTAAAACATCTGGATCATACAGTAGGTGTAAGTTCAGCATTTTAAGAAACTGTCATTTTGTTTTTCAAAGTGGTTATACCATTTTACATTCCCATCAGCAAAGTATGAGAGTTCCAGTTCCTCCACATCCCCATCAATATTTGGTATAGTCAGTCTTTTTGATTTTTGCAACTCCAGTAGATGTGTATTGGATTCTCGTTGTGTTTTTGTTTTGTTTTGTTTTGTTTTGCGGTACGTGGGCCTCTCACTGTTGTGGCCTCTCCCGTTTATGGAGCACAGGCTCTGGACGCGCAGGCTCAGCGGCCATGGCTCACGGGCCTAGCCGCTCCACGGCATGTGGGATCTTCCCGGACCGGGGCACGAACCCATGTCCCCTGCATTGGCAGGCGGACTCTCAACCACTGCGCCACCAGGGAAGCCCTGTTTTTTTTTAAATAAATTTATTTATTTAATTTATTTATTTTTGGCTGTGTTGGGTCTTTGTTGCTGCGCGTGGGCTTTCTCTAGTTTTGGTGAGCAAGGGCTACTCTTCATTGCGGTACTTCATTGCGGGCTTCTCATTGCAGTGGCTACTCTTGTTGCAGAGCAGGGGCTCTAGGTGCGCGGGCTTCAGTAGTTGTGGCACGCAGGCTCAGTAGTTGTGGCTCACGGGCTCTAGAGCGCAGGCTCAGTAGCTGTGGTGCATGGGCTTAGTTGCTCTGTGGCATGTAGGATTTTCCCAGACCAGGGATTGAACCTGTGTCCCCTGCATTCTTAACCACTGTGCCACCAGGGAAGCCACTGATTGTGGTTTTAATTTATATTTCTCTAATTACTATTGATGTTGAGCATCTTTTCAAGTGCTTTTTGTCATTTGCCCATCTTCTTTCATGAAAATATTTTACCCTTTTTTCAAAAATTGGGTTCTAATTGTTGATCCACTTTTATTTAATTTTTGTACACGGTGTGAGTTAAGGATCAAAGTTCTTTTTTTTAAAATTGTTGCAAAGGCTATCCTTTTCCCACTGTGTTGCCTTCTGTGCCGTTGTAAAAAATCAGTTATCCATAGATGTATGGGATTATTTCTGAACTATATATTCTGTTTCATTGGTGTATCTGTTTATACCAATACCATGCTGTTTCGATTATGTACTTTATAATAATTTTTGAGATCAGATAGTGCTAACTGTCCAATTTTCTTCATTTCTGAGTTGTTTTTATTATTCTAGGTCTTTGCATTTTCATATGATTCCATGTCTACAAAAACTCCTGCTGGGATTTTGATTGGAAGTGCATTGAATCTATATATTTGAAGATAATTGACATCCTAACAATATTGAGTCCTCTAACATATGAACAAGTATATTTCTCTATTTGTTTAGGTCTTCTTTAATTTCTGTCAGCAATATTTTGTTTTCAATGTATGAATTCTTCACATCTTTTGTCACATTTATCCCTAAGTATTTCATAGTTTTTGATGTTGTGGTAAATGGTATTTTTACTATTTTCAATTTCCAGTTGTTCATTACAAGCATATAAAAAGGCAGTTGTTGGGACTCCCCTGGCTGTCAAGTGGTTAAGACTTTGCATTGCAGTGCAGGGGGGTGCAGGTTCGATCCCTGGTTACAGAGCTAAGATCCCACATGCCTCATGGCCAAAAAACCAAAACATAAAACAGAAGCAATACTGTAACAAATTCAATAAAGACTTTTAAAAAATGGTCCACGTCAAAAAAATAATGCAAAAATAATAATAATGCAGTTTTTAAATAATGCATTAGGACTCCATGCTTCCACTGCAGGGGGCCGGGTTCGATTCCCTAGTTGGGGAACTAAGATGCCACATGCCACATGGAAAAAAAAAAACAACACTGAAAGGATAAATCTTTCCTTATATATGGAGCAAAAAATGCAAGTTGCAGATGAAATCTTATGCATTTATATGAATGCAAAACGTGCTTTGTATTGCTTTCGAATACAGGCATGTAAAGTTTCAGGAAATGTGTGGAGTGATCCACATCTCATTCAGGATAGTGGCTGCCTCTGGAGGAAGGGGAGTTTCTGTTGGCGAGGGAAACACAGGTGTTTCAGCCTGTAGGTTGATTTTTTTTTTTTTTCAGCTTAGGAGTGTGTTCACAGGGTTTAATTGAATCTCTGACGAGTTTACTATATTTTACATGTTTTTCTTAAAAGAGAAACGAGCAGACGTCTAACGTTAAATTCCAGAGATGTGAGAATTTGGATGCTGAATGGTGAACTGGTGGCAAAGAAAAGCTGTGGAAGGGGGAGCTTCTGCATGGTCACCAGCAGTAGAGAAGCATCTTGACATCCTTCTGGGGGGACTCAGAATCCCATAGTGTTGACCTTAGTGACTCTTGGACTCTTAGCTGGAGAAGATGAGTTAATCCTAGGATTTGAGAGCATAAGGTAACTTCAAGTCTACCTGACTTGTGCTAGTTATTATACTATTGGCGACCCTACAACCCAGTTCATAAAATACCCTACTTGTTCCAAGTAATGTATCCTGGACTCCTCCTCCCTTTACCTTAAAAAAAAGAAAAAAATTAAGTTTTATTTATTTATTTATTTTTGGCTGCATTGGGTCTTCCTTGCTGCGTGCAGTCTTTCTCTAGTTGTGGCCAGTGCGGGCTACTCTTCATTGTGGCGTGCAGACTTCTCATTGCGGTGGCTTCTGTTGTTGCAGAGCATGGGCTCTAGGTGCGCGGGCTTCAGTAGTTGTGGCTCATGGGCTCTAGAGCGCAGGCTCAGTAGTTGTGGCAGACGGGCTTAGTTGCTCTGCAGCATGTGGGATCTTCCCAGACCAGGGCTCGAACCTGTGTCCCCTGCATTGGCAGGTGGATTCTTAACCACTGAGCCACCAGGGAAGCCCCCCCCCCTTTACCTTTTATTCTTATCTGGTTATGAGGAAATGGAACCAGCTGAAGCCCTTCACGTGGCATGGGGTGACCACATTTTGGGCACCTCTCAGAGGAAGGGCATGTCCACAGACAACCTATATTCTCCTACTGCTCTGGTCTCTCCCCACTCAGAAACCTCAGTAACAGCTCAGACGTAGCCCAGACTTCCATAATGTGGCATCCAAGATGGCTGTTCGCCCCAGCGTTGCCACCTCATGACAGAGAGAACAAGGTAGCATCCAACAAGCTGGGGTACCTGAAGTAGGAGAGCGCCTGGGTATGAGGGAAGCAGTATCATCACACACCTGTAACCCACTCCCCACCGGGCCTTGGTGAACTGGTCTGCATTGAGAGGCCTCCTCCATGCCCTTCCTTGTTCTGGGTATTACAGACTGGACTGCAGCCCATGATGCACAACCTTTAACCTACTGCCTGTTGGCGCTACCTTTTGAACGCTAACATTTCCACAATCTGACCACGGATCACCACCCACGTTGATTACTGCATTGGTACAAAGGTCACTCCGGTCCTTCCCTCACCCTCTTTAACTCTGCTCTCCACACAGAAGCCAGAGTGAGTGATCCTTTGAGGAGGCCAGAGCCCATGACTGCTCTGCTCAGAACCATGCCCCGGCTCACAGCCAGAGCCATTCCGATGCCCCTAAGGCTCTCTGCAATTGGCCACCCTCTCTCTGACCACCATGCTGTCCCCCCAACTAATCAGTCGAAACTAGGGTGGAGAAATGAACAGGCATGGCGAATAAGGAGCAAGGAGGAAGGGGCTAGGGAGCTCTGAGCAAGGGTCACCCCCAACACAGCTGGGAAGGAGGCCTCGGTCCAGTGGACTCAAATTCGTCTCGGTAACAAGGAGTAGGGCTTCATATGTGAGGGGAAGCTCAAAATTAGGTTCCTTGTCCGAAAAGGGTATCCTAAGAACCACTTCCTTACAATATTTTAACTACTGAACGAAAAGGAAAGTGCTCAGACTTCAACCAAGTTCCCACTGCTAAGTGCGGCTACAGCGAGCTGCCGTTTTACGGACGGGCAAACAGGCTCGCCGACCGGCGATTTACCGAGGCCCCCTAACGTCAGGCAGCGGTGGCTGGCAGCGCGGTCCGCGGCTGGGAAAGCACCGCCCGCCTCGCCGAGGTCTCTGGCACGGCGGTCTGGGTAAATCCCTAGAAGGAGGAACTCGGAGGCCGAGCACCTCCAGGAACTTGCCAAGGTCTAACCGGAAGCGCTCCGCCTAGAACTACCACTCCCAGCAGCCTGCGCGGAGCGTCCCGGTCGACGCCGGGCCGGGGTGGGTGGGGGGAGCGACCGCCATTGTCCGCTGCTGAGGTGAGGCGGTCGCTCAGTCCGTGGGGTTGCTACTGCTGCCGCTGCCGCTGCCGCTGCCGCTGGCCGGGAGGTCGGGAGAACGGGTGGAGAGAGCCGACGCCTACACTCGCGGCGGGCGCGACGCCAGGGCAGGTCCCTCGGCCCGCCTACGGCCTCGCGGCCGCGCTGGAACAACTGGGCGGGCCTGGGTGAGCCCTGCGCGTCAGGCCTTTGTCCTCCGGGCGGGAACCCCAGACGCACGGGCGAGCCGGGCCGAACGTCCGCGGCGAAGCAAACGCGAGCTTGTTAAGTCGCCCGCGAAGAGCGGCGGGCACTGGCCCTCAGGGGTGCGAGGCCGGTGGTTGCGAACCAGGTGAGTCCGGCCGTTCCCGGGACGGGCTGAGAGCATCGCACCCGCGGCAGGGTTGCGGAGGAAATCCGGGGTGGGAGGCCAGGAAGCAGGAGGCGAGGACCCCTCCGAGGCCGTTCCGGGGAGTCCACCTTTCCTTCCCTGGCGGGCGTTTCTCGTACGAGTCCGTTCTCATCTGACGCAGAGGCAGGTCAAAAGGGGGTTGGGAACAGCCCAGGGCTCCTTTAAACGTACAGTGATCGAGGACTTTGTCAAGTTGCAGGCAATAGTGCAGAATACTCAGTGTGCCGACTTGGAGTTCGGGCGCAGATCCCGGTGCTCCTGGTGCCCAGTGGGCGTCCCAGTGCTTTATGCACGCTCCCAGGAATCCGCAGAGCTCTGCCAGTGGGCGTCGGGCCCTCAGAGAGGTGCGGGACTTGCATAAATAAGCCTAGAAGTTAGGGAGTTGGGGATGGTCTGGGCTCCAAACCCGGCTTTCTTTTGGCCTCTGCACCAGAAGAGACAGACAGACTTGGGCCTGGTAGGTCTTCCAGGTGGATTTTTTTTTTTTTTTAAGATAAACTTTACGTAACATAAAATTAACCATTTAATCGTACAAGTCAGTGATTTTGTTGTGTTTTCAGAACGTTGTGCAGTCATCACCACTATATAATTCCAGAACATTTTCATAACAACCCCCAAGGAAGAAACCCCTGAACCCATTAAGCAGTCATTCCCCCGTTCCTGCTTTCTGCTCTAGACAGCCACTTACATGTGAAGGTTGTACGTAGATTTTATAGTAATTTTCGTTAAATCAACAGAAAAGCTACCTTGTTCTTGTCAGTAGCTGTCTCTTGAGA
Organism: Delphinapterus leucas; assembly: GCF_059928025.1. Lineage (NCBI taxonomy): Eukaryota > Metazoa > Chordata > Mammalia > Artiodactyla > Monodontidae > Delphinapterus > Delphinapterus leucas. The sequence goes on from NC_143148.1 coordinate 1,096,714, forward strand.
ACTGTTGACAAATTTCTGCTCTCTTATTCTGGAACGTGCCCATTTTTCAGCTAATTCTTGTCACCCTTCATTTCTCTTAAGAAATTCTGTTGTGTTTTTGACATGTAAGTTGTATTCTTATAATGCTCTGTAGGAGTCTTTTGTTGTTTCTGTGGATGTGTTCTCTTTATTCCCACTGGATCTTCTGTGAGGAAAGACCATTTTTTGTCTTTTTACACTTTTATCACTAGGTGGGTATTGCAGTTGCTTTCAATAATCACCCAAATCCACTGTTTCTGGGCAAGCTCCTGGTGGATTAATCCTGCAGGATGGCAGCCATCAACCCGTGGGCTTCCTGGGGTGAGTACAAATCTTGTTTCTTCTGGGCCTCCCCAGCAATGATCTGCTGGAGAGGGGCTGAGGGCTTTTGGGATTGGGGAGGGGGGTGTCTCTCTGTCTTGGTATAGAATTAGAACTGAGTGAGATTTCTTTAAAAAGTTGGTTGTTTGTATTAAAGTCAATGTAATTTTTGTGTATTTCATAGTCATCTCCTGAGAAGTCTCATTAGTTTTAAGAGATTTTCTAGTGATTTGTATGACAGTCGTACGTACAACCAAAATTTCTCTACTACTCCCATATTTTTTTACTATTATTATTGTTTCTTATTATATAGCAGTGGTTTATGATATAAGAACAATGTTAAAATAGGGTCAGTGGTGTGTTTTATCTTTAAGCGAGCTTTCATGTATCTGTCATTAAAGATATCAAAGGAGTATCTTTTTCCTAATATTTTTTAAAAATTAAGTAATGTTAAATTTTATCAAATACCTCTCCAGCCTATTTAAGGAGTTCTGTCCTTAATTGTTCTGTTGCTGTATCATATCAATAAAATTCCTGAAAGTGACCCACCTGTGCATTTCTGCTATAAATCTAGCTTATGTTGGGTTTGTTTCACACGTCCTTGGTCTCTACTTATGGAATTTTGTTTTGCGCATTAGTGAGACAGTTCTCCTTTTCCATTTGTAGCCTTTTGTCACTAGGATTGGTGTCACAGTTCTTTCCTTTCCTTGTCCTAACCGGATCCTCTGATGCAGGTATCTTTACGGACCAGTCCTGGGGGATGGCGGCTGTTGACCCGTGGGCCTCCTGGGGTGAGTCAAGAACTTTTGTCCCCGGACTTCCCTGGTGGTCCAGCAGTTAAGACTCCACACTTCCATTGCTGGGGATGCGGGTTCCATCCCTGGTCGGGGAACTATGATCCGACATGCCTCATGGTGTGGCAAAAAAACAACTTGTGTCCCCATCAGCCACATTGGTTAACATGTTTTGGTCTCTCCCAGCAGTAACCTGCCATTGCCAGGGAATTAGAGCTGGGGAGGAGGGGGCCGGGGGCATGGGGTCTGGTCCAGCTCTGTCTCTGGGCAGAGCTGGAACAGAGAGGGACCAGAACACTCCACTGGGGGGTACAGTGTGATGACATCTCCAGGACAGGATGCATGAGAATGAATGTGTGGCCACTTAGGTAGGGCTCAGGCCTAGAAAGTCTGTGAAGAGACACTTTGTCTAAGACAGTACCTCAGCAAGGGGAGATGGTTCATGTGTTTAAGCACATTCTTTAATTTCTTGGCCCCACTGCTTTCATCTGTAACATGAGGAGGTAGGGTTTTTCCCTTGCCCAAAGGGGAAGGACAGGGTCAGGAGGTGGGCCTCATGTGGTCACACTTCTGGGAGGGAGAACTGCCTCTGTGACTTCACTTTCCTCCCCCAGCTCTGTGTCCTCAGGACTCTACCTGGTGCGTGGAGAAGACCCCTGAGGAGAGAAGGAGGGCCCCCAGGCTTCTGACAGCCCAGGCCCAGGTGAGATGGGGTTTCTGCTTTTTCGTGAAGGGTTGCCCTGTTCCCTGAGGTGTTCAGGGTGTTCCCGGCCATCCCAGTCGATGTACTTCCTCAGTTTACCACAGCTAGGGTTTGGGTAGAGAAGGAATCAGCTAGAAGTTTATTGATTCCTGAGCACAGGTCGGGAGAATTCTGTTTTCCATGACTTGCAGCCTCACTGTCAACCAGCCTGTTCAGAGTCCTGAGCCCCAGCTGTGCTGTGGGCTGTTTGGTGGATAAGGGGCAACCCCCTTTTGGCTAGCAGCCCCCTCCTCTTTTTCCCTCCCACCTTCCCTCATGTATTCAGTGCCTGACTCAGATTGATGATGTCTGCTGAGCTCTGTGCTTACTGGGAGGAGAACAAGGTGAAGTGTTAGCCCCCATCCTGAGGAGCTCCCATGCCACTTTCCAGGGTGGTTCAGTCAACTGCTGAGACCTCACCATCTGCCTAGTGCTGCACATGTGGTTCAGGACACAAGCCAGAGGTGCTTAGGGAGGCCCTGAGCCCTGGAGCAGCTGAGCACAACTGATGCCTTGGGAGAATCTGCATAGAGGCCGTGGGGCACAGAGCACCTGGGGTCCTTTTGCTGTGGAGAGGAGGCTGCCTGGGAGATGGAACACCCCTGAGCCAAGGGGTAAAGGGGACACATCAGCCGGGTGGGCATAGCCTGCTGTGCAGGAATCTGGCCTCCTGTAGCACCATGGGGACGCACCGCATGACCAGCATCTGGGTGAAGGCTGACCATAATTAGATTTTAGGCCAAAGAGGCCAGGACAAACCCAGCCGCATCCTGAATGCCCGCCGCCGAGCTGGGTCTCCATCCTGGTGGTAATGAGAAGCCTCAGAAGTGTTGGGAGCAGGAGGAACCAGGGTTTAGAATGTGGCTGGAAAGTTGCCTCTGGCAGGGGAGTGGAAAGAAGGGGGGCTGTGGGAAGCAGGCTGGCGTATCAGGCTTCAGTCTGACCAGCACCTGGAAGCCAGATCTGAGAGGTATAAGGGAGTCGAAGCAGGAGGACTTCGTGACTGTAAGGGCACAAGGGTGGCTCCCGAGAGAAATAGGGCAGCACAGTTCATGATGTTGGACAGGTGCCATCTCCCTCCTCCCCTCTTGCTCAGCCCCCTTACTTGAGGCAGCCACTTAAAAAATTCTTTTTAATAAAAGCTTTATTAAAATATTAATGTACCATAAAGTTCAACTTTTTAAAGTATGTAGCTCAGTGGGTTTTAGTATATTCACAGAACTCTGCAACCGTCACCAGTATCTAATTCTAGAACATTTTATCATTCCAAAAAGAAACCCTATACCCATTAGTAGTTACTCCCTGTTTCCCCAACTCTCAGCTCCTGGCAACCACTAATCTACTTTCTCTGTATTTGCGCATTATGGGCATTTCATATAAAGGGAATCATATAATATATGGCCTTTTGTGTCTGACTTTCAAGGGTCCTGTATGTCATATCGTTTATCAGTATTTTATTTCTTTTCATGACTTGGAAGTAGTCATTTTTAACTTATGTTTCAGTTTCTTAGGGTTTTTTCCAAATGAGAGATTTTTATCCTAGTTCTTCACATTTGCATGTACTCTAATGATTGTCTGCTGTGAAAGACAAAAATAGTTTCATTACTATATTTAGAGTTTTCATTTCTAAGTTAAAATAATGAATCAAGCAAATGTGAGATACTGTGATATAAAAATGTTAATAACATCTCTGCTTAGCTTTATGCCTCCCGCCAAGTTAAAAAAAAACTAACAAAACCTCCCACGGTTTCAAGGCTGACTGGTGAAGCACGTCGTGAGTATGCTGTCCCCACATCACAGCACTGCCGTCTCAGGTCTGAGCCACGTAATGAGGGCATCACAGCTTGGGTGACTGGTGTTCGTTGCTCTTACAACGTGCGGTCATTTGCAGACAATCGATAGTGAAGCTAGACTAGGCTGAAAGATGGGCCCTGATCAGTTGCTTGGGAACAGAAGTTAGTTGTAGTGAAGTGCTGTGAAGAAGCTCTAATAACCACTGTGCTGCACTCTGCTGTCCATTTATATGAGGGTTTCTGAGAGTTATTAGAGTTAATGCCGAGAAAATAAAATGGAGAATTAAAATAACACCACCCTCTAATGTCTGAAGAGTTGTGATTTGTGAGCATGTACTCCTGGCCCCTTCCCACACCCACTTTGGATCTTTCCCTGTGGGAAACTCAAGACTTGAATGTGTGAGTTTTGTATTAAGTGAGGTCTTGGGAACACAAACAAGAGCGCCTTATCCCTCTATTGTTCCCTCCAAATTAAATATTTATTGAAATAAAGCATTCACCTGGTGAAAATATCAAATGCTGTCATCCCTTGTTATCTGAATAGTCCGATCTTACAAACATGTTGGTTAGTGAAGTTTCAGCTAGTGGGAGCCCATTATTTTGATGAATAGGGAAAATAATAATAATATCCCAGCCCATATAAAAACCCCAGCCAGCCCCCCCCAAATATGGAAACTCAAACCCCCACTATAACAGTCCACCAAAGATTTCTGCACAGTAAACATTCACATAAAACACTAATTAATGGAATACTCTGCCTCCATCTTTGGTTGTCTCAAGGTTGAGCACAGTTTAGTTATATTTTCCTTCTCTGCAAAGAGCTTGCCCTAAAATATTAATAAACAATGAAATTCTGAAGATGCCAGAGAGTATATCTGGACTTCCCCAGGTTCCATGAAGGGGCCAGTTGTCAGAGAATTCAGGTAATGCAGGAGCAATCAGATGAGATCCTTAGCTGTCAGGTAAACAGCTAAGACCCAGCTCAGCACCCCTTACATCCTCCCTTAAACCCTCCTGTAGTTTAAACGTGAGGCTGGTGTGTCAGATTTCATAAAGTGCCTTAGAATGTCTAGATAAACGATTATACTTGTGTACAAAGCAACATGTCCAAAAATGTTTACAAGAATTTGGGTGAAACATGTTTGCAAGTCATCCTGGCAGATGATATTTGGAAAGTAGGAGTTCAGGTAAGGGTTACCTGTGAAATGGAAGGGCTCACTCCTACCTAGGGGGTGGGGCCCTTCTCTGTTCTGCTTCCTTGCTCCTAAGCATTAGGTAAGTGAGACTTTCGTCTCCCAGCCCCACCTCTTGTCTCCACAGCTGGTGAGACTAGGTGCCTATCTTCTGCTGTCTCTTCTGTTTCATCACCAGCCTCAGTTTTGCATTTTCTTTGCATCCCTAAGGCCTCCACGAGTTGTGGGCCCTGACATTGGGGCATATTCTGCTGGGGGTCTTTTTTCTTCCTGATTGGCAGTCCATGGGCCCTTCCAGTTTTGATGACATCTCTCAACTCTGAAAATATTTTTTATTTAAATTTTTATTTTGACAAATTCCATAACTGCAGAAAAGCATAAAAAGTGATTAAACAGACAGGTGATTGAACAAACTCCAAGTTAATCATCGTTAATGTTTTGCCATATTTGCTTTTCGTTCTTTTTAGTCCCCAATCACATTCTTTTTGCACCCTTCCTGACAGCAACCACTTAAGATACGTACATAGTTAATCCATTTTCATACTCATGTAGGTAATAAACTATATAGACATTATAAGGTAATAATCTGGTTTTTTTAACAATGCTTTTTCTACATGTAGCTTTTCTACACCTTTCAAGGTCAATTTTGAGGTATATCCATGTGGTAGATGAAGGTCAAGTACATTCCTTTTGCCACATCAGAGAAGCGCACTCTACTCATCTCTTCTGAGAATAAGCTTATAAGTCCTTCCTCCTTCCACCATTTTTCCTATTCCAAACAAAGCCCTGTGGAAGTTCTTTTAGTTTTGCTTTGTGCGCACATTTAAGTTTATCTGGGCATACCTTGGAGGCAGCACTTTGCTGAGTTTTAGGGTGTTTGTGTTTTCCATGTGACCAGTGCTGCCACGTGGCTCTGAAAGGGCAAAGCCCCCTCTCAGTCTCCCTACTCAGAGAAGGTGCCTATTTCCCTGCATCTTTGCTGCCACTTGACAATATTAATATCGGGTCTTTTAATTTTTGTTTACCTCAAGACCACAAAAGTTTATTGCATTATTTTAATTTGCATGTTCTTGAATGCGAGTGAGGTTGAATATCTTTAAATGAGTTATTGGCCATCTGTATTTCCTTCTTTCTCTGTGTGTCTCCCATCCCTAGATTTCTGTAGATTCTCACATTAATATGTAGGCATTTCATGCTTTCTGGATCCTGAGTCTTTGCCACATATCGGTTATCTTCTCCAAATCTGTAGCTTGTCTCTATGGTGTCTTTTATCAGTGAAATGTTTTTTGGTATATTTTTGTCAAATATATCTGTCTTTGTTTATGGCTAGTGTTTTGTGTCTTTTTTAAAGAAGTCCTGTGTTTTTAAAAAATTCCCTCCTGTTTTCCTTTATATTATTTTTCTGAGGTTGTCTGTTAGATGGCCCCCTGACTGCTGTGTTTTTTTTTTATCTCTTCTTCATATTCTCTGAGCCTCTTGTATTATCCTGTCCTATTTTATACCGAATCTTTCCAATCTGGGAATTAGAAGTATAGGTCATTGGAAGTTGGATGTGACTGCTGCCTGGATTCTCTGTCCTCTTAGCTGCTAAGTTCGGTCTTTCCACCTGTGCAGATGTTCCTCATGTGTGCAGGGGCCCTCTGGTCTGTCTTTGTTTACCAGAGAAGAGCTGTGAGGCTGTGTCTGACAGATCTGCTTTGTGCACCTGAGCAGGTCTGGTTCCTGATTGACCTGCCTCTAGGTCTCTGTCTCTATCTGTCTCTCTCCCTCTCTCTCCCTCCCTCCCCTGACAAGTCTCACTCTAATCTCCATGTGCCTCGGTGGGCCAGGATCACCAGGTCGGTTCTGCTTCCGGTTTCCTGGGTGCACAGCTGGCTGTTAGGCCACAGACCCCTCCCCTCTCCCTGTGTTGGGCTGAAGGGGTCTCAACTCCAGGGTAGTCACTCATCCAGGCAGCCTGAGAACCTCCCACACTCTTGAGTATGAGGAGGGTCCAGGGAGTTTTTCCCACAAGGCAAACTGGCTGGCAGGGATGTGGGGCAACTGGCAAAGTTGTCCTGAATATAGAGGTCCTGAATATAGACCTTGCAGCCTGATTCTCCTGGCTTCAGTGGCATTTAAGCTCAGAGCCCAGAGCCTCTTTTTGGGGTCCTGCTTCCCCTGCAGCCCCTTCTAACGTGCAGGCCTGGGGTCTCCTTTGCTCTGTTTCCTTGGTCAGCCACACTCATCTCCCCATCTTGCGGGAATGTGTAGAACACCACATGCCGACGGCCTCTTTGCTGGCCCGTTATGTCGTTTACTTTCTTAAAAAAAACTTTAGGAGATTAAAAAACCCTACGAGTTTCCTGTTGCCGCTATAACAGATTACCACAAACTTAATGGCTTAGAACAACATGAATTTATTCTCATGTTCTGGAGTCTGAAGTCTAGAATGGGTCTACAGAGTTGTGTTCCTTCTGGAGGCTCAGGGGAGAGGCTGCTTCCTTGCTTTCACTCACTTCTAGAGGCTACCTGCCATTTCTTGGCTCATGGCCCCTTCCTCCATCTTCAGTGTGCATCACTCCGACCTCTGCTTGCATTGTCTCCTTTTCTCTGACGCATACCCTCCTACCTCTTTCACTTGTAAGGACCCTTGTGATTTCATTGAGCCCACTGGATAATCCAAGATAGTCTTCCCATCTCAACATCCTTAACGTAATCACATCTCTGTAACTATGACATCTTTTGTCATATTAAGGTAACAGTCATTAGGACATGGACGTCTTTGGCAGTGCCATTATTCAGCTGACGACAGACACCCACATTCACCAGCCTTAGCAAATGTCACCTTCCAACTTTCTGCCTTTTCATTTATTCGGACAACCTTTAAAAAAAAAAAACTAGAGTATTTTATAGCGAAGCACAGATACTCTATCATTTCACACTTCTGTGTATGTATCTGAGACATTCATACCTTTTAGAAGATAAACACAATACCTTTACACACCCAACAAAATTAACAACAGTAATTCCTTACTATTACCTAATACCAAGCCCGTATTCACTTTTCCCCACTTGTCCCCAAAATGTCTTTTGCAGTTGTTATTCAAATCAGGATCCAAGCAAGGACCACATGTTGCATGTTCTTCATATACTGAAGAAACAGGTCACCTGTCTTGGGTTGCCTGATTTTGCCTTTGTGATGTCCTTGGATGAGTTCCTCTATCCAGCTGTCTCCCATAGACTGGTAGTTGAGCTAGAGGATAGGGCAGATTCAGGCTTTGTATTTTGGGCAAGAGTACTTGATAGGTGGTGCTGGGTCCTTCTTACTGTCCTGCATCAGTGGGCACAGGTGGTCTGGTTGGCCCATTTCCAGGTGATGTGATGGATTAGTGGCTGCAGGTATTGTCAGCCTGACCCCTCCATCGGACATTTCCCTTTCTGCCTATCGCCTGTGGTTTAGCAGTCATCAATGATCACTGCCAATGTCCACTATTTTAGTAGGGGTTGCAGAATCTCTCTAGTGATTTCATTCCTTCTGTGTCAATTAGATGTGGTGCTTTTGTTCCTTTTTAAGTATGTGTATGGGGATCTGTTGGGGTCTTGGGAAGGGTGGGAGGTGAACTTGTGGCTCAGTCCACCAGCTTGACAGCTGCCACGGTGTGGGCTTGGACCTTGTTAACTGTTGAACTTTGAAGCCATCTAAGTAGGTGCCACCCTTGAGATTAGGGAGCATGAGACGGGCACACCAGGAGCACCCTGGGCAGGAAGCCTGGCCTCCCAGCTGGTCTCCCAAGTGTGATCACTCTGAAAGTGCATTGAGTTTAGGTATGGTGCACACTTCGGTTTTGTGCACTTCTCTACCCGAATGTTAGATTTAAGTAAAAAAAGTTTACCCCAAAAATGTAGGAGCAGCAGCCAGTAAGGAAACTGAGGCCTGGGCGTGTCTGTAAGAGGAAAATCAAAAAATTGGAATGGAGGAGTCCAAGGCTAAGGAGGGTTTCACTAAAGGACGTTGTGAATAGCAGTTGTAAATGCTTTTTGGAGTTAGAGAATCACTGGAGCAGAAGCAGTTCTGTGTTTCAAGCCAGTCATGTGAAGGTGGAGGAGGAGCAGTTCAGACCAGCAGAGCAAAGTCTACACTGAAGACCAGCATGAGGGCTGACCCTGGTCGGGGATGACTCTCAGGACAGAAAGGAAGGCCACATGTGGGTGGAAGAGAAGTGATTAGCAGGCTGTGAGGAAGTGGAAGGATGCTTGGAGTGGAAGTGCACTGCACGTGTATCCATTCAGTGGGTGTTTGTCCTGGGGATGATTCTGCACTGACATGGAGGGGAGGACCGTAGTGCACAGACAGCCCAAGAGGGGGCCCTAGGAAGGAGCAGGGGCTGTGGGGTTTGTCGCTCGCTCACCTCCCGTGAAGCACAGCTCGCTCCCCAGTCCCCCGCCACACCCTGGAAGTGCCCAGATACCTGAGGCTCACGTTGATGGCTTCAAAGGACTGTAAGGGATGCATTCATTGCAAAAATCAGACTTCCCTTTAGCTTTCTAGTGGGTATTCCTGGTTCTCTTTTTCCTAAAAACATCAGTTTGAACTTTTTCAAAATCAAAGTGCTTTGACAGCAACTGTAAGTGATTCTGTTTGGCTTGGGCTGCTCTGCTTAATCCTGTCTCACCCCTACCTCCAGTCCTTGGGTCGGAGACAATCTGGGAGTGGAAGTGTCTCTGCTGTGGCCAGGAAGGCGGTCACCCTTCCAGGTCCTAGATCTACACGTGGAGCAGACTTGAGCCCCAGGTTCTCTGGTCTGTGACCAGGGCTCAGAGTCTGCATCCACCCTGGTCCTGGTCTCGGTCTTATTAAGTGTCTGCAGTTCCAGAGAAGCAGGAGGAATTGCCCAGATGGGAGTCCTGTCCATACTAGCCAGTGTTAACTAGAATTGGGCAAGATCTTAGGAGAGACCTGCTCATCTCTATTGTGGTTATTGTGGGCCCAGATATCTAACTCCCTAAGAGTACATCCCAAATGCAGGGCCCTGGTGGCTCCCAGTGAGACCTGACCCACGTCAGTGAGAATACTGAACGCATCCAGGACAATTCCTCTATGTACTATCTCCTCCCCAGGGCTGTCAGACTCACTCCAGCCCCAGAAAACACTGGAGTGGGGGTAGCTCCGGGCTAAGGAGGAACATGTGTGCTCTTTTAGGAACCAGTGACCTTCAAGGATGTGGCTGTGGACTTCACCCAAGAGGAATGGGGGCAGCTGGACCCTGTTCAGAGGACCCTGTACCGTGATGTGATGCTGGAGACCTATGGGCATCTGCTCTCTGTGGGTAAGGCGGGGACTGCCCAAGTAAACGATGCTGTCCCCCTTGCAATCCCCTGTGCTACTCTCTGTTTACAAGCTTACGAGGCCTCAGAAGGGCTGAGATGATCTTGAGCCCTGAGGTTCAAGGACGAAATCCCTATTGCTCATAAAGCATGAAGTGAAGTCATTCATGAGAAATAGGCAAGGGAGGGTTACATGGCTCTACAAGTCTGTGTTTTTCCTCCACATGTAGGGAATAAGATCGCCAAGCCCGAGGTCATCTCCCTGTTGGAGCAAGGAGAAGAGCCGTGGTCAGTGGAGCAGGCATATCCTCCTCAAGGCGCTTGTCCAGGTGAGAGCAGACCCCAGGTGGGAGCGAGGAACCTTCTTCCAAGCCATCCTTGTTTGAGAAGTGGGCTGAGGCCGTGAGGAGTTCACTTCCTCAGAGACGGTCACAGTTCCTTCCAAGGAGCTTTATCCCTTATATTGACTTTTTTCTGCTGTTGATTCAGAGCAAAGATGCCCACCTTTTTAATACGGTAACAGTTCTTGTATGCTACAGTTTCCCTCCTCACCTCTCATGTTCTTTGCTTTGTCCCTTTGTCTAAGAAGACTTCTCATTCATTTACCTGCTTTTTAATGTTTTATTGCCAAACTTGTGGCCTGTAGTCACTAACTCTTCTTACAAAAAAACAACAAAAAATGTTTTTTTAATATAGATAATGTATTTACATGATTCAAAAAACTCAAAGCTATATAAAATGTGTAAGCTGAAAAAAATCTCATTTATACTCTCTCCTCTTATCCACATTATTATTATTCTCCAGAGAGACACACAGATAGACACACAGACACACAGAAGCACACACAGGTAACCACTTTCCTTTTACTATAAATTTTGGGGTTATTTTATTAGTGGTTGCCCTGGGAATTATAATTAACATCTTAATTTATAACAATTTAGTTTGGGTTACTATCAGTTTAATTTTGATAGTATACAAAAACTTTGCTTCTGTATAGCTCTGTCCTCCCTCTTTTGTGCTATTATTGTCACAAATTACATCTGTAAATTGTGTTTCAACATAGATTCATAACAGATTTTTAATTTATTTATAATTATTGCTTTATGTAGTTGTCTTTTAAATCAGATAGGAAACAAACAAAAAATGCATTTGTATAGTCTTCTTGTATTTACCTATGTAGTTACCTTTACTGGTAGTCAGTATTTCGAGTTAGTGTCTTTTCATTTCAGCCTAAAGAACTCCTTTTAGCATTTCTTGTAGGGCAGGTTTACTAGCAGCAAACTCTTAGCTTTTTTTTTATCAGAGAATGTCTTGATTTCTCCACTTTTGAATGATAGTTTTGCCAGGTATAGAATTCATGGTTGACATATTTCTTTTTCTCTCTGGCCTCCGTGGTTTCTGATGAGAAATAAGCTGTTTATCTTGTTGAGGATCCCGTGTATATGATGACTTGCTTCTCTCTTGTTGCTTTCAGGATTCTCTCTTTGGCTTTGGCTTTTGAAAGTTTAATTACAGTGTGTATGCATGGGCCTTCTAGATTCCCAGGAATATGTTAGGACTTTTCAAATCTATGGACATCTCACTCCTCAGGTTTTCCTTTCATTTTCTGGTTTGTGTATTGTGTACCCCGTCTGTTTTCCATCACCTCAGACAGTAACGCTTTAAAACATTGCCATTAAATGTTTGACAAATACCTACTTCCTAGAAGTTTTTAGCGCTGTGCAAGTTCCCACAAGCCTTTCAAGTGGGGTCTTCCTGGGAACCACCAAACAGGTCAGATAATGACTGTTCTTTGGGAATGAGGCTTTGAAAAAGCTCTAGCTTTGTTCTGTTCCTTCTATCACCAGAAATGTGAGCTGTTATTTTCCAAGGCTACTGCTGAGTTGAGGAGTCAGATGGGATTAGGGTAAGTTAAAATGCCACAAAACTCACCGTTATTATTGAAACTCAGTTTTCCTTGAATAAACTCTCCCTGGGTTGCTGCAAGTCTGGTTAATTTAGAGAATTCAGAAGAAACTTATTCTGTCAGGTTTTGCTAGTTTTATGGTTGCTTTTATGGAGTGGTGAAATTTCACTGACGTCTTACCGAGGTTAATTGCTTGCAATAATTTCTATTGTTTGTTTCCTGAGTTTTTTAATGCAATTATAAGAATATAGGCATATGTAGTTACTTTTCACCTTTCCAAAGGTAGAATACAATACACATCGTTCTGTATCTTGTTGTTTTTAATTTAACGATATACCATGGCCCCCTCTTGAGTCCTGAAGTTGGACATCTTCCCATCTAACGAAGTGAACTTTTGTGGAGTCTTAACCAGCTGCCCCCTATCTGGATCTGAAACCTTCCACCAAGGAGTCATGAATTCCAGAAGCTTTAATGGTCAGTGCTGACCATTCTAAGTAACTGTCCTGAGCCCTGTGGTTCCACCACCTCCATCCTTACACTTCTGCCTTCTTGGAAATCATCTCAGCTGTCTCCTTGATCTTGATAGAACCAGGAATCTCAGCTCTCCCTTCTAGATTGTTTCCCCGTCTTCCTGATCTATATCCCTGATACCAACCTTCTGTGAGTCTGCTAAGCTGGAAATGGGGAAGTCATCCTGACTGCCTGCTCTTTCCTCTCTAAGAAGTAATCTCTTGTCTGACTTCTGAGATTTTCTTCCTCTGAAATGTCAGCTGTGTCATTCAGCTTCCACCAACATCACCCTCAGGTAGGCACCCTCATAAAATTCCAGCTCAAGTTGGTGAGTGAATTATTATTTGTTATTAGCCCCCTCAGATGTTGTTTCTAGATTTATATCCCTGAAATCTTCCATTATGAGGTCTCTGCCAGTAAACCTACAGTGACTTGAGTTGCCTTTTAAATAACTCTGACCAGATTTCAAGACCTTCCAATTTTTTCTATTATTTTGCTCATTTCCTGACTAGTTCCTGCAGTTTACTCAGCTGGCATCCTTAAGGCCCTCCTTACATTTCAGTCACATCACACATGCCTTTGCTCATGCCATACCAGCAGTCTGTCTGTATTTGAGCCATGCTCGAAGACTGAGCTCATGTTATTTCTCTTGTGTGAAACCTTCCTTGATTGCTTCTGTCGTGGTCTCCTTTTCTGACCTCCCATCCGCTTAGCATCTACAACCCCACAAACTCTCAGTGATGTAATGTGTGTATTCATAACTGTTTAGATTGTCACCTCATCACATAGATAATAATTTACAGGTGGAAGAGACACTCAAGCCATAAGTACTGAGTATGAAGCTGGACGGACATTATTTATCTAATCAGTGACTTGGTCAGCTTCCATTTTTTAAAGTTTCTACTGGAAAAATTCAAAAGTTGTTTGAAGATCATTCCCTAACTACTAGAAGCTAAGCTTAAAATTGATAGTAAGTGCCATTTCTTGAGCAGAGTAGGATCTCTCCTGTTGTAATGGACTTGGGTAGTAAAAGAGGGAAAATGGTGTATAGTGAAGAAGAAGAAAAACCTGGAGAAAGAGGACAAGGGTCTAGGCCCTGTTGGGTACCTGCAGCATTAGACCCTGTGGTATGCTGAATAATGAATGATACCCACCCCTGCAAAATGTCCACATCTGAAACTTGTGAATATGGTGCCTTATATGGCAAAAGAGACTTTTTCAGATGTGAATTAAACTAGGGATCTTGAGATAGATTATCTTGGATTGTCTGGATGGGCCCATGTTATTGTGAGGTCATTCTAAGAGTGAGGCAGGAGTGTCAGAGACACAGAGATGTGACTGACAGAAGCAAAAGTTGGAATGATAAACTTTGAAGATGGAGGGGGGAGCTACAAGCCAAAGAATGCAGGCAGCTTTTAAAGCTGGAAAAGGCAAGGATGTAGATTTTCCCCTAGAGCTTCTGAAGGAAAGCTATCTTGATTTTAGCCCAGTGAAAGCCATTTAGAACTTCTGACTTTCAAACTGTGAGACAGTGAGTTTGTTATTTTAAGCCACAACATGTGTGGTGATTTGTTACAGCAGCAATAGGAAACTAATACAGACCCCTGTTGTTGGAGGACTGATACCTCAGCAGTGATGATAGGTAGCTTCCACATATTGAATTTGCCAGACATTTTGCTGGATTCACAATCTCATTTAATCTTCAGAAAAGTCACGTAAGGATAGGGGCAGAGCCAGTACTTAAATACAGATTATCAGACTATAACTCCTGTATCTGCTTCATTGCAGTGTGCTGTCTTTCCAGCCTATCTCTTTTGTCATTATTCTACACATGTTAGAAGAACTTTAGGAGTATCCTGAAACCATGTGATTTTTGCCATTCAGGAGGATGATTTTGTGTTATTGACTGAACTCTGTGAGATAGGAAATAATGTGATAGCTTGAAGCCTTTGTTGGTGATACTTTCTCTTAACCCCATCCCCTTCTTTTTTTGGCAGGTGTCAAAGTAGGGGAACAGTAAGGACATTATAACATAGAAATGAATTAGCACACTTTAATAATTTAAACATTAGTTTCTGAGGGGCTGGTTGTTCATCTGTCTTTTGTTAAGCCAGTTATTATTTTTTCACCTTAATAGTATTAAATGCATCTGGATCCTCCAGACAACCCCCAGGTTCAGTGATTCACTAGAAGGACTCCCTGGACTCAAAAGGCATTATATTCAGGGTAATGGTTTATTACAGTGCAAGGACACAAAGCAACATCAGCAGAGGGTAAAGGTGCATGGAGCGAGGTCTGGAGGAAACCAAATGCAAGCTTTCAGTAGTTCTTTCCCAGTGGAGTTGCAAAGAACACACTTAATTCCTTCAGCAATGAGTTGTGTGAAGTGTCATCTACTAGGGAAGCTTGCCCAAGCCTGTGAGTCCAGGGTGTTTATTGGGCGTTGGTCATTTAGACACACATGACTGACTGACTAATCATGGAAGCTCCAGAACCCCAGAAGGAAGGTGTTCACCATAAATGACACTGTTTGTACAAACTATCTAGAGAAGTTGGTACAGTATACTCCAAGGGTTCAAGCATGCAGAACACTCTTATGAGTTAGAACATTCCAGGATCTCAGTCCTTAGGAGTTGGCCGAGGGCCAGTCATGAAACAGGCCTTCTTGGGAATGTGCAAAGTGTGACCAACTCAAGTGTGTAGAGTTAACTCTTTCCTGCACACACGTAATAACTGGTTCTCCTTTTCATGGGAAGATACTCCTAAATGGGTTTTATTCATATTCAGTGCACACTTTGTATTCTGGTTAACTACTTTTGTTCACTTTTTACTATTCTTCTCTTTCCTATTACGATCTTCCTCTGGGTTACAAGTCTATTTGGAAACAAGTTCATGCTTACCTTTTCAATAATATGGACAGTAAATCTTACCTTTTCCACTCTACTCTTAGAAGTTCTTTCCCTATGCTCTCATGGATATTTTCTGTTTATTTCAGAATGGGTGAGAAATCTTGAAAGCAAAGCGTTGATCCCAACACAGAGCATTCTTGAGGAGGAACAGTCCCATAGCATGAAGTTGGAGAGATACATATGGGATGATCCTTGGTTCTCCAGGTTAGAAGTCTTGGGATGTAAAGACCAATTAGAAATGTATCACATGAACCAGAGTACAGCTATGAGGCAAATGGTCTTCATGCAAAAGCAAGTACTGTCTCAAAGAGGCGCTGAGTTCTGTGAACTTGGGGCAGGGTGTAGCCAGAGACTAAGCATTGTTCCATCTCAGAAAGTTTCTCAAATAGAACATTTCTATAAGCCTGATACAAATGCTGAAAGTTGGAGATGTAATTCAGCCATAATGTATGCAGATAAGATTACCTGTGAAAATAATGAGTATGACAAAGCCTTCTACCACTCCATGCAACCTGTTCACCCTGCAAGGGTGCAAACTGGAGATAATCTTTTCAAATGTACTGATGCTGTTAAATCTTTCAATCATATACTGCATTTTGGTGATCATATGGGAATGCATACAGGAGAAAAACTATATGAATATAAGGAATGCCATCAAATCTTTAACCAGAGCCCATCATTTAGTGAACATCCAGGACTTCATATTGGAGGAAACCAGTATGATTACAAAGAATATGAGAATATCTTTTACTTTTCATCCTTTATGGAACATCAAAAAATTGGTACTGTAGAGAAAGCATATAAATACAATGAATGGGAGAAAGTTTTTGGGTATGACTCATTCCTTACACAGCATACAAGCACTTACACTGCAGAGAAACCCTACGAATATAATGAATGTGGGACGTCTTTTATCTGGAGCTCTTACCTTATCCAACATAAGAAAACTCATACTGGAGAGAAACCCTATGAATGTGATAAATGTGGAAAAGTTTTTAGGAATCGTTCAGCCCTTACTAAACATGAACGGACTCACACTGGAATCAAACCCTATGAATGTAATAAATGTGGAAAAGCCTTCAGCTGGAATTCTCATCTTATTGTACACAAGAGAATTCATACAGGAGAGAAACCTTATGTATGTAATGAATGTGGGAAGTCTTTCAACTGGAACTCCCATCTTATTGGACATCAGAGAACTCATACAGGAGAGAAACCTTTTGAATGTACTGAATGTGGGAAATCTTTCAGCTGGAGCTCCCATCTTATTGCCCACATGAGAATGCATACTGGAGAGAAGCCCTTTAAATGTGATGAATGTGAAAAAGCTTTTAGGGATTACTCAGCCCTTAGTAAACATGAAAGAACTCACTCGGGAGCAAAACCATATAAATGTACTGAATGTGGAAAATCCTTCAGCTGGAGCTCCCACCTTATTGCCCATCAGAGAACTCACACAGGAGAGAAACCCTATAACTGTCAGGAATGTGGCAAAGCATTCAGAGAACGTTCAGCCCTCACTAAACATGAAATAATTCATTCTGGAATTAAGCCCTATGAATGTAATAAATGTGGAAAATCATGCAGCCAGATGGCTCACCTTGTTAGACATCAAAGGACTCATACTGGAGAGAAGCCCTATGAGTGCAATAAATGTGGAAAATCCTTCAGCCAGAGTTGCCACCTTGTTGCCCATCGGAGAATCCACACTGGTGAGAAACCCTACAAATGTAATCAATGTGAAAGATCCTTTAACTGTAGCTCTCATCTTATTGCACACAGGAGAACTCATACTGGAGAGAAACCGTATAGATGTAATGAATGTGGGAAAGCATTTAATGAGAGTTCTTCCCTTATTGTACATCTGAGAAACCATACTGGAGAAAAACCCTACAAATGTAATCATTGTGAGAAAGCTTTCTGTAAGAATTCTTCTCTTATTATTCATCAGAGAATGCATAGTGGAGAGAAACGCTTTATATGCACTGACTGTGGAAAAGCCTTTAGTGGTCACTCAGCCCTACTTCAACACCAGAGAAATCATAGTGAAGAGAAACTCTGTGAATTGAATTGATGAGAGATTTTTCTTTTATTGTACATTTGATAACACATTGAAAAAAAACCTATAAGTATAATCAAGCGGGGAAATTTTTAATACTTGTTCAGTAAGACTTCTCCCCTTATTAATCAGTAGAAATTATCTTCGTAGAAGAAACCTGTGAATGAAAAGAATAGGCAAAAGCCTTCCACAGTTGTGTAACCTTTGTTTAACATCAAATAATTACAGTGAAGAGGACACCAGGAATCCTACTTGAGCAACGTGAACGTAGGGAATGAGACATCTTTTAGTAAGAGATCTGAACTATTTGTGGATCAGAGTGCATTGTTAAGGGAAAAACTTTATCCTAGGAAAAGTGTTTCAACTAGAAATCCGCTGTTTTGCATCAAGCTGGAACATTGGATGGAAGCTTTACAATAACATTTTGTCATCATTATGGAAACACAGATTGTGCTATTATAAGGGGAGGGTCTGGGTGCCCTTTAAGGAATAGAATATGGAATACTAAACCTGAATTTAAGGAAAAAAAAGTGTTGAATGGGATATCTACTGTTGATGGAGATTAACCTTAGAAAAGATTAGTAAATGAGATTACTAATGATGGAAAGGTATTGCCCATAAGTATGAGACTGATGTTGTTGGAACAAAAGGTGATACTTAATAACCCAGTGTGTCAGTGACCATGGTTTACTCATTACTGCATTGTTGGACAATTAGTTTGTAATCTGTTTTAGGCAGTCACTGTAAGTTATAATTATGGATACTGAGTCAATATACATAACAAAAAAAGGAATAAAAAGGACACAAAATTGTATATACATATCTACTATAACATCTAAAAAGTGTATATGCATAACGACTGGAAAGACCCATGGATAAATTAACCCAGTTAAGGTTTTTTTTTAAGTTTTACAAACACATACAGCACTTATCACGTGCTAAACTTTGTTTTAAATACTTTCCAAATATTAACTTGTTCAGTCTCCTTAATTCTATGAGATAGGTACTATTATCCCAGTTTTACAAAGGGAGAAACTGAGGCAGAAATCATGAGAAACCTACCTAAGGACACACAGCTAGTTAGGAATAGAAAGATTGTTTGGCTCCAGAGATTGTTTTAACCACTGTGTTGCACTGCCTCTGCAGTGATTTTTTTTCCCCTAATGTTTTTTTTTTAAAATTTTGTCCAGTGTTCTTATAGTAGATATTTGATAATAAAAATCAAATTCCTAAACAATGAGAAGTAAAGTTACCTGGCTTTCTGCCCTGTGGGATTTCGGGTACCATGAGAGCAAAGCTCCCTTTGGAATATGAAGTCTGGATTGGACATTCAGAATCAGTGCATTTTCTGCGCCCTGGGTTCCCTAGAATTTCACCACCTATGACCCTGAAGATTACAGCAGAGCAGGGGCTGGAGGACTCACTGGATGTTTGGGCAAGTCAGAGGAAATGCCCCTTGATAGGTTTAGAATGCCCTTCATGAGGCAGAGGGCA
Organism: Delphinapterus leucas; assembly: GCF_059928025.1. NCBI lineage: Eukaryota > Metazoa > Chordata > Mammalia > Artiodactyla > Monodontidae > Delphinapterus > Delphinapterus leucas. The sequence continues at coordinate 1,115,760 of NC_143148.1, forward strand.
AGAGACACATCTGCACATGAGAGCACCATTTCTCAAGGTCTCCGTAGAATTCAATGTTTATATTTTCTTTATCTTCTCCAGATGAAGAGATTACTTGATAGTAGGGAAGATTCAGAAGGAAAGGGAGCTAATCAGTCATAAAATGAGGAAGTTTCTCTGAGTGCTCAGAGTGGAAAGGGGGCAAGATGAATAGGAGGACTTGGGTGGCGTTTCTTCGGTTCACAAATATTTCCTGTATTTCCCTAAGGTAGGGCTATAATTAGGGGCCAGCAGTCCTTCCTGGATGGGTCTCAAGGGCATTGGTTAGAAATCCAGGGTACAGGAGTTTCATCTAGTTCTCGAGGGGTCCATGACTCTCCAGTGGTTGAGAAAAAGTGGCCTGCTGGTATGGTGGGACTCTGCGCTCACTGTCAGACTCCCGTAGCTGGCGCGTCCATAGGTATGTAACACTGACCCTACCTTAATGTATAGGGGTTGCCCAGTAAAGGTTGCAGGGGTAAATTAATTGGATTTCTTGTATGATTTGTGCAGAGATCCTTGGAGAGAATAGAGGCAGCACTATTAACCTCTGTAAGAGACAGCAACCTAATGCATCAAGAGGTATACTGCCAATATATGGGTATTGTATTCTAATACCCAAAGTAATATACTTTGAACGCAGATTTTCTGATTTAGGGACTACAAAGGATTTTGTAAGTCATACACAAATATTCCACAAGCATCCTGGCAAGTTCTGTAACTGTACCACCAAGCTTAGTATCTTTTAAAAAATATTTCTAAAAGGGCCTCCTGGACTTCTAAAGTGTCCTTCTAAAAGGGTCCCAGACTTCTGCTTCCTCCTAGAAGGATTCCCTACCTCCCTACCACCTATTACACAACCTTATGTATGCCCAGGGCTCCCAGGTCCCCTCTTACCTCCCTATTGTAACCCACATCCAGCTCAGTTCATTGCCCTTTTGATCCCCACGCTCCACTCTTCCCCAACTCTGAAACCTGCTGGGCCCAGTTGGAACTCTCCATTCAGCCATCTTCTGCTGTGACTGAAACTTGGGTCTCCCCTCTGCACAGTACCTTTTCTTACGATCCTTGCAGGGAGTGGCTGCTTTGTCTCCCACTCTTCTTCATTTGTTGCTTCTAGATTGTTTCCCCTCCCTTCTCTCTAAAACTGAGTTCTGACTCTTGGGACACCAAACTGTCATATCACTCCTGCTTCCCTCTGTTGCAGTCACCTTATGAATGGTTCACTCTTCCCATCCGTAAAGATTTCAGCTCTTGCTGTATTGCATCTAAAACCACCCCCATCGTAATACTTCCTGATTTTATTGTCCAGGTAGATGGTCTTCCTGCGTCCTGACCTCACAGTTCTTTGACCTGTCTGCTCACGGTTTTGTCACCCACCCTGCAACAGACAGTCACTCCCATTGTCATCCCTAGGACCATTCCATTACCAGTGACTGGAACCTCCCCACCATCGGTTTCAAGTGTCTTTTCGTAAGCTAGTTGGCTGTTTAGTACCAAGATTCCAACAATCCCTTCACTGAATCTTCCCTTACGCTTGTTCCCAGCAGAAGACTTTGCTTCCTGTTTCCCTGAGTGATAGAAGCCAGCAGAGGCCTTGCATGACATCTGTCCACCTTCTCTACCCACTTTCCATAATTTCCGTGCCTTCCCACTGGTGCCTGTATATGAACTGACTGGGTTGGCACCAGAGCCTGTCCCATGTCCGCTACTGCAAGACATCGCTCCAGCAAGTTTCCCTTATCTCTTGTATCCTCAGGTTTTCTATATATACTGGATTATCCCCATGGACATGTAAACATACTTAAAAAAAACAAAACAAAAAACCCTCTGGCTCCTGAATCATTCTCTGCTTTGTTTCAGAAAGCAAAATATCTCAAAAGTTGTCTGTTCTTGCAGTCTTCACTTCCCTTCCATTCTTTCTTTCTTTTTAAAAAAAAAAATTATTTTTGGTTGCGTCGGGTCTTAGTTGGGGCACATGGGATCTTTTGTAGTGGCACATGGGCTTCTCTCTAGTTGTGGCACACAGGCTTAGTTGCCTGGCAACATGTGGAATCTTAGTTCCCCGGCCAGGGATTGAACCTGCGTCCCCTGCATCGGAAGGCGGATTCTTAACCACTGGACCACCAGGGAAGACTCCTTTCCATTCTTTCTTGGACCCACTCCAAAACCTGCCTTGCTGCCAGATGACCTCCACATTGCTAAATCCAGTGGTCAGTTCTGTTTTCTTCCTTGACGTTATCAGCAGCATCTTAGATTCTTAGATAATAGATCATTTCCTCCTTGAAACATGTTCACCTGGCTTTTGGGACTTGCCTCCCGCCTCTCTGGCCTTCATTTCAGGCCCCATTTGCTGTTCCTTCTCCACATCCTTTACCTCTTACTGTCAGACTGCCCACTTCCCATCTGCTCACAGTGCCTTGATCTCATCCAGTCTTGAAGCCCTGTAAACACAACTGGTATGCTGATGACTCTCCCTTTAAGGCCACAGTTTGATGAGTTTTGAAAAATGTCAACACCCTTGCAGCCACCACTACAACAAAAATAGAGAATATTTGCCCTTCTCCAAAAAGTTCCCTCATGTCTTTTCATAGTTAATCTCCACCCTACCCCAAGACCTGGGCAACCACATGTCTGCTTTGTCAGTACATATTAGAATTGTCTTTTAGGGTTTTATAAAGATAGAATCATACAGTATTCATATGCTATGTTTGTATCCAGATTCTTTTGCTCAGCATGTTTTGGAGGCTCATCCACGTTGTAGCATTTATCAGTAGTCTACTTTCTTTGCTGAGTAGCTTTCCATTATGTGGATGTGCCACAGGTAGTAGTCATCCTGTTCACCTGTAGATGGACATTGACTTGTTTCCAGTTCTGGGCTAGTGTAAATACAGCCACTATGGGCATTCTTCTTCAGGGCTTTTTTGTGTATGCAGGTTTTCATTTACCTTGGGTAAAGACCTAGGAGTGGAACAGCTGAGTTGTATGGTAAGTAAATGTTTAACTTCATAAGACACTTCTATGGGCCTTTTAATCTGATGTCTTTATTTTGTTTTACATTCTGGGAAATTTATCTCTTATTTTTTAATATTTCATTTTTGCCATTTAAAAAGTTTCTCTTTTTAGGACTCTATTTAGATGTCAGCGTATCTGTGTCTGTTGTTCATATCTGTTACCTGCTCTTTTATGTCCTCTAGTTCCTTCTCCTTTCTTCCTTTTGTCTGGACATTTCCTCAGCTTGCTAATTTGTTTCTCAGCTGTCCATTTTGCTGCTCATTTCCTCTATTGTGTCTTCATTTCAACCACTATTTTACATTTCTAATATTTCTACTTGGTTCTCTTTTATGTGTTCTTATTCTCATTTCCTATTGTTAGTATCATGCCATATCTCTTTAAATGTACTTAATTGACTAAGTTAAAATTTTGGTCCATCTGTTCTAATATACGTGCTTCTGGTGGAATCTGTAATCCAGTGTGGTGTTTTTCTTTTTGAAATAGTTATGCTCAGAAATTTGCTTACTGCCTGGCCAGTGAGCACATTTATTTCTCTTAGGGAAGCAGCTACTCCATCAGTTTTTATGCATACATGAGACAGGATCAGATCCTGGTCCCTGTAAACCCCACTGAATTCAGGGGTGGGAGGATGGATACTAGGATGGAGAGGTGAAGGCATCAGAAAGCAATCACTGACTTCTTACCTCACAAGATAACTGAAACGTGATTCACCAGCCCAGGGCTCTGTGGAGGCAGGGTGGAGAAACGTGCCTGATGTGATGTAGTCTCTGCGTGTCTCTCAGCTACTCCAAAGCCCTGCCTTGATTCCACTCCTCAGGAAGCCTGAACCAGAGGCTGTGTCACTGCAGCTGTGGGTGATGCCGGACCATCCAGTCAACGAATTCTCCTCACTTTCCACCTCACTGCCCTGTTTTTACTTGCTTCATCGCACACGTCAATACAGAACATCACCTGGTCTATTTTTTTCCTTCCTTACTGTCCACACCATCTCCCGAAACCACACACTAGGCTGTGATCTCCATGGGGGAGGGCACCTCGTTGGTCCTGGTCGTGCTGTGTCCCTAGTGTCCAGTACAGCACCTGTGGTTCTGTGAGTGCTTGGAACACACCAGCAGGTTGTTGCTTGTGCTTCCCAGCAGCCCGACCTCATCAGGTGGGGTGGCCATGAGTTCTCATCATCCTGGGTCTCCTGACCATGGAGAGGAGACTGGGGGTGACTGTGGAGTGGTGCCCACAGGGAGGAGGGCTTCGCAATCATAGACAGATGGTCAAGAACCCCTGTATGTGGGAGAAGGACTAGTCAGAAGGCTTGACCATAAAATGGGGGGTGGGGGTGGATATCAGAGACACCACAAATCAGACTCACCTTGTGGGTAGAGGAGAGAAGTGGCCAGGAATGTGGGCGGTGCTGCTCCCCAGCAACACAGTCTTCGAGTCACGAGGGTCAGGGCTCATCCCAGCCTTCCCTGCAGATGCTGTTCTGTCTGCACAGGCAACACCCTCCCTTGTGTCGTCACAGAGACAAAATCCCTCTGCAGATGGAGTGAGCAGCACTTATGGGCAACACTGTGCTCAAGGTGGGTCCTCGTGGTGGGAGGAACTGCTGAAGAGTCTAGACAAGTATTTATGCCCTGAGGATGGAGGGTCCCCAGTTGGAGAACTGGGGGCCCGAATCACAGGGAACCCGATCAGATTTTCCAGCAGAAAGTCACTAAGTTTGGCCTTGCTCCCCAAACTCCTGATCCTAAAAGTCACTTGGGGGCTTATTAAAAATATAGACCTCCTGGCCCCAACCCCGATCCGCTAGACCCAGTGCTCTGGAGATTCTTGTCATGCTGGGAGCAGACATCCAGTGGGATCTGATATGGAAGGAAGCCAGCTTGGATTGGGGTCATTATGGGTCCACCTTGGGCAGAACCCAAGCAAGGTGTGAGGGACTCTAACCCGGCCCCATGCAACGATGACACCATAGGAAAAGTTGGTAGCCCAGGCTTCATGTGGCCTAGAGGGGCAACCCCAAGATCCTCTTCAAAGGGTTCTGGGATAAAGGAGGGGTGAAACCTGGAGGTGAGGGGTGACAATGTTGAACCTTACCTCCAGGCTCCTGGAAAACAGACAGTTGAATCCCTCCAACCTTTTGTGTTCCAGGAAACGGCTTACTGTGAAGGACAGATGGGACTCTTGACCCCTCTTTCACATAGGACAAGGCTAGAGCCAGACTCTCCAAATTTCCACTCACTCTCATAAATGATTAGCTAGACTGATCAATCAGAACAAAAGTCTGTTGAGTTGACTTCACCAAACTTTAGTTCAGCTTCTTCCCTCCCCAAAGACCCTTGAACTCTGACTTACTCCTAAGGTTAAATAAGTATTCGAATGCAGGAAAGTGGCCCCTCTCTAGAACCAGCTGACAGCAAGACATCTCCTGCTGCAGTCCGATATTCCACTCCCCACACCCGGTTCTTTCTAGCCTTGTTCACTCCTCCCTATGAAAGAAAGTTCCTTTCTGCGCAACCTTGGAGATGCTTGCAGATCTTACTGTCAAGAGTGTTCTCCCTACTGCAACAGTCCCCCTCTCCTTACTGGAATCGTCTTTCTGAATGTAGTCTCTCCTTACCTAAGCTTGATTTTGTTTTCTGTTTGGCAGAAGTTGGCTCCAGGCCTGCTTCTGGGTCTGGTCAGAACCCACAACAGGAAGGATGACCTCCCACAAGGACTTGGTGAGCTGCCCAGACACGCACGAAGGCTGGGTTTCTGTATGGGAACCACTGAGCAACTTTAACCAGGAAGGACAGAAAATGCTTTTGTTTTTAAAGAAGTCCTAGTGGCTGCTGTGTGGATAATGACCTGATGGAGGCAACCGTTACCAAGGAAGGCAAGCGCGGAGGCTACTGTGGTCCTTCCGGCAAGAGATGGAAACTTGGACCAACGTGGTGCTGCAGTGCGCAGACAAGTGATGAAACGCTTCACCGTACAGATTCAAACCGCTCAGTGAACTTCAGAGCAAGATAAACACAAAGAAACCACATTATTAAAAAGTACTGAAGCCCAAGAGAAAAGGTCATGGTCATGGTGGAGAAGCTTGGATCGGATTTACCTTCTTTCCGGTAATAATTAAAAACTCCTAACCTTGAGCAAAAAGCTTAAGGCAACTGGAGAACAACCGTAGCAGGAAGAGACTATGGTGGAGCCCATCCTCAGTTACTTAGGAGACGCGGCTGGACTGCACAGCCTTCTGGGAGTTGTGGTCCGTAGGCCGGGCCCTGGCCTCCTCGGACCTGCGAGGCTCAGACTACAACTCCCAGAAGGCACCGTGGCGTGCCTCCGACCAATAAGAGCACTCAGGCTGCTGGGAGACAGCGGCCTGTGCAGGCTTCTGGGAGTTGTAGTCCATGGGCTGCACTTAAGATCACCCAAAGTCGGGCTTCCCTGGTGGCGCAGTGGTTGAGAGTAAGCCTGCTGATGTGGGGCACACGGGTTAGTGCCCCGGTCCGGGAGGATCCCACATGCCGCGGAGCGGCTGGGCCCGTGAGCCATGGCCACTGAGCCTGCGCGTCCGGAGCCTGTGCTCTACAACGGGAGAGGCCACAGCGGTGAGAGGCCCGCGTACCGCAAAAAAACAAACAAAACAAAAAAAACCCCCAAAGATCACCCAAACTCAAAGGCTTTTCTCATTTTTTAAAAATAATAGCTTTGACAGGGAGGGACAAGACAGGGGTAGGTGATTAAGAGGTACAAACTACCATGTATAAAATAAATGAGTTACAAGTATGTGTTGTACATCACAAGGGATATGCCAATATTTTATAACTTTAAATGGAGTATAATCCATAAAAATTTTGAATCACTGTGTTGTACACCTGAAACTAATATTGTGAATCAACTACACCTTATTTTAAAAAGAGCTTTGAAGCTTTGAAAAGAAATGAGTTGCCAAGCCATGAAAAGACATGGAGAAACATACTACTAAAGAATATATTAAGTAAGTATTAATAAGTGAAAGGAGCCAATTTGAAAAGGCTACATACTGTATGAGTCCAACATATGACATTCTGGAAAAGGGAAAACTATGGGGATAGTGAAAATATCAGTGGTTGCCAGAGGGTTGGGGGAGGAGAGAGGGATGAATAGGTGGAGCATAGTGGATTTTTACAGCAGGGCAACTGTGCTGTATGACATTTTATAAGATTGGATACATGTCATGATACCTTTGTCAGAACCCGTAGAATGTGTAATGCCGGGAGTCAACCTCAACATAAACTAGGGACTTTGATTATGATGTGACAATGTAGGTTCATCAGCTGTAACAAATGTACCTCTCTGGTGTGGGATGTCAGTCATGGAGAAGGCTGTGTGTGTGTGTGTGTGTGTGTGTGTGTATGAGGGGGCAGGGGGTACGTGGGAACTCTTGTGAACATAAAGCTACTCTAAAAAAGAAAGTCTTTTGAAAAAGCAATAGCTTTCTTGAGGTATTCACATACCGTAACATTAACCTTTTTAAAGTGGTTTTTAGTATATTCACAATATTGTTCATTCATCACAATTATCTAAGTCCAGAACACTTCATCACTCCAAAAGGAAACCCCATTAGCAATTACTCTACTCCCTATTCATTCCTCCCCCCAGCCCTTGGCAACCAGTAATCTACATTCTGTCTGTATGGATTTTCCTATTTTGGACCTTTCATATAGATGGAATGATATAATGTGGCCTTTTGTTTCTGGATCCTTTCGCTTAGCATAATGTTTTCATAGTTAATCAGTGTTGTAGCATAAATCAGTACTTTCCCCCTTTTCTTGGATGAATAATATTCCATCATGTGGATATACACTTTTTGTTTATCCATTCATCAGTTGATGGACATTTGGGTTTATAATAACTTTTTGGTTATTATAAATAACGTTATGAACACTGTTTTATGTTCTTTTAGGTGATGGTCAGTCAGGTGCAGCCATAAGAGGAGACACAGGAGAGTAGCAGGAAGAAACAAAATTTATTATACTCACAGGTCCTAGAAAGATGGAGTTACGGCATGCCACGAAGGTCCACACATGCTGCAAGCCAGGGAGCGGGCTCAACCAAGCAGGTGGGGAGCAGAGAGTGAAGACTAGCCCACAGGCAAGTGCTTTTATTAGGGGTGTGGGTAGAATACACAGGGATAGGCATGAGGTATGTCATTGGTGCTTTTGAATGTTACTAGGTCATGTTCAGGGGAGAGCAAAGAGGAAGCCCCTCGTAGCAGGGACCAGCTTATCACTTGATAAGCCTGGTCACCTGGAAGGGGTGCTCACAGCCTGTTTGCAGGTATGTTGAGGCAGCAGGAAAATACAAAATTTAAAATTTTACAATACAATGAAATAGGTGAAAGGGGTAAAAAGGTACAAACATCCATTTGTAAAATAAGTCATGGGGATGTAATGTACAGCGTCACAACTGTAGTTACTAATGCTGTATTGCATATCTGAAAGTTATTAAGAAAGTCAGTGTTTTTATTTGTCTTTATTTTTTATTGAAATATAGATAATCTACAATGTTGCATTAATTACTGCTGTACAGCAAGGTGACTCAGTTATACATATATATACATTCGTTTTTTATATATTCTTTTCCATTATGATTTATCACAGGATATTGAATAGAGTTCCCTGTGCTATACAGTAGGACCTTGTTGTTTATCCAGTCTCTGTATAAAAGCTTACATCTGCTAGCCCCAACCTCCCATTCCATCCCTCCCCCAACCCCCTCACCCTTGGCAACCACCAGTCTGTTAAGAGTAGATCTTTTTTAAAAAAAAATATTTATTTACTTATTTATTTTTGGCTGTGTCGGGTCTTAGTTGCAGTGTGTGGGCTCTTCATTGTGGTGTGCGGGCTCTCTAGTTGTGATGCAAGGGCTTAGTTGCCCCTCGGCATGTGGGATTTAGTTCCCCAACCAGGGATCGAACCGGCGTCCCATGCATTACAAGACATTCTTAACCACTGGACCACCAGGGAAGTCCCAAGAGAGTAGATCTTAAAAGTCCTAATCACAAGAAGAATTTTGTAATTATATATGTTGTAATATGTATATGTGACAGATGTTAACTAGACTTATGATCATTTCACAATACATACAAATATCGAATCATTATGTTGCACACCTGAAACTAATATAATGTTAATGTCAGTTACACAATTGAAGTTACACTTCAATAAAAAAAAACTACAATACAATCCACACTGTAGTGCTCCAACATCATCAACAATATTATTTGGGGTGAATAACACTTGCCACCTGGGTTGTGGAGATGCTAAACTGACTGGGACGGCTGGACATGGCCACTGACGGCAAATTTTGGTAAAGGTGACAATGAGGAATAGTCCTATAAGGCATATGACGAAGGTTGGGAACACAGTTTTGCAACCGGACACACTACTTTGGAAGAAAGCCGAGAGAACAGGTCAGGCACCTCTGGATTTAAGGGAATCTGTTGAAAGGTTTTGGTGACATTATGAAAGATCTTATCTCTTGGCCTAATCCTCATAGCTTGACCTTGTATTCTCTACACATCTGTCAGCATTATTAACTCACAGTGGTATTCTGATGCTTGTAGGATTCATCCAGCTGGGCTGGGTGCACAGACTGTAAGAACCAAGTCTAGGAAGAGCCAGGTGTTCACAGACCTATCGGAGAGGATTGGGCAAGGCAGTAGTGACCATTGGGAAGTTGATATCCCAGACCAGCCCCAAAGACAGCGGTGTCCATGGGGAGCTTGAGAGACCTAAATCCAGTCTAAAGGTCACAGTACCGAGAGGGAGCCCCAAACTAAGTTCAAAGAGACACAGCAGATGAACTCATCCAGACAGGCTTGATTGGGGGCGACTGAGACTGCGGGATTTAGAGAGAGAGCGTGGGGCACTTGTTCTTACCTGGCTCATCCCCGGGCATGGCAGGATGGGAGGAAGGCAGATTGGGCTGTTGTAAGAGCAGAGCAAGAAACTTCATGGTCCACAGTGGGCGTATATCTGGAGGCCTGCCTTGTCATCTCCTGACATTCAGGAAGGACAGCTGCCCTTTGGGGCACAGCACACGAGGAACCAGCTCCTAACCCCAGGGGACTTTACAAGCCTCAAAAGGTCTCTGGTCTGTTCACTTATTCTAATTGGTAGGAGGAATGAAAACCTGTTTTCTGTATTGTGGGAACTACCAGATGGGCAAAGGGCACGTCCAGGGGACAACCTTCTTCCATGCCATCTAGTTTTCTATCCCATTTCCACATTTTCAGATGATTCATTTAATCTCCTTTAAAGAAACTTCTGGAGATGACCACTTGGGTCTAGGTTTCTGAACAGCACCCCCAGAGGCTGGAGGAGTACTGAATTGCTTTATTGCAAATATTATACTCTCCCATTTTACAACCAGAACTAACGTTCAGTGCCCACACTCTTTTTGAGCTTTGCCTGGACTCCTTTATTGAGCCATCGCTGTAACCCTGTGAAGTAGGTACTAGTTCCTGTCCTATTCTTCTGCTGAGGAAACTGAAGCTCAGAGGGGTAAGTAACTTGATCAAGCTCAAACATCTAGGAAGCCAGAGATGAGGGTTAGAATTCAGGCATTTGAACACAGAGCCCTGCTGTTTTCTCTGTTGGCTTCTTATGATGTGTCACATTGAATTATTATTATTTTTTAAATATTTAGTTATTTATTTAGCTGTGTCGGGTCTTAGTTGTGGCGTGCATGTGGGATCTAGCTCCACCACCAGGGATCGAACCCGGGCCCCCTGCACTGGAAGCACGGAGTCTTAGCCACTGGACTGCCAGGGAAGACCTCACATGGGATTATAATTGATTTCTATCTGCCTCCTCACTAATCTGGACGTTCTCTGAGGGCAGGGACCTGTTCTTATTCACATCTGTACCCAAGAGCTTAGCATCCCTCCCAGCGCACTCACTCATTCTGTTAGGCTCACCACTGGCTGACCTGGTTCCGTGAAAGAATTCCATGTGGCAACGTGAGCTGACTTCACACTGGTGGTTCCCAGTCAGAACGCAAACATTCTGTAGTGAGAAGAGCTCCTTAGTTCCTCAGAGAAATATAGGACAGATGCTAGCCTACAACTAAATACTTCCTTTCACCCATACGATAACAAACTAGCAGTTTTGGAACGATGGACAAGGTTCAAAGTTCTTTTGCCATTTTATTTTTGTTTTTAATGGAATTCCCACTTCATTTGTGCTTGCCTTATGCAGGTGAGTTCAAACCAGCTGGACAAACAACATGCTTAATGGGTAGCTTCAAGCATGATTTAACTTGTTTTAGAGGAAGTAAAAAGGAGTAATTATATTTCACAGCTACAACTTTTCTTTTCCAGGTTATATGCAGTCACAAAGACCCACAAATGTCACCCAAAAGCCCACACTGTACGCTAAGGAATTTCAATTCTCTCACGTTCAAGGAGCTTTCTCAAAACACAGAGGTGAGTCATTGTTAGTATTCGTTCAGTGAAATGAGAATGTATTCTGGGGTCCTCTTAGGGGCTATATCAATGTGTCTCTTCTTTTTTTTTTTTTAAGATTAAAAAATTTTTTAATTTAGTTTTGGCTACATGGGTCTTCGGTGCAGTGCGTGGGCTTCTCATTGCAGTGGCTTCTCTTGCTGCAGAGCACGGGCTCTAGGCACGTGGGCTTCAGTAGTTGCAGCACGTGGGCTCAGTAGTTGTGGCTCATGGGCTCTAGAGTGCAGGCTCAGTGGTTGTGGTTTGCGGGCTCTAGAGTGCGGGCTCAGTAGCTATAGCGCACGGGCTTAGTTGCTCCACGGTATGTGGGATCTTCCAGGACCAGGGCTTGAACCTGTGTTCCCTGCATTGGCAGGCGGGTTCTTAACCACTGCACCATCAGGGAAGCCCAATGTGTCTCTTCTTGTATATTTGTTAGTAGCATGGTCCATAAAATAATAAAACTAGATAAGCATTGCTTGGAAATCATATCCTATACTCTTCACTCTCCGTAAGCTGGGTGACAGAAGGGCTGTGACTACTGGGCCCTCCCTGGCCCCGGCTCTCCGACCTGATGAGCGCACAGCCCTCTTCAGCTCTGTGCTAAGTTTCTCCAGGTCCTCAGCTTGGGAGGAGGTTTCCCAGCTTGCGTGACTGCAAAAGCAGACCAGGACCCAAATGCAATGTGTTCTTAATGGTCCAGATTCATCAAAGGAAACCCTGGATGCAAGCAGAGCACCATGCTTTTGCAAATTAAGCCACGCATTTCTATCAATACTAGGCATTGGAATACATTTATTGAGAACATTTACCATCTTAGCTATTTGGAAACTACGTTTTAGGCCCCCTCATCTAATACCAAGTTACATCTTAATTTTCCTAAGTGCATCTTAAACCTGTCTCTTCTTTCTGATCCCCTTCAACGTCCGTATAGCTCCAGCACGTACTACACCCACGCCATTCCCAGGGCGTACTGGTAAGTCAAGGCATCTGGGAGGGTGGGTGGGATCCATGGACGTTCACAAAGCTGCTGTGCTGTGTGGCTCCAGAGGGCACCCCGCGCTGCTTGTCACTAACCTGTACAGCCCCTTTGTGCAAATTAGAAAAAGGCGTCCCCCGCCCCATGGTTGGGTTAGTAATGATGTTGCTTGGGGCAGATTAGAAAATAGCACAGAGGTCAAAGCATCAGGAAATACAGGACAAAAAAACCCCCCACAATTAATCCATCCCAAAGACGCTATTACCTTTCCTAAAGCCCAGCTATAATATTTCACTTCCCAGTTCAACACCCCCCACCCAGCACCAAAGCCCAGAAAAGGAGTTCGGGCCAAGGTGTCAGAAGGCCCACATTCTAGTCCTTACTTTGACACTAACTTGTCTTGTGAGATGGCAATAGAGGTTCACTGAGACCTCTGCCACGCCTAAGCTTTGGGTCCCAAGTGTAGCTTCTGATACAGAGAGAGAGACAGAATTGTCTAGTCAGGTCACTGGAAGACTCCCATTTTCTCCTGTAACCTTCAACTCTTGGTTATATGGAAAGATGTCTACCTCATAATAGGGAAAATACACATTGAAAATACACTAGAGTTCCAGTTTTCAGCTATCATGTTGAAAATAGGCAAAATATTTCACAACAAACTCTCCTGGCAAAGGAGTAGGGAAAGATAATCTCATATCTTGTTTGTAGGCTAGGAATGAGTACAACTTCTACAGAGCGCAATTGGCAATTCTTATAAAAAGAATGCATTCACTTTTTGACCCAGAGTGTTGAAATATGCCTGGGATTTGTTTTAATCAGGTATGGTAAGACATGCAGACACGGAAATGATCGTCATGAAGGAAGACGTTTATACACACGGAATCCTAGAAACAGAAGGCATGGCACAGCATGTCAGGCCACGTGGGAAAGGACCAGAGTGGGTTAGGAGGCAGGAGGAGGAGAGGGGAGAGAATGACCCAGAGCTTCTATTGGGGGTTTTTAGGGTAGGAATGGGTGAGGTGGGGTAGGTACATGGAGTAAGCTTAGTGTTGCATAGTTTGAATAATTTTGGTGGGCTCTGGGCTATAGGAGTGGTTCTCAGGTGTCCAGTACCTGGCCCTGGGGTGATTCGGGGCAGAGGGAGTATTGGCCTGGTGTGTGAGGGTTTGATGGTTGGTTTGAATATCAAAGACACCACAGGGGAGTCGCTTGCTGTCTCTGGGAAGTAGCCAGCCCTGAGAGGTGGAGCCTTCCCAGGATGAAGGCCCCAAATTGTAGACCATCAAGGATATAGAAAATAAGAAAATAGAGTCAATATACCCCACAATTCCATTTCTGGGAATTTTATTTAAAATATGCTATTCCAGGGAATTCCCTGGCAGTCCAGTGGTTAGGACTTATTCACTGCCAGGGCCTGGGTTCAATCCCTGCTCACGGAATTAAGATCCCACAAGCCACGTGGCGTGGCAAAAAAAAAAGAAAGAAAGAAAGAAAGAAAGCTACTCCATTTCCTTAGTTCATTTACCCTCCCCTTTTTCTTGGTGACTTTCACGTCTATTTTTCTCATCCCACAAATACTCCCAACATATCTACCCCAGGCTTGCTCTTAGGGGATGACCTTGTTTCCTCCATCACTGACAAAACACAAGCACTTGACAGAGTGTCTGCATCCCCTGATCCAGCACAGTTGTACCTTCTCATTTTTCCTCCTGTCTAGGCCAAGGCTGACCCCTCACCTGTGCACCAGCTAACATCCCCTCAGGCCAACTGGGGACACCCCATGCAATTCTCTCTCCCTTTCCAGGAACATCACAGTATTTAAAAGTATCATCCCCGTTCTTATATGAACATGATGTCGGTTTTCCCATATTAAAAAACAAAACTCGTCTCTTGATCCCTCAGCCCCCTCTGGGAGCTGCCCCCATTTCTCTTCCCTCCATGACAGCAAAACTCTTCAGGAAGTTTCCAAAACTTGCTCTCTCTAATTCCTTTCCCCCTGTTCTCTCTCAAACCTGTTTCACTCATGCACGTCGATAACATCTCCTTTGACTAGGTCTCCAATGACCTTCCCATTGCCAATTCCAGCAACCAATTTTCAGGAGTCATTGTATTGAAACCGACTGTAACCCATACCCCCCCACCCCTAATATTCATTAAGAAAATCTGAAAACACAGAAAAGTTGAGAGAATCATAGAATGAACATCTATGTAAGCCACACCTAAGGTCTACAGTTAAGCGTTTAATCTGCAAGTGTTTTTACAGTCCAGGTTCTTTTTGTCATGTCAGGCTGACTTCACATTGAGGTATGAATCTTAAAGTATTTCTCAGCTCAGTCGTTGAACCAGTGAAGGGACAGAAAGTGAGGGAAGGCCACGTTTGCAACAAGGAGTAGGCACTTCAATTTGTCAGATTTTTACAAGTGGGTTTTTTTTTGTTTTTTTAAAAATATTTATTTATTTTATCTGTGCTGTGTCTTAGTTGCGGCACGTGGGATCTTCGTTGTGGCATGCAAACTCTTTAGCTGCAGCATTCGGGATCTATTTCCCTGACCAGGGATTGAACCTGGGCCCCCTGCATTGCGAGCGTGGAGTCTTACCTACTGGACCACCAGGGAAGTCCCTACAAGTGGTTGAGTAATGTACTTAGTCAATTGCTCTTTTGTTCAGTTTGTACCAACAATAGCTCTGTTTATTTATTTTTATTTCAGATAATGGGAGAAGTGGTACACCTGAATCTACAAAAAGCATCCAAGGTTTTGTAGCACATTCAGTGGGCCTAAATACCAACCCCAATACAGGTTTGCGGAATTAGATTCTGAATTGTCCTACAATATTCCTTTTGTAACAGCACTACACAACCTAAGACCATCTGGGCAACACTTGAGTTGCAAAACTAAGGCCACTCTCCTTTCAGCTACATCAGTGGTCTGTTCTGCTGTACTGAGTCAGGGATCCAGTCTCATAAGAGAGGGCTTTGACCAAAGACAGGAAGCAGATGGAAAAAGGAATCAGAGATTGGGTGGGAATTCAAATTATATTTGTTCACACAGGCTGTACAATCTAACCTCTGTGGTTTTTTTTTTTTTTAGTTAAGAATACTATTTTTAAGGTTATTTCTGATTTTGTCTCCCATTCTGCCAAAACAATATGATTAACAATTATATTAACTGATAGTCACACCTAAAATGAGATTTTATGAGAACTTTTTTTCCATTTTTAGCACTGATTCCTCATAGACCTGCTATTGTTCAAGTAATTACAATTGTGTGTATAGCCTTCAGTATTGCCCTGATATGTGGGATCACTATTTCCTACATGATATAGTAAGTCTATGGTAAATAACTTTCACCATCCTTAAGTAAGACATAACAAGTTAACTAGGTTATTATTTTGTGATAGTAATGATGATGATGGTGATAATTCTTATAATCCTTAAATTATTATGGTCATTATACATTTTCAGACACTGTTTTTCAGAATATGGGCTATATTCATGTTGGGTCATGATATAAATGAAAAAATTTAAAAGAAACTGGATAAAAATAATTTTTTAAGTAAAAATAGAAATTAATTTTTAAAAAAGCAAGCAAAGAAACAGGACAGAATACAATTTAGTAGAATAGAAAGTATTAAAGTAAATGTTGGGCTTCCCTGGTGGCTCACTGGTTAAGAATCCGCCTGCCAATGCAGGGGACACGGGTTCCAGCCCCGATCCGGGAAGATCCCACATGCCACAGAGCAACTAAACCCGTGCACCACAACTACTGAGCCTGTGCTCTAGAGCCAGTGAGCCACAACTACTGAGCCCATGCACCACAACTACTGAAGCCTGTGCACCTAGAGCCCGTGCTCTGCAACAAGAGAAGCCACCACAATGAGAAAGCCCGCGCACCGCAACGAAGAGTAGCCCCCCCTCACCCCAACTAGAGAAAGCCCACGCAGCAACGAAGAGCCAAAGTAGTCAACAACAACAACAAAAAGTAAATGCTGATTTTCAACCTTTTCAGACTCAAGATTGTGAGGTAAATCTTATCTCTTACTGTGGATCATGATCAAAAATGTTTGAAAGCCACAGTCAGAGATGCTGTCATCCTCCCAAAATGTGGCTTTCTAGAGTGAACTTGATACTTTGGAGGGACTCTTAATAGTGCAAAGCAGAAAAGAGTGACCACTCTCTCTTTCATTAGAAACTTATTATCAATGCAATAGTAGGGGTAATAGTAGCATTTAGGGAAGACACTTCATCTTGTTCGCACAAATAAAGCTTGTGGTCAAGCTCAGGTTATGTGATCATTTTGAAACAAATCATTTTGAAGTGTCAGACGAAAGCGAGCCGCACCGTGACATCATGCTACTCTGATCAGGAACAACACGTTGATTCCTATCCTAGGATTTAGTTCCAGGACTCCATTACATCCCATCAGAAACAGCTTGAGGAAGTACTAAGTTATTTACTCTATCAGAATTAAGTGTGTACATGGGAAATGTATTGCCATGTATGGGATATTTTTTAAGGTAGCCATTTTAGGACCACTTGGAGTATGTCAAATGAAGGCAAGATTAAAGGTAAAATTGAAGAAATTTTGCTAAGGAGAGAGTGTCCCCAGTATGTTTGGTTCTGGGTTATCTATGACTCAATTTATGTAACTAGAATTTCAGTTTATTTCATTAGTCTAGACAAAGATGTTAACATATGAAGATTGCTAAAGTAACTCACTACAACGTATCCTCCTGGAATTTCAGTGTCCAATTAAATTACTGAGCTAATGTCAACATTTACAGCTTTTACATTTGTGTTACCCCCAGTGGCATTTTAGAACCTGAGGCAAAAGGAAAAATATGTGCCCCAAAGTACATGTTTTTACATAAGTCTTAGTGGTTAATTTTTTCCAGAAGTAGATTTTTGAAAATATATTGGTGAGTTTGATTTCACTTAAAGCAGGAAAGTAAAGTTATAATAAATTTTGTTTCTGGTAAAGATAAAGTATTTCTTTTTTTTTTTTTTTTTTTTTAGCAGTACGCAGGCCTCTCACTGTTGTGGCCTCTCCCATTGCAGAGCACAGGCTCCGGACGCGCAGGCTCAGTGGCCATGGCTCAGGGGCCCAGCCGCTCCGCGGCATGTGGGATCTTCCCGGAACGGGGCACGAACCCGTGTCCCCTGCATCGGCAGGCGGACTCTCAACCACTGCGCCACCAGGGAAGTCCAAAGATAAAGTATTTAAACTTAAAATAATGCTGTGAGTTATGATACAGCACTTTAAAATTTTTAAAATATATTTCAACTACTTTAATGTTTTGGAAAAGAAGAACCGTAAAATAATACATAAAAACATGTATATAGGGACTCACATTTTCCCTTTTGACTCAGTCTCCCATATCGTTCATCACAGCACTAATGGATCCTGTCTTTAAAATTTTGATATTTTGTTTATCATGGATTTTTCCTATTCATTTCTTTTTCTCTTTTTTTTTGGCCATACCATAAGGTTTGCAGGATCTTAATTCCCCGACCAGGGATTGAACCTGGGCCCTAGGCAGTGGAAGCACTGAGTCCTAACCACTGGACCGCCAGGGAATCCCCTCATTTCAATTTTTTACAATATTAAGTCAAAATATTTATCCCCATTACTGAGTTTTTTGGCACCCCCTTAAACTGTGCACCTAAAGCGAGCACCTCACTCTCCTCACCCAAAATCTGGTCCTGTTCCAGCTTCCTGATTATCTGTAACAGTGTTTCCAATCAGGCCATTTCTTCCTGCTACAGAGCATGATTCTGGAATGTTCCCCCTACACCCCTTCCTCCATCACAGCCCCTTAGAACACAAATAAGCTAACCCTAAAATGGTTTGTTATTACATGAGTCAAACACAATTAGGAAGGTAAGTATGTTAGGAAAAAGTAGAACACTCTATTACCCATTTTCACTTCACACAGAAATATCTGTTCAATGATCCACTTCCAAGCTTGGGCCTAGGGTGGGGTGAGCGAGGCACTCACCTCAGGTGCAAAACTTAAGGGGGTTCAGTAGTCAAGAAACTCAGTAGTCAAGAAAAATAATAATTTATTGCAATATTTTTAAGTCTAAATTAATGCCCTCAAAAATCCATGATGAACAAAATATCAACATTTTAAATACATGATCAGTGATGATGTCGGGCCAAAGCATATTGGAGACTAAGCGAAAGGAAAAATCAGCGGTACCTATGCTACCTTTATTTAAAACGTTGACATTGTGTTCCTCATGGATTTGTTGGCATTAACTTTTCTTTTGTAAAATATTGCATTAAGATGTTATTGAACTTGATCATGGAGGTTTGTGCCCAGCCCGAGTGCCCCATTCCTGTCACCTGGCTCCAAATCACTCGCCCCTTTTCTGCGTTTCAGCCCCAATCTGAGTTCTATAACTCTATAGAACTATAGAATTCTATAATTCTAATTATATTTCTATAATTAATTATAGTTCTATAATTATTTGGGTTTAAGTCTATTTCTGCTTCCTCCCCCATGTACTAGTGACCCCTTTGCCGTCAGAAAGTCACAAGATTAAGACAGGATGATTTAGTGGGAAAATTGTGCTTTTAAATTTACCTATTTTGTCCTCCAGTCGACTGGTACAGGCTGAGGAAAAACAACAACTTGCGTCACTCTATAAAAATGTCAAGATACCATTATTAGGAGATGAAGAGGAGGGCTCTGAGGATGAGGGCCAGGATGAGTCCACGCACCTCCTTCCAGAGAGTGAGAAGGAACTGGAAAAGTTCATTCATTCAGGTAGGGGGTCAACCAGCTTATCTTGTCGGATCCAAAATCCAAGGGAAGCTGAGCTGACAATGATGGTTGGGTTTTCCATGGCAAAGCTAATGAATATGTACAGCCACACATGCAGGAATGAGCCATTCGCATCAAATTACACAGAGAGGCAAACAGCTGTGTGGTTGTTTGATTCTTTTTGCAAGGCAATTCCAAGGACTGAAAAGAGAGTTCAGGAAACAAGACTTTTCAGGGACTCAACATTTCCCTTAAACATACTTATCAATGTCGTGTTGTTGCCGAGTTTTGACCACAGACAGGCAGATGCCCTCCTGCGCTGTCTGCCTCAGTTTGATGTGGAAATGGGATGCAGGCCCACCAAACAGAGGTTACTACCCCCAGGTCAGAGACGCCCCAGTGAGAATTGCCCACTACCCCTGCAAATCCTTGTGAGGATAGAACAACATATATGCTCATAGAAACCTAATTTTGTAGAAGTTCTGAGATTCTTCAGTACTTGCTTAAAAAAAATTTCTAGAGCAAAATGATGTAGATTGCAGTGTCTGATTCAATACTGTTAAGCATGCACTGTATGGATCTCCTCTCTAACCACCCCAGAGATAGTCAGAGAGAGGCTGAGAGGCCAAGAGTAGAAGAGATAATTGATGCTTACTGAGGCAGACCGCACTTGTACTCTTAGAAAATATTTTTTAATGTCTTTTCATTGCATTGAATTATAACTTTTCTAAATGTTTAAAAATTGAAGTATAGTTTATTTACAATATTATACATGTTTAAAACTGGATATTTATAAAGCTTGAATACAGAAAGTGGGAAAATCATTTCGAAATGCAATTTTCACCATCCTTATCAGACAAATAACATTCATGAAAGCCTGAAAATTCCATTGTTTGTTCCTTTATTTTTCCATATATTTCCTCACTTCTTTTGTCTCTAATCCCTGATTTATTAGTATCTAAATAATGTTATGTCTACTTTTAGTCATTAGATCAAAAAGAAGAAAACATATGGAAAAGAAGAGATTGAACACAGAGCAAAAGTTGGTAAAGGAAGTGGAAATAAAGGATGCTATACATACTGCAAATCCGGAGCGTCTGTGAAAAGAAATGAAAGAGAGGCAGGACATGCTAGCCAGTGTGGAGGAAACAGTGACAGATGACAGAATGTGAACATGACTTGCTCCTGGAGAACCTTGTGCAAGAGCACTCTAAAGGAAGAACACCAGACGTAAAAACAGGAAATAAATTCATATGATATAGCAATCTTGCTTCCTAGTTCTTAGAGTTTATGAATAAATACAACGTAATTGGAAAAGGAAAAAATCCAACTTCGTAAGTGTGAAAGAGAAATTGTCAGGATTTTCTTTTCTCACTCCTAACCAGTAGTTTCTTCGGGTAAGTCTCTCAGACCAGGTGAGGAAACCACTTTCATGAAACAAAGCTTCCCCAGTGACATTATCTGTTAATTCCAGTAGCTTGCTTCCATTTTACATATAACAAGACTGAGAATGTCAAAATGAATATGACAGCAGACAGTAACCTTTGTTTTTAGGGATCTGGGACCTGGTGCAGGAAATAGGTCTGCAGGCAAAGAGCTATAAAGCATTGCCAGATGTACTGAGTGCTGTAAACTGGGAGTCACCGAGAGAGCTGTGGAAACACAAAAGGGGCAGGATTTAATCTGAGCGGTGCTATTGGTGTGGAAAACAGTCTGATGGTTCCTCGAAAAGGTAAACATAGAGTCACTACCTGACCCAGCAATTCCACTCCTGGGTATATATCCAAAAGAATTGAAAATACATGTACCTGCACACAAGAGAAACCCTCACACAAACGTTCATAGCAGCATTATTCATAAGAGCAAAAAGGTGGAAACACCGCATATGTCCATCAACCGATAAACAAATTAACAAGATGTGGTCTCTCCATAGAGTGGGATGTTATTAAGCAAGGAGAAAGATAGAAGTACTGGCACATGGTACAACATAGATGATCCTTGAAAACATTATGCTAAGTAAAAGCGGTTAGACACAAAAGGTCCACACATCGTATGATTCCATTTATACAAAATACCTACAATAGGCAAATCCATAGAGGGTCAAAGTAGATAAGTGGTTCTAGGTGCCGGAGGAGGGGAGAAAAGGGAAAGATGGTTGGTGGGTAGGAGGATTCTCTTGGGGGCAATGAAAATGTTGAAAAAAAGATTAGTGTAACTTGAGGAGGCTGGTACCGAACCCAAGTTCAGCTGCTCACCACTCAAAAGACCAATACTCAAGAGACAAGTGTTATACTTGATTTACAACATTGTTTTAATTCCTGCTGTACAGCAAAGTGACTCAGTTATACATATATATATACACTCTTTTTCTCTCTTTCTTTTTTTTTTTTGGCCGCACCTTGCAGGATCTTAGTTTGTCGACCATGGATTGAACCTGGGCTACCGCAGCAAAAGCGCTGAATCCTAACCACTGGACCGCCAGGGAAATCCCTGGACTGCTTTTTATCAAGTATCAAGCACATGAGAAGAGCATGAGTCTTCTCAGGCACATGTGTCTTAGCAAGAATCACTGAGGCAGGCAGAGTTCTAAGATGGCCCCAAGACTCCTGCCCTCTGGTGTACACAGCTGTGTAGCTCCCTTCTCTTGAGTGTGGGTCTTTGAATATGACGGATGTCACTCTTGTGATTATGCGAAAGTGATGGGATTGTCGCTCTCTTAATTGTTACATTAAGCCATCTGTCCAAGTCTTCAGGGACTGGCTCCATGCAGGGAAAGACATTTACTAATCAACCCAGTGTGAAGGCTTCAGGCTTCCTCAGTTTTTTTCCAGACTTGCATCTTCCCTGGTGTGTGTGTGTGTGTGTGTGTGTGTGTGTGTGTGTGTGTTTCACCAGTTCTACTATATACAGTATGGTGCGTTTATTTTTATTTTTTTAAAGTAGGATTAAAAGCCTTTTAGTATTTTTTTTTAATTAATTAATTTTTGGCTGCATTGGGTCTTCGCTGCTGCGTGCGGGCCCTCTCCAGTTGAGGCTAGCCTGGGCCTTTCACTGCGGTGGCCTCTCCCTGCTGCGGAGCATGGGTTCCAGGCACATGGGCCCAGCATTTGTGGTTCACGGGCTCCAGAGCACAGGCTTAGTAGCTGTGACACTTGGGCCCAGCTGCTCTGAGGCATGTGGGATCCTCCCGGACCCGTGTCCCCTGCATTGGCAGGTGGACTCCCAACCCCTGTGCCACCAGGGAAGTCCCTATGCTGCATTTAAATGTCTTGATTTCCCTAATAGTCTCACTCCCCACCCTTGCTCCGATTTTTCTCAGGGCATTAAACATTCTACTGCATTCCTCTGCCTTAGTCTTTTTGTTGCCCGGCACTGTAGGACTGCAATCTCCCTGCAGCTGCCACAAGGTTTGGAATCCAGCAGTGCCCTTGCTGGCAACTAATATTTGGGTATAGTTTGAAGAGGAGGTCTAAATTCATATTTTACCATTTGTGTACTTCAGTGCTGCAGACCTTATTTATTTATTTATTTGGCCACGCCACTCGGCATGTGGAATCTTAGTTCCCTAACCAGGGATCGAACCCACACTCCCTGCATTGGAGGCATGGAGTCTTAACCACTGGACTGCCAGGGAAGTCCCCAGACCATATTTATTTATTTATTTAAATTAATTTATTTTTGGATGCGTTGGGTCTTCGTTGCTGCACAAGCTTTCTCTAGTTGCGGCGAGTGGGGGCTACACTTTTTTTTTTTTTTTTTGCAGTATGTGGGCCTCTCAGTGCCGTGGCCTCTCCCGCAGCTGAGCACAGGCTCCGGACGCGCAGGCCCAACAGCCATGGCCCACGGGCCCAGCCGCTCCGCGGCATGTGGGATCCTCCCGGACCGGGGCACGAACCCGTATCCCCCGCATCGGCAGGCGGACTCTCAACCACTGCGCCACCAGGGAACCCCGGGGGGGGGTGCTACTCTTGGTTGAGGTGCGCAGGCTTCTCATTGCGGTGGCTTCTCTTGTTGCGGAGCATGGGTTCTAGGTGCGTGGGCTTCAGTAGTTGTGGCACGCAGGCTCAGTAGTTGTGGCTCACGGGCTCTAGAGCACAGGCTCAGTAGTTGTGGCACACGGGCTTAGTTGCTCCGTGGCCTGTGGGATCTTCGCAGACCAGGGCTCGAACCCATCTCCCCTGCATTGGCAGGTGAATTCTTAACCACTGTGGCACCTGGGAAGTCCCTCTGTTTGTTTTTTACTGTAGATTTATATCTCAATTGGTTTCAGAGCAATTACTTCTAACGTACATAGTTAATTTATTTTTGTCTATGATCATTGCCGTATAATTTCTTGAATATAATTCAAGAAATCATAATTTCTTGAATTCCTAAACATGGTTGAATTTTTATAATTTTGACGCTTGCATTGCTTACGATAATTTTTATGAGTTTCCTATACCCGGGGACACAAGTTTTGTGACTCTATGGAATGACAGGTTCATTTATATCTGTAGCCTTTAGGGGCGTCTGAAAGAATTTGTTTAGCCTCTCAGAGCACGCTGAGCTTCCCAGGAGTCCAAATACGTCTCCAAACACCTGCGCCATCAGTTGCAGAAAGGGCTCCCCAGGAATCTAAATATGGCCTTTTCAAGAAGGAGCGAAAAAAAAAAAAAAAAAAAAAAGAAGGAGCGAAGTCCCTCCTCTGCCCGAGAACACAGACGCACCATTTCCCAGCGCCCCTGGCAGCGGAGCTCTGCCTTTTTTTTTTTTTTTCCTGCCTTCTTTACTAGAGGTCGGCGGGGAGTATCCTCACACGCGGCCTGTGGTTCTGCGGGAACTACATTACCCAGAATGCTCCACGACGGGCGGCAGCGCCACTCAGCCAATCAAAGTCTCATAAAAGGGGCGTTTCCGTATCAGGTGGAATTCATAAGGGAGCGACTTCTGGTTTCCTTCTCGTGGCGGCCATTTTAACTGCTCTGGGACTGTGCTGGCTCCTGACTGCTGGGTCTGGACCGACGTGACGGCCAACAAGGTCCGAGAAGAGGCCTTGTTCCCCCAGGACAAAAGCGGGTCTGAGGCTCGGCGACGCCGCCCCGATGCCCCGCGCCAGGCCTGGGAGAGGGACTGCCGATCCGCGTCCCGCTCTGCCCACAGATCCCAATGGCAGCGGTGGTGCTGAGGGACCCGCCTCAGGTAGATGCCTGTCCTCCGGACCCTCACCGCGCTCAGCCCAGCAGACACTAAAGCCCCCAGTGCGGGGCGCCTGCTCTCGTGCTCGCAGCCCTCACCCCAGCAGACACTAAAGCTCCCAGTGTGGGGCGCCTGCTCTCGTCCTCCCAGCCCAGGACCCGGTGTCCAGGATGGTGAGGCGGCCGTGGGTGTGATGCCAAAAGCTTGGCCTCTGTGCACAGGTGCCGAATCGAATCTCAGAGACAGTTTTCGGTGAAGCACAAAATAATAGTTTTATTGCTTTGCTAGGCGAGGGGGGACACAGTGGGCTCGTGCCCCGAAAACCTGTCCCAACCCCGGGGGAATTTGGTGAGGAGTTTTACAGCAACAGTTGAAGAACGCGGTTGTTGATAAGGATCTGGTTGTGAGCAGGGCTTGCATTCCTTTAATCTGGCCTCTGGTGGTGTCCTGATCTTCTCTGAAGAATGCCTCATCAAGTAGTTAGCATCTCCTATTTGTTGGGGGTTTTAGTTCAGTAGAGCTGGAACAGAAAGGCTTTCGTACACAGGAGCCCCTCAGGGTCCTGCTAGGTTTCTGGTGGGGCCCTGTTTCTGACAGTGTGGTGGCAAGTGGGGGAGGGTGACAGGCACAGGGACACCTTGTAAAAGGGGAACTGATCACTGAGGCTCAGAGATTAAGTAGCTATCCCAGACTTCAGGGCCAGGCAGGGGTACATGGAAGCCTGAGCCCATCAAACCCCTCCGCAGACTCATCACTTGTTCCACATTTCCATGGCTGCTTATGGAACCAACACAGTCAAGTGGAAGGTGTCCCGTTCCCTCGCTGGGCCTGACACTGAATCACATGTCTGGATTGTGGTGTCTTGGGACTCTTAAGTGCTATTTCCCCAGTCCTTGAGTCCCACCTGGGGTGGTGGAAAAGGAATTGGGGAGGCTCTCAGAGACAGTATTGTCTGGCAGGTGGCCAAGGCTTCCAAGAAAAGACTGGACATGAGATGGATGCAGAGTCATAGTAGCAATTGAAGTGAGATGACACTCAAGCCAGAACTGGTGCTTATTTACCACTCTCTGTACACACCAGGATTTTGTGAGGACTTTGGTGGAGCTTGTTTCTCTCTTTTTTTAAAAATATTAATTTATGTATTTATTGGCTGAGTAGGGTCTTTGTTGCTGTGCGCAGGCTTTCTCTAGTTGGGGTGAGCAGGGGCTGAGCGGGGGCTACTGTTCGTTGCAGTGCGCGGGCTTCTCATTGCGGTGGCTTCTCTTGTTGCGGAGCACGGGCTCTAGGCGCGCGGGTTTCAGTAGTTGCAGCATGCGGGCTCCGTAGTTGTGGCTCACGGGCTCTACAGCACAGGCTCAGTACTTGTGGCACACGGGCTTAGTTGCTCCGCGGCATGTGGGATCTTCCTGGACCAGGGATCGAACCCGTGTCCCCTGTTTTGGCAGGCAGATTCTTAACCACTGTGCCACCAGGGAAGCCCATGGAGCTTGTTTTTCATTCAGCCTGGAGGATAAGGTCAAGAGCAAATGTAGTCATCTGTGAGAGTCACTAGGCCTGGGGTAGGCCACCTGTGGGCTGATCTTTGAACGAGGGATAGGTGGACAGAGGAAGGTTGTAGTGGTAGGGGGCAGCAAGTGAAGCACACAAGTAGAGGAGAGCCATGTGTGTCTGAGATACTTGTGTGATTCTGTGTGACTAAGTCAGAGGCAAGGAACTGAGCCAGGCAGGGAGATCTTCATAGAAAGTTTTGGGACTGTGACTGCTAGTGGAAGCCATGGGCTGTCTGGCATCATACTGGCTTGTGTTTAACTATGTCAAGCATAATCTTATGTCATCTGTCAATTGCAGCATAAGCCCGTTATGGGTAGCCTTAACATGGGTGGTAGAAAATGGGATGGCTCAAGTGTCCTCAGTGCAAGTTGCCCTCCCCACTCTGCTCCTACCAGATACCCCCTTTTTAGCAAGGAGACCAGAGCAGTTCCTGTTCATCCCTTTGTAGCAGGTTTCAGTTCCTACCAATCCATGGAATTTTGCACAAAGCCAATCACACCGTCCCATGGGAACCAAGGAACACTTCTCCCTCTTGATACTACAAAGCTTATGTCCCACAGCTCCCGGTGTACAGCCTCTCTTCTGGAATACAACCTCCATGTGGCCCTGTGTAGTGTGTGGTGTGTCCTCCTCTCTCAGGCTGTGAGTATATGTGATTTATAAACTGCTGTCTATCTCATATGTTCAGTGTCAAATGTCACATGTTTGGCTGTCTCCATAACTATACACTGGGAATTCCACCCTCAACAGTGGGATGAAGAGGTGTTGATTAAGACACGAGTAATGTGGGGAGACCAAGGACATGCCTATGGTGTGGGCCCTAAGGTGGTGGTGGTGGCCATGGGCATGTGGCTGTGGAATCTAGGGATGTGAGGGATGTGCATTCTAAAGAGTGGTGTGAACTTAGGGAGTATACCTGAAGGTTCCAGCATCTGGTATTGAGACTTTGGTAATACCAGGGTAATATGAGCCGCTGGATCCTCTATGCCAGGCCCATGGCTTAGATTTGTTGACCCTTCAGCAACAAGGGGTTAGGAGCACCAACCCTCTGCACACTCGAAAATCTGCATAAAAGTTTACAGGTAGGCCCTCTGTATCTGCAGTTCCACAACTGCTGATTCACCCTACCTATACACAGATCATGAGTACTGTAGTATTTATTTATTGAAAAAAATCCAAGTATGAGTGGACTCTTGTGGTTCAAACTTGTGTTGTTCAAGGTCAACTGTATGTTTCTCCACCTGCCTCCTGGACCCAGGGATTAATGGGCACATGAAGACACAATGGCATCAGTGGTGCCAAGGCCTAGTTTCTCAAAATGCTGAGTTAAGGAGCTTGGGAGGAGGGTGGGCATGGAATAGATGTTGGGGGAAGGGATTGTGACTCAGAAGTGGACTGCTTTTGGTTCTTCTGTCATCATCTTAGCAGGGAAATGTGACCTTTGAGGATGTGGCCATGTACTTCTCTTTGGAGGAATGGAATCTCCTTGACGAGCCTCACAGATGCCTGTACCAAGATGTGATACTGGAGAATTTGGCACTTGTAACCTCCCTGGGTAAGACCCTCAAACCTACCCCTGTGACCAGAGATAGTCTCTGCCCTTTCTCTTTCCCCAGGACCAGCTATGTCATTCTCAAATCAGGACTGTGGGCACTGCTTCCTCAGTTTCCTGAGTAGGTGCTGTGGTTGGTAGGACTGCCCTCTCCTCTCTTTGAGCAGGCCCAACACCTGCTTTCCTGCAGACTCCCAGGGAAGGATGCAGGGTCCAGAGTCTTGTACTCATCCTGAGTCCTACCTTACTTGCCTTCTCCCGGGCCAGGTGACTTTGTCCAGATCCAAGGCACGTGTGTGACCCAGGTCTAACTTACTTTCTCTAGTTGACATTTCCTCATGCCTGCCTGTGCTAGCAATTACCATCACTGACATAGTCACTACTTATGTGGATCATGTTCTGTTCTTGTAAGAGCCTCCCCCAAAGTTCTCTTTGTAATAGTTTTCTTTCCTGTGGGCTATCAGTATTCTGGGCCAATCCTGAATGCCATCTGTCCTATCTTGCCCTTAACACTTCCATCACCCAGGTCCCATGTAGTTGCTCATCTTGGGGGTGGGGTGGAGAGCCCTGGATGGTTCACAGAATGGAAATACATTGTCGTAATCAGTTCGTGCTGCTATAATGAACTAACATGGCTGGATGTTTAAACAAACATTTATTTCTCACTCTTCTGCAGTCTGGGAAGTTGAAGATCAAGGTACTGGCCTTGTGGAAAGAGCCTTCTCTTTTTCTACGAAAAGAATAGGTATGTACTGTCTACTGCCCTAGGATGGTTTGCCTCTCTTTGACAACTTATCAGGATTTGGACAACATTCCATGAGGACATAAAACAAAAAAGTCCTCTCTTGGAGCCTCTGGTGAACAGTTGGGTCTTGCTTTACAGTGTGGTTCCATTCACAGCCTCCATCCTCCACCCAATCCTACTTCTAAACATGGCCTCTCTCAGCAAAGAAGCCAAGCGTAGATTATGGGAAAAATGGTTAATAACCAGGAAACTGGGTCTCACAGAGGAGAAGCAGCTTGTCCAAGGAACTATGGCCTCAACACCCACAAATCCCATTAGGGACTTCAGGGTTCCAAATCCTGCCTTAGCACTTGCAACCTGGAGTGCTTAAATGAGTAACAAACCTCATTCTCCTTTAGATCTGTAGAGCACAGTGATTTTCACATTCTAGGAACTGTATCCTGACACTGTAAATTTTTAAACCTGCAGTTTAGGAGACAGTTTAAAAGGTAGAAAGGGAGCTAAAGGGCAGAAATTATGATTGCATAATACATTACATTAGTGTGTTGCTCAGTAGCTTACCAAACCCTTTTACCCACATGTTTATCCCTGTCTGTCTTAGTACATTCAGGCTGCTGTAACAAAATACCACAGACTGGGTAGCTTATAAACAACAGAAATTGATTTCTCACAGTTCTGTGGGCTGGAAAGTCCAAGATCAAGGCACCAGCATGAGGTTCTGGTGAGGGCCCTATTACTTGTTCATAGCTGCCACCTTCTCTTTATGTCCTTATATGTTGGAAGGGGCTAGAGAGCATTCTGGGGTCTCATTTATAAGGGCACTAATCCCATTTATTATGGCCCCACCTTCATGACCTAATCATCTGCCAAAGACCCCCACTTCCTAATACCATCACATTGAGGATTAGGATTTCAACATATGAATTTTGTGGGGACACAAGCATTCAATCTATAGCATTCTACCCCTAGCTCCCAAAATTCATGTCCTCTCACATACAAAATAAATTTATCCATTCCAACAGCCCCCAAAATCTTTTCTTTTTTTAACATCTTTATTGAAGTATAATTGCTTTACAATGTTGTGTTAGTTTCTACTGTACAACAAAGTGAATCGGCTGTATGTATACATATATCCCCATATGCCCTCCTTCTTGCATCTCCCTCCCACCCTCCCTATCCCACCCCTCTAGGTGGTCACAAAGCACCAAGTTGATCTCCCTGTGCTATGCGGCTGCATCCCACTAGCTATCTGTCCTACGTTTGGTAGTGTATATATGTCAAAACCACTCTCTCACATTGTCCCAGCTTACCCTACCCGCTCCATGTGTCCTCAAGTCCATTCTCTACGTTTGCATCTTTATTCCAGTCCTGCCCGTAGGTTCTTCAGAAACTTTTTCTTTTTTAGATTCAATATATATGTGTTAGCATATGGTATTTGTTTCTCTCTTTCTGACTTACTTCCCTCTGTATGACAGACTCTAGGTCCATCCACCTCACTACAAATAACTCAATTTCGTTTCTTTTTATGGCTGAGTAATATTCCATTGTATATATGTGCCACATCTTCTTTATCCATTCATCTGTTGATGGACACTTAGGTTGCTTCCATGTCCTGGCTATTGTAAATAGAGCTGCAATGAACATTGTTGTACATGACTCTTTTTGAATTATGGTTTTCTCAGGGTATATGCCCAGTAGTGGGATTGCTGGGTCATATGGTAGTTCTATTTTTAGTTTCTTAAGGAACCTCCATACTATTCCCCAGAATGGCTGTATCAGTTTACATTCCCACCAACAGTTCAGGAGGGTTCCCTTTTCTCCACACCCTCTCCAGCATTTATTGTTTATAGATTTTTTGATGATGGCCATTCTGACCAGTGTGCAGTGATACCTCATTGTAGTTTTGATTTGCATTTCTCTAATGATTAGTGATGTTGAGCATCCTTTCATGTATTTGTTGGCAATCTGTATATCTCCTTTGGAGAAATGTCTATTTAGCTCTTCTGCCCATTTTTGGGTTGGGTTGTTTGTTTTTTTGCTGTGAGCTGCATGAGCTGCTTGTATATTTTGGAGATTAATCCTTTGTCAGTTGCTTCATTTACAAATATTTTCTCCCATTCTGAGGGTTGTCTTTTCATCTTGTATATGGTTTCCTTTGCTGTGCAAAAGCTTTTAAGTTTCATTAGGTCCCATTTGTTTACTTTTGTTTTTATTTCCATTTCTCTAGGAGGTGGGTCCAAAAGGATCTTGCTGTGATTTATGTCATAGAGTGTTCTGCCTATGTTTTTCTCTAAGAGTTTTATAGTGTCTGGCCTTACATTTAGGTCTTTAATCCATTTTGAGTTTATTTTTGTGTATGGTGGTAGGAAGTGTTCTGATTTTATTCTTTTACATGTAACTGTCCAGTTTTCCCAGCACCACTTATTGAAGAGGTTGTCTTTTCTCTATTGTATATTCTTGCCTCCTTTATCAAAGATAAGTTGACCATATGTGCGTGGGTTTATCTCTGGGCTTTCTATCCTATTCCACTGATCTATATTTCTGTTTTTGTGCCAGTACCATACTGTCTTGATTACTGTAGCTTTGTAGTATAGTCTGAAGTCAGGGAACCTGATTCCTCCAGCTCCGTTTTTCTTTCTCAAGATTGCTTTGGCTATTCAGGGTCTTTTGTATTTCCATACAAATTGTGAAATTTTTTGTCCTAGTTCTGTGAAAAATGCCATTGGTAGTTTCATAGGGATTGCACTGAATCTGTATATTGCTTTGGGTAGTATAGTCATTTTCACAATGTTGATTCTTCTAATCCAAGAACATGGTGTATCTCTCTATCTGTTTGTATCATCTTTAATTTCTTTCATCAGTGTCTTAATAGTTTTCTTCATACAGGTCTTTTGTCTCCTTAGGTAGGTTTATTCCTTGGTTTTTTATTCTTTTTGTTGCAGTGGTAAATGGGAGTGTTTCCTTAATTTCTCTTTCAGATTTTTCACCATTAGTGTATAGGAATGCAAGAGATTTCTGTGCATTAATTTTGTATCCTGCTACTCTACCAATTTCATTGATTAGCTCTAGTAGTTTTCTGGTAGCATCTTTAGGATTCTCTATGTATAGTATCATGTCATTTGCAGACAGTGACAGCTTTACTTCTTCATTTCCGATTTGGATTCCTTTTATTTCTTTTTCTTCTCTGATTGCTGTGGCTAAAACTTCCAAAACTATCTTGAATAGTAGTGGTGAGAGTGGGCAACCTTGTCTTGTTCCTGATCTTAGAGGAAATGGTTTCAGTTTTTCACCATTGAGAACGATATTGGCCGTGGGTTTGTCATATATGGCCTTTATAATGTTGAGGAAGGTTCCCTCTATGCCTACTTTCTGGAGAGTTTTTATCTTAAATGGGTATTGAATGTTGTCGAAAGCTTTTTCTGCATCTATTGAGATAATCATATGGTTTTTATTTTTCAATTTGTTAATATGGTGTATCACATTGATTGATGTGTATATTGAAGAATCCTTGCATTCCTGGGATAAACCCCACTTGATCACGGTGTATGATCCTTTTAATGTGCTGTTGGATTCTGTTTGCTAGTATTTTGTTGAGGATTTTTGCATCTATGTTCATCAGTGATATTGGCCTGTAGTTTTCTTTTTTTGTGACATCTTTGTCTGGTTTTGGTATCAGGGGGATGGTGGCCTCATAGAATGAGTTTTGGAGTGTTCCTCCCTCTGCTATATTTTGGAAGTGTTTGAGAAGAATAGGTGTTAGCTTTTCTCTAAATGTTTGATAGAATTTGCCTGTGAAGCCATCTGGTCCTGGGCTCTTGTTTGTTTCCTGGACCGGGGCACGAACCCGTGTTCCCTGCATCGGCAGGCGGACTCTCAACCACTGCGCCACCAGGGAAACCCCATGAGCTCTTGTTTGTTGGAAGATCTTTAATCACAGTTTCAGTTTCAGTGCTTGTGATTGGTCTGTTTATATTTTTTTCTATTTCTTCCTGGTTCAGTCTCGGAAGGTTGTGCTTTTCTAAGAGTTTGTCCATTTCTTCCAGGTTGTCCATTTTATTGGCATAGAGTTGCTTGTAGTAATCTCTCATGATCCTTTGTTTTTCTGCAGTGTCAGTTGTTACTTCTCCTTTTTCATTTCTAATTCTGTTGATTTCAGTCTTCTCCCTTTTTTTCTTGATGAGTCTGGCTAATGGTTTATTAATTTTGTTTATCTTCTCAAAGAACCAGCTTTTAGTTTTATTGGTCTTTGCTATTGTTTCCTTCATTTCTTTTTCATTTCTTTTATTTATTTCTGATCTGATCTTTATGATGTCTTTCCTTCTGCTAATTTTGTGTTTTTTTGTTCTTATTTCTCTGTTTGCTTTAGGTGTAAGGTTAGGTGGTTTATTTGAGATTTTTCTCGTTTCTGATGTAGGATTTGTATTGCTATAAACTTCTCTCTTAGAACTGCTTTCGCTCTATCCCATGGATTTTTGGTCATTGTGTTTTTTCTGTTTTTATTTATTATTATTATTATTTTTTTGAGGTACGTGGGCCTCCCACTGCTGTGGCCTCTCCCGTTGTGGAGCACAGGCTCTGGACATGCAGGCTCAGCGGCCATGGCTCACGGGCCCAGCTGCTCCACGGCATGTGGGATCCTCCCGGACCGGGGCACGAACCCGCGTCCCCTGCATCGGCAGGTGGACTCTCAACCATTGCGCCACCAGGGAAGCCCGGTCATTGTGTTTTCATTGTCATTTGTTTCTAAGTACTTTTTGATTTCCTATTTGATATCTTCAACGATCTCTTGGTCATTTAGTAGTGTATTGTTTAGCCTCCATGTGTTTGTGTTTTTTACAGTTGTCTTCCTGTAATTGATGTCTTGTCTCATAGCATTGTGGTTCGAAAAAATACTTGATAAGATTTCAATTTTCTTAAATTTACCAAGGCTTGATTTGTGACTGAAGATATGGTCTCTCCTGGAGAATGTTCCATGGGCACTTGAGAAGAAAGTGTATTCTGTTGGTTTTGGATGGAATGTCCTATAAATATCAATTAAATCCATCTTGTTTAATGTGTCATTTAAAGCTTGTGTTACCTTATTTATTTTCATTTTGGATGATCTGTCCATTGGTGAAAGTGGAGTGTTAAAGTCCCCTACTATTATTGTGTTAACTTTCAATTTCCCCTTTTATGGCCCTTAGCAGTTGCCTTATGTATTGAGGTGCTCCTGTGTTGGGTGCATAAATATTTACAATTGTTATATCTTCTTCTTGGATTGATCCCTTGATCATTATGTAGTGTCCTTCTTTTGTCTCCTGTAATAGTCTTTATTTTAAAGTTTATTTTGTCTGATATGAGAATTGCTACTCCAGCTTTCTTTTGATTTCCATTTGCATGGAATATCTTTTTCCATCCCCTCACTTTCAGTCTGTATGTTTCCCTAGGTCTGAAGTGGGTCTCTTGTAGACAGCATATGTACAGGTCTTGTTTTTGTATCCATTCAGCCAGTCTATGTCTTTTGGTTGGAGCATTTAATCCATTTACATTTAATGTAATTATCAATATGTATGTTCCTATTATCATTTTCTTAATTGTTTTGGGTTTGTTTCTGTAGGTCTTTTCCTTCTCTTGTGTTTCCTGCCTAGAGACATTCCTTTAGCATTTGTTGTAAAACTGGTTTGGTGGTGCTGAATTCTCTTAACTTTTGCTTGTCTGTAAAGGTTTTAATTTCTCCATCAAATCTGAATGAGATCCTTGCTGGGTAGAGTGGTCTGAGTTGTAGGTTTTTCCTTTTCATCACTTTAAATATGTCCTGCCACTCCCTTCTGGCTTGCAGAGTTTCAGCTGAAAGATCAGCTGTTAACCTTATGGGGATTCCCTTGTAAGTTATTTGTTGCTTTTCCCTTGATGCTTTTAATATTTTTTCTTTGTATTTAATTTTTGATAGTTTGATTAATATGTGTCTCGGAGTGTTTCTCCTGTATGGGACTCTCTGCACTTCCTAGACTTGATTGACTATTTCCTTTCCCATGTTAGGGAAGTTTTCAACTATAGTCTCCTCAAATATTTTCTCAGACCCTTTCTTTCTTTTCTCTTTTTTTTGTGGTATGTGGGCCTCTCACTGTTGTGGTCTCTCTTGTTGCGGAGCACAGGCTCTGGATGCACAGGCTCAGCGGCCATGGCTCATGGGCCTAGCTGCTCCATGGCATGTGGGAACTTCCCGGACTGGGGCACGAACCCCTGTCCCCTGCATCAGCAGCAGGTGGACTCTCAACCACTGAGCCACCAGGGAAGCCCCAGACCCTTTCTTTTTCTCTTCTTCTGAGACCTCTATAATTCGAATGTTGGTGCATTTAATGTTGTCCCAGAGGTCTTTGAGACTGTTCTCAATTCTTTTAATTCTTTTTTCTTTATTCTGCTCTGCAGTAGTTATTTCCACTATTTTATCTTCCAGGTCACTTATCCGTTCTTCTGCCTCAGTTATTCTGCTATTGATTCCTTCTAGAGAATTTTTAATTTCAATTATCGTGTTGTTCATCATTTGCTTACTCTTTAGTTCTTCTAGGTCCTTATTAAACGTTTCTTGTATTTTCTCCATTCTATTTCCAAAATTTTGGATCATCTTTACTATCATTACTCTGAATTCTTTTTCAGGTAGACTGCTTATTTCCTCTTCATTTGTTTCGTCTGGTGGATTTTTACCTTGCTCCTTCATCTGCTGCATGTTTCTCTGATTTCTCATTTTGTTTAACTTACTATGTTTGGGGTCTCCTTTCTGCAGGCTGCAGGTTTGTAGTTCCCATTGTTTTTGGTGTCTGCCCCCAGTGGGTGAGGTTGGTTCAGTGGTTTGTGTAGGCTTCCTGGTGGAGGAGGCTCGTGCCTGTGATCTGGTGAGTGAGGCTGGATCTTGTCTTTCTGATGGGCAGAACCATGTCTGGTGGTGTTTTTTGGGGTGTCTGTGAACTTAGTATGATTTTAGGCAGCCTCTCTGCTAATGGGTGGGGTTGTGTTCCTGTCTTGCTAGTTGTTTGGCATGGGGCATCTAGCACTGGAGTTCGCTGGCCACTGGGTGGAGCTGGGTCTTAGTGTTGAGACAGAGATCTCTGGGAGAGCTCTCGCCAGTTGATATTACGTGGGACCAGGAAGTCTCTGGTGGTCCAGTGTCCTGAACTCGGCTCTCCCACCTCAGAGGCTCAGGCCAGAGCACCAAGACCCTGTCTGCCACATGGCTTTCCTGGGCTTTGGTTTGCTCATTTTAGTTTTTGGTCGAGTTCCAGTTGACATTTGGTTTGGCACACCATCAAGATTCTGAATGTTTCCAGTTTTATTTCTCCAATTTCCTTCCTTCTGATGATTTTTCTAAAAGCTTACTCTTCAGGTTTTTAGAAATCTCATTTTTTTCTTCTCAGTAATTCTGTGAGGTGGGTCCTGTTGGTCAAATTTTATAAAAGAATTCCTAAAGAGAATAAGTTGCTTGACTAGGATCACACAGCAAATAAGAATGCTAGGATCTCTTGATTCTTCTCAGTAACTTCTCTCTTCCCCCATATTTCTCTTTGTATCCTGGCCCAGCCCCACTTCCACAACCTCTCCAGTCTAAATCTCAGCAAGGGTCTATTGCATCATAGACTTTGTTCAGCTGGTTAACGGGCTTCGGCTCCTTTTAGCCCTATTGAAGACAGATACCACATATACCATTAATTTTCCACGTACATTTCCAGAAACCTGACTCCCAGCCAGAAACCCAAACCCTGTGGGTGGAAAGGAAAAAAAAAACCAAAAAAACCCAAAAACCTACTACGCCACCATTTCCACCTTGCAGGGCCAGCAAACATGCCCCCAAAATCTTAACTAGTTCTAGCATCAACTCTAAATTCCAAAGTCTCATCTAAATATCATTTATATCAGATATTGGTGAGACTTGAAATACAGTTTACCCTGCAACAGATCTCTCTCCAGCTGAGAACCTATATAACCAAACAAGTTATGTGCTTCCAAAATATAGTGGTGCAACAGGCATGAGGTAGACATTCCCATCCCAGAATGAAACAATTCCCATTCTAAAGGGAAGGGAGAAAGGAGTGATAGGTACTGAGTAAGTCCAAAGCTTACTGGGGCAAATGTC